>NC_052637.1:9864657-10172713 GCF_016161935.1 Mauremys reevesii | reverse complement strand
CTGTTCTAAAGCCCAATGGCACATATCGGCTGGTCCAGGACCTGAGGGCGGTTAATGAGCGGGTTAAGACTCTGCACCCCCTTGTTCCAAACCCGTATACACTGTTGGCATCTATAGGGGGGCAGTACACCCACTTTTCGGTCCTGGACTTAAAAGATGCTTTCTTCACAATTCCGGTTGATACTCAATCTCAGGAGATTTTCTCCTTTGAGTGGGAGGACAAGAAAAGGGTTAAAAGGCAGCTTTGCTGGACTGTATTAGCTCAGGGGTTTAAAAACTCCCCCACCCTTTTCAGCCAGGCTCTGGCTAGAGACTTGGAAGAATGGGATAATGCAGACAAAGTCCTCCTCCTGCAGTATGTAAATGACTTGTTAATTGCTGCTGTGGGTCTAACTCCTTGGCTTAAGGCTACTGTGAGCCTCCTGAACTTTGCTGGACTCCGAGGATATCGGGTAGCTCGGAGCAAGGCTCAAATTGCCCTCTCAGAAGTACAGTACTTAGGGTTTCACATATGGCAGGGAGAGAGACAGCTTTCAAATGAAAGGAAGGAAGCAATGTGTCAAATTCCTGTCCCCAGCAATCGTAAATGGCTCAGGGCTTTTCTGGGCATGGCAGGCTTCTGCAGAATATGGATCCCAGAGTTTGGACTGTGGGTTAAACCTTTGTATGAATGTGTTAAGGGAGCGGACCACGACCCCTTTCACTGGTCCTCAGAAGCCGACAAGGCATTTAAAGTGTTAAAGAGAAAACTAATGGAAGCCCCCGCCCTCGGTCTGCCAGACCTCTCTAAGCCATTTCAACTGTATGTGCATGAAAGAAAGGGAATAGCCCTGGGAGTGCTTACTCAATTACTAGGCACCTGGAAATGTCCTGTGGCATATTTCTCTAAACAACTGGATCAAGTTGCCAAGGGGTGGCCAGCATGCTTGCGGGCGGTTGCGGCGACTGCCCTAGTGCTTGGGGAAGCAGAGAAACTGACTTTGGGGGGAACTGTGCAGGTGTATACCCCTCATATGGTCCAAGCCTTGCTGGACACTAAGGGTGGTCTCTGGCTCACCCAGGCTCGGGTGGCTCAGTACCAGGCTAAACTGCTAGAAAATCCTGAGGTTTCCCTGCAAACCTGCCCCTCTCTTAACCCAGCCACTATGTTACCAGAAACAGAAGAGCAGGAACACGACTGTTTAGAAATCATAGATACCCAATACTCCAGCCGTCCAGACTTAAAAGATCAGCCACTCCCGAATGCAGAGTATGAGTGGTACACTGACGGCAGCAGCTTTGTCACAGACAGACAAAGGAGGGCGGGTTATGCTGTTGTAACTCTCCACGAAACTGTGGAACCGGAGTGTTTGCCTGCTGGAACGTCAGCCCAGCTGGCTGAATTGGTAGCTTTAACCCGTGCACTTGAACTGTCAAAAGGAAAAAGAGTTAACATTTTTACTGATTCCAGATATGCCTTTGGAGTGCTACACGCTCATGCAGCTCTGTGGAAGCAAAGAGGAATGCTGAAAGCTGAAGGTTCTCCGGTTAAGCATGGGACACAGATTCTCCGGCTTCTGGAAGCAGTACAGCTCCCCTCAGAGGTAGCAGTTGTACACTGCAAGGCTCATCAACGAGAAGACCAAGATGTGGCCAAGGGCAACGCCAGGGCAGACAGGGAAGCCAAGCGAGCTGCCACCCTGGAACCATTGGGAGCTGAGGAGACTCATTTGCATGCCCTTATCCCATCAGTGGGTGAGCTCCCAGCCCCTCAGTACTCTCGCGAAGAAAGGAACCTGGCTAATTCACTTGGGCTCCAGGAGAAGGAGGGATGGCTCCACTCCACAGAAGGGAAAATCCTCCTACCTAAAAGCCTAATATGGCCAGTGCTACAGAAACTACATCAGACCACTCATGCTGGAAGGAAGGCTCTCACTCAGCTTATGAATAAGTATTTTCTAACCTCTGGACTTAGACCCCTGGCTTCTCAGGTACAGGCTGAGTGTTTAGTCTGTCAAAA
This sequence comes from Mauremys reevesii, assembly GCF_016161935.1. NCBI lineage: Eukaryota > Metazoa > Chordata > Testudines > Geoemydidae > Mauremys > Mauremys reevesii. The sequence goes on along the minus strand of NC_052637.1, from coordinate 10,170,714 downwards.
GAACAACCCTCGACCAGGAGTGTTAGTGCCACCCACCACTCTGGAACCTACCCCAGGGCCAGGATTAGTATGGCAAATAGATTTCACTGAATTCCCCCGGACCCAAGGGTTCAGATACCTCCTCGGCTTGGTGGATCGATTCAGCGGATGGCCTGAAGCCTTCCCATGCTGTAACAACACTGCCAAAACGGTGGCTCTCAAATTTGTCAAGGAGATCATTCCTCGCTTTGGAATCCCCCAGTGGATGGAATCTGACAACTGAACACACTTCACATCGCAAGTCATTCAGGGGATTTCAGATGTCCTACAGATCCCCTGGAAGCTCCACGCTCCATGGAGACCACAGGCTAGTGGAGTAGTGGAACGCACTAATCAGACACTCAAGCGGCATCTCTCAAAGGTCTGCCAAGAGGCTTCTCTTCGATGGCCTGATGCCTTACCCCTTGTTTTGCTCCGAGTTCGCGCTCTCCCAAAGGGCAGGTTAGGGCTTAGTCCCTTCGAGATTATGTTTGGGAGGGCATGGCCTATGAATGGTACACCGGTTCTGTTAGGGGAGTGGGAGGTAGGCTGCGGTTTCTTATCTCAGTACATGTGCTCTCTGTCTGCTGTTCTCTGTTCTCTCCACAGGTATACCAAAGATTTGCAGCCTCTCCCGCTGGATGCCCCTGTCCACTCCCTGCAGCCCAGTGACTCTGTTCTCGTTCGTACCTGAAAGGATGAGCCTCTTCAAGAGAAGTGGAAGGGACACCACACCGTCCTGCTGATCTCCCACACAGCAGCAAAGGTCGAGGGATACAAGAACTGGATCCACCACTCTCGTCTGAAAGCAGTGCCAGCTCCTGAACGGTGGACCGTCCAGCCCGCGGAGAAGACTGCCAACGACGATCTGGGACTTAGACTGTTATTTAAGCGGCAGTAAGGCCTGCTGGGAATGCCCTGTGACCCCTTTGGACAGTTACAGCACACTCCCCATGAAAACTCTGAGCGTTGGCTGTGTTTATTTTCACAGGGCCAGCCTAACTTGTGGGCCTTTGTTTTTTAATCTGTTTGTTATTGGTAGTTGTTATATTGTGGGTATTTGGGGAATTGTAATTGTTAGGCCTTAGAGTTATTTGCCCAGTATGGATTCAGGCCTAAGGTTTGCCATAGTGTTACTCTTTGCTATGGGAACACTCCTCTCGTTAACTCCCGTTTCTCCTCAGGTACATGCGGGATGGAGGGGAATCCCTAACAAATTAGAAGCAAATATGTACGAGGGCCTGAAGGTTTGCTTTGCCCAAGAGTTTAATCTCTCTAACTGCTGGATATGTTCCCAAATCCCGCACCATGCAGCTGGGTTGCCCTGGAGGGTGGTCCCCCAAAATTGGTCAGATCTCTGTTGGGGATGGTTCAGTAGGGGAAGAAACACCTCGGGTACCCCCTTGTTACAAAACTGTACTATTGAATCCCAATATGCATTGAGGGATGACCCCTGGGAACCGCAGGCCAACTCTACGCATATTCCTACCCCATTAGGCTGCGGTCAGTGGACCCCGGGCTGGTGTGCTATCGACAGTTCCAGTCTGACAATCACACCTGGTCCGCTGGAAATAGCACCTGTCAGTATTATTTTCCCCCTGACAGGAATGATTCTCTCCCGGTCTAAGTTAATGGCAAATCTAACTCTATCGCCTGGTTTGGAACTCTTAGTGTGCCCAAGCAGAAAAATGGAGTAGTGGTTATAATGGGTTTGTAGGAAATGGCCACTCCTTTTATGTTTCTGGTACCTCTGCCTATAAGTGGCTACCGCATCGGTGGTATGGAAGCTGTTACGTAGGATATCTTGCCCCTCCCCTTCGAGTGCTCCCTAAACTGCCTCCTGGACGCCCCAGGCAGCGTAGGTCCTTGTATGCCACCCCAGAGCCCATTAAGGAGGGAGACAGACTTGGCATGATCCTCCTCCCATCTTCTGGGGTGGGACGGCTGTCTCAAATTTATCGTAGGCTCTCTACGTTTCTCACTAAGTTTGCCATTGAGACCCTGGCCATAGAGAAAAGCCTTAACTCAGAGCTTTATGAGCTCCAGTTGCTGGCCTTGCAGAACAGACAGGCCCTGGATTATGTTTTAGTCTCCCAGGGCGGGGTGTGTGCCCTTATTGGGAACGAATGTTGTACTTATATCCCAGAAAACTCACAGGACATTAACAAACACACCCTGTCAGCTGAACAGGCTTTCAAGCAGTGGAAGGCCCAGGAAGGGCAACCCACAATTTTCGATTCCCTTTGGAGTTGCTTGCCCAACCTAGGAGGACTGGGAAGTGGCCTTGTGCGTCTGCTCCTCACAGGTATGTTACTGTGCCTGGTCACCCTCCTCTTAATTGTTTGTTTTAAACTGCTCCTCCGTAATCTTTGTGCCCCCCGTGCCCCAAAGGTTCCTATGTACCCTCTCATTGAGAGCCCCAGCTCCAGGGCACTCAATCACATTTTGTCCACAGTATATGAGAACACTCAGCCAAAGGTTTGTTGAGTATTCTCAAAGGAGGGAATTGTTGGTGTCATCAGTCATCTATACTAGGCCTGAATGAACCAAGTTATTTTAGGTTTGTCCAGAGTGCTTCCATGTTAAACTCTGATTAACCTTGCAAGTCAGAATTAAGAATGGAATGTGTACCTGCTCCTTATCAGTGCAACACTGGTACCAGGAGATAATAAAGAGGCCTGTTTGTATCTGGCTTGGGGGGGGGGGGTGGGCAAAGTAATACATTCAAAAGCAAACCAAGCTAACAGCCTTGAAAAGTTACTAACAAGATGAATTGTTTGCTGATCTAACCTGCTTAGTCCACTCACGCCCCTTCTCTACCTACGCTACATTGATGACATCTTCATCATCTGGACCCATGGGAAGGAGACTCTGGAAAAATTCCACCATGATTTCAACAGCTTCCACCCCTCCATCAACCTCAGCCTGGACCTATCTACACGGGAGGTCCACTTTATGCCTACCTTCATGCCTCCAGCTTCCATCCCGGCACACCACAAGATCCATTGTCTACAGCCAAGCACTGAGATCTGCTCTAACCCGCAGACAGAGACCAACACTGAGAAAATCTCCACCAAGCATTCTCAAGACTACAGTACCCACATGAGGAAATAAGGAAACAGATCAACAGAGCCAGATGTGTACCCAGAAGCCTCCTACTGCAAGACAAGCCCAAGAAAGAAACCAACAGGACTCCACTGGCCATCGCATACAGACCCCAGCTCAAACCCCTCCACCGCATCATCAGGGATCTACAACCCATCCTGGAGAATGATCCCACACTTTCACAGGCCTTGGGTGGCAGGCCAGTCCTCGCCCACAGACAACCTGCCAACCTGAAGCATATTCTCACCAGCAACTGCACACCGCACCATAGTAACTCTAGCTCAGGTACCAACCCATGCAACAAACCTCGATGCCAACTCTGCCCACATATCTACACCAGCAACACCATCACAGGACCTAACCAGATCAGCCACACCATCACCGGTTCATTCACCTGCACGTCCACCAATGTAATATATGCCATCATATGCCAGCAATGCCCCTCTGCTATGTACATCGGCCAAACTGGACAGTCTCTAAGGAAAAGGATAAATGGACACAAATCAGACATTAGGAATGGCAATATACAAAAACCTGTAGGAGAACACTTCAACCTCCTGGCCACACAATAGCAGATTTTAAGGTGGCCATCCTCCAGCAAAAAAACTTTAGGACCAGACTCCAGAGAGAAACTGCTGAGCTCCAATTCATCTGCAAATTTAACACCATCAGTTTAGGACTAAACAAAGACTGTGAATGGCTTGCCAATTACAGAACCAGTTTCTCCTCCCTTGGTTTCACACCTCAGCTGCTGGAACAGGGCCCCATCCTCCCTGATTGATCTAACCTCGTTATCTCTAGCTTGCTTCTTGCTTGCTTATATATACACACCTGCCCCTGGAAATTTCCACTGCTTGCATCCGAAGAAGTGGGTATTCACCCACGAAAGCTCATGCTGCAAAACATCTGTTAGTCTATAAGGTGCCACAGGATTCTTTGCTGAACCTGCTTAGTGTAATTGCTATACAGTGTGACTACTATATGGGAGGGGATTAGAGGAAGGGGGGAATGATGGGGGTGATGAGAATGCCTAGCTGAAATCATCTATAAGAAGGGAGAAACAGCTTGTGTGTGGGTGCTTGATTTGAGACGTGTGTGTCTCCTTGCATGAGCTTTGAGATCTCAAATAAATTTTGCCTGCTTCTCCACCTTGGTGTGTTTACTGGAGCGAAGCACACCGGGCAACGAACCACTGTTGCTGCCTCGATCATTCTGTGCTGGCAACAATTCTATCCTCCAAAGCACTTCCAACCCCTCCCAGTTTGGTATCATCCACAAACGTTATAAGCGTACTCTCTATGAATTATCTAAATCACTGATGAAGGTATTGAACAGAACCAGACCAAGAACTGATCCCTTCAGGACACCACTCATTATGCCCTTCCAACATGTCTGTGAACCACTAACAAATACCCTCTGAGAACTGTTTTCCAACCAGTTATGCACCTACCTTATAGTAACTCCATCTAGGTTTTATTTCTCTAGTTTATGAGAAGGCCATGCAACACTATCAAGAAGAAATGAATATGACCATCAAACATCTCAACACAGTGACATAATTTTGAAAAGAGAGGCCTTTTCCTGCTAAGTCACTTAAACTCCAACTCAGTAGGATTTTTTACTCCGTTTTCTGCATGTCTGAATATCAGAAGAGAAATTATCCTGCCCTCCTGGAAGTGAATGACATCAGTGATTAATGGAAAAAGGGAATAAAATCAATTTTTTCTCAAATGTCAAAATTATGTTTGTCCCCATACACTAGAGAGAAATTAAAGGTTTCCTCCATTATCAGCTCATGAGAAAAATGCCTAACTGCGCACACATGCACACAAACAATTGCTCTCAGCTATTTCAGTGGTGCCTTAAGAAAGAGAGAGAAAGAGAGAGCTGGGTGATTCAAGTAAATCAGTTTCACCAGCCATGGTCCCTGTGCTGTAACTGAGTCTGTGTGGGCAGACTGCTGCAGCCAGACAGAAGTCAATGGGACTCTGAAGAGACTCACCCCTAGATCAGAGGGGCAGAAGCCGGTTATTTGAAATGAAAAGGATACAAAAATTAAAAAGGAATAAAAATATGGATCAACTCACCTGCCTTTTAAGAACAGATCATAAATATGGTGAGATCATTCTGACCTGTGATTTTCTCTTTTCTCAGTCTATCTACTTCCTTATCGATTTGTCTATCTAATCTGTCGGCTCTGGAAAACAGCATCCAAGGCAATCCAATATTCTTTACCCGGATTAGTGAAATCCCTCAAGGTGTGTAGGGTTATCAGTGAGAGTGAAGCAAAGAGCCTTTGTTTAGCTGACTCCAAGACTAGGAGCTGATTCTTGAGAGTTGTTTAAATGCTGTTCTGTTCCCCCTGGGACTTTCCCTGAAGTTCACTCTCTGTAACAAGCTCCCAGTAACATTGTGCTGGGTCAGCCCTTGAGCAATGGTCTACGGTGCCTAAAAATGAGGGCATTGAGGCTTGGGTTATCATATGCATCCAAGTTATTTAGGTACCCAATCTCAGTGACAATCAATTAAAAAGGCATGTGTTAAGGCTGAGATTCTCAAAGCAGCTGAAGGAGGTAGATGCACAAACAGCAGCACATTTCCGCTCCCTTAGACTCCTTTGACGGTCCTAGTCTTAATGTATAATTACCACCGGTGCAGTGGAGGAGAGAGAATGGGGATTGGCCAGCCATCCTTAAAAAATCACCAACAGCTGGATACACAGATTAATGAATGAAAAAGGAGCAAACAGACTGTATACGATAGCAGGAAAGAACCGGAGATGAGACAAAGGAGGAGCTTTTCAGAATACAAGTGGTAATTTTTTTTCAGACAAGTAGTTTATTCACTGAAAAATGCAGTTTGCTTGGCCCAATACTATTTGTGAATTGGAAAAAAAAGCAAAATTGTTTCACCCAGGGCAAAACAAACAAACAAAAAACCAAAGTAAAGTCACAAAGCAGCACAGGGAACCTTAGTGCTGCTCCACAGGTGTCTGATGAAGTGGGTATTCACCCACGAAAGCTTATGCTCCAATACGTCTGTTAGCCCATAAGGTGCCACAGGACTGTTTGTTGCTTTTAACCTAGTGGTTAGGGAACTCACTTGGGTCATGGGAGAGCCTCATGCAATTCCTTCTCTGTCTGATGTAGAGCAGAGATTTGAAGTGAGGTCTCTTATCTCTCAGGAACATGTTTAATCTCTGTGCTGTAGGCCTTGCTGGAAACCTAAGCCTAAGTAACTATATTAACCAAAGGCTGGGAACTAGAGTAGGCTGGGCTTTGACAGAATAGCAATGAACCAGGTGGGCCCATTCCTGACCAGAGAGGATGGTACAAAAACACACAGATCTCACAAGCCTGTGCTTTTTCTTTACGAATAACATCAAGGTCTGCTGAATCGGTAAGCTGCATTCCCTGCTCGTGCAGCTGGTATCGGAGCTCCAAGAAAAGCAGCCCTGAGCAGCCTTAACAATTTAGCAGCCTTAACAACTCTCCTCAGCACTAACAACTTGGTCAAAAAGGTATTTTGGGGCAGGATTTTCTAAGCATTCAGAAGCTGATTTGCTTTGTAAAGTCATCAGCACATCATCATCAGCAGAAACACATGGCTCTAATGTATCCATGGTGGCACGTAGAATGGGTTTCTATTTGAATGCTCCATTCCAAGTCTTCTTCCTTTCACAAGCATCAGGATGGGATGATTTATGTTTCTGAAATCCCACAAAATTGCATCTTTCAATCTCATTCATGGTTGCACTCGTGCTCTACTTCCTTCTACCTCAGATCTTTAAACCTTCTGTAAAAGCATACGGTCTTCTGAACATTGCACATAACCGCACCATTGCAGTCGTCTTCTTCTCAAATAATGCAAGACTGCAACTTTCTGGGATCATTTCAGTATCTCCCTGTTTGTGACAAAATCAAATCAATGGATGTCAAGGATATGTCTAAAACTTTTGACACTGAAAACTGTTTAATTTCCTCTTCTCAGCTGTTTCTAATTAATATGTTTCTGCCCATATATCAGAGTTGTCATCACTACCATACTTGTCTCTTAGTTGTTACATAGACATTCTGCCTCCCAAAGAGAGGTTTTTGAAGGTGCTGAAATGTCATTGGCACAAGACCCATCAGATGTGTGACTTCTTCAGATATAGAAACTCACGTTGTCAAACAAGTACCTAGATAGAAAAACCTATTCACCCATTCAGTATGGTTGCCATCTATATGCACCATCAGCAGGTCATGAGTAACCCCATGGCAAAAGAAATTGCCCATCCAAATTATTTGTCAAAGCATTCAGAGAAACTCAAGACCAACATTCACTGCTAACATTTGACTGAGTAATGAACAACATGTGTCTATGCCTTTTTCAAGAGATCAGAACATTACATTTCTGAGCATTTCCTTATGTGATTGCTACACATAATTTTGGATTGTAAAATATGTTATGTCGCAGTACACTTTCAGCATTATTTCTCTTTGTTCCTCTCTGTGTGGCATTTATCCTTCCATCAGTATCTAATCTATCTATCTGAGTGTCAAGATAGGTGAGCTAATACCTTTTATTGGGCCACTTCTATTGGTGAAAGAGGCAACCTTTCGAGCTGCACAGAATTTTTTTTCAGGTCATTGTGGAATGGGTAGGACATCCTCTATGAGGCAGATACTCCATATCTTGTGGACATGAATTCGGCCAGCACCTCATGGGAGATAAACCTGCATTGGGAGGACATTGTTTTCCCTAGGAAACGGATCATGGGGCTAGGAACCAGCAACTGGATGTCGGCTCTCAGGTTCTGCTAAATGTGGTTTGCTCCTTACATGGGGCACATTGTAAAATGACTGTCACAGTTCAGACCAACTGCACCTGTATTCCCCCTCTATGATCCAGCCAGAGCACCTACTCTCAGGCTTCCCGCTCCCCAACCATTGCCTTTCTTAAGAGGAAACTTCCATCTCTCTCCCAGCTGGGGAGGGTATTTTGAGGATGACCTGTTCCCAGCCTTCAGCTTGTTATTTCCAGGAAAAGACAGCGTGCATAACAGATCAGCTTCACTTCTCTCCTCACAGACTGCAGCCTGGGCTCTGGCAGAAGCTCCCCTTCAATCACCACCCAGGATTGGTCTCACAGACAACAGATTTAAAACACAGGATGTTCCCCTCGGCAAAAACCTTAGTACACACAAGAATACCCAAATTTGACTACTCCCCTAATTGCACAAAGACAAGTTACAAAAGAAAATAAACATAAACCTATTTATTACTTTCTAAAACTTACTACTCTGATAAGAGGCTGGTTCCTTGATCTTTTTCACTCCAGCTGAAACTGAAACTGACTCTAAACAAAGGAAACATCCCTCCTTCTTTTGAAACATCTTGTTCCCCCATTGGTTCCTCTGGTCAGGTGTCAGCTGGGCTAGGTGAACTTCTTAATCCTTTGCAGGTAAAAGAGGCATTAACCCTTAACTATCAGTTTATGACACAGACCAACTGAGCTTTTGTCCCAATTTGTCTCAGTTACCTGAGCTGAGAATTTTCCAAACACTAGTTGTGATGATGCGGTTCTAGCAGGACCCAACTGAGAGTGCCAATTCAGGACAAATTGCTTAAAACAGGGCAGTTGCAGCCCAAGGCAGGTGTTTTTCCACATCTAAGGCAAACCAAACCAGCCAGACAAAGAGGACTTTGGTCTCACCCCACTGTCTAATTACAGGTCACATAAGCAATTTCATTAGACACTCGTTGCCCAGTATCACCACCAGTCCCACTCGTCCTGGGGATGAATGGTTATGAAAACCAACACCACAGTAAAAGAAAAAAGGTTCTCTCGATCCCAAGGAATCAAGCCCCAGACCCAAGTCAATATACACATCAGATCTTGCCCACAAATCATGCTGTTTCCAGTCCTTTAGAGTCTAAAATCTAAAGGTTTATTCATAAAAAAAAGATATAAATGAGAGCTAGAATTGGTTACATGAAATCAATTACATAAGAACATAAGAACGGCTGTACCAGGTCACACCAAAGGTCCATCTAGCCCAGTATCTGTCTACCGACAGTGGCCAATGCCAGGTGCCCCAGAGGGAGTGAAGCTAACAGGCAACGATCAAGTGATCTCTCTCCTGCCATCCATCTCCATCCTCTGACGAACAGAGGCTAGGGACACCATTCTTACCCATCCTGGCTAATAGCCATTTATGGATTTAGCCACCATGAATTTATCCAGTCCCCTTTTAAACATTGTTAAGGCAAACCAAACCAGCCAGACAAAGAGGACTTTGGTCTCACCCCACTGTCTAATCACAAGTCACATAAGCAATTTCCTTAGACACTCATTTCCCAGTATCACCACCAGTCCCACTCGTCCTGAGGATGAATGGTTAAGAAAATCAACACCCCAGTAAAAGAAAAAAGGTTCTCTTGATCCCAAGGAATCAAGCCCCAGACCCAGGTCAATATACACATCAGATCTTGCCCAGAAATCACACTGTTGCCAATCCTTTAGAATCTAAAATCTAAAGGTTTATTCATAAAGGGAAAAAGGTAGAGATGAGAGCTAGAATTGGTTAAATGAAATCAATTACATACAGTAATGGCAAAATTCTTAGTTCAGGCTTGTAGCAGTGATGGAGTAAACTGCAGGTTCAAATCAAGTCTCCGGAGAACATCCCCCATTGGGATGGGTCATTCAGTCCTTTGTGTAGAGCTTCAGTTTGTAGCAAAGTCCCTCCAGAGGTAAGAAGCAGGACTGAAGACAAAATGGAGTCTGGAGTCACATGGGCAAGTTCCTGCACACCCTTCTGAGTTACAAGGCATATCTGCCTCCTCTCAATGGGTCAATTGTATAGCTGATGGTCTTCAATAGCCATCAAGCAGGCTAGGCAGAGCTAACAACAACTTGTCTGGGATGTCTCCCAGAAGCACAGCACAGCACAAATTTGAAATACAGACAGTATAGAGCCAAAACTCATATCTTCAACTACAAAATGATACATACATATAGACAGCATAATCATAACCAGCAACCCATAACCTTGTCTTAGACACCTTATATGACCCCCTTTACATAAGATTTGGTGCCACTACAGGACCTTTGTTACAACCAAGTTCTATATGGTCCTAGATTATATCAATAATGTCACACAAGTTATTCACAGTTCTATGCTCTCTGAGGTAAAAATATGTAATTTAATTCATTTAAGATATTCAACATTACTTGAGAAACTTTAATTTCCCCAACATTTTCCTTATAGCTGTTTTCATCTCCTTGTTCTTCAGGCTGTAGATGATGGGGTTTAACATGGGGGTCAAGATGCTGTACTGGATGGAGAACACTTCATCCAGAACCAGAGAGGAGATTGATCTGGGTTTTGTGTACTGGAGCAAAGCTGTCAGGTACAACAAGCCAACCACAATCAGGTGGGAGCTGCAGGTGGAGAAGGCTTTATGCCTGCCCTCCGCAGAGCGTATCCTCAGGATGGTGGAGATGATGTGAATGTAGGAGATCAGGGTGAGGAGGAAGGAGCTTGACCCAATTATCACAACAGAAGTAAGAAGCACCACTTGATTGGTGAGGGTGTCAGTGCAGGACAGTCGTAACAGAGGAGGGAGCTCACAGCTGAAATGGCTGATTTGACTGGGTCCACAAAAATGCAACTTGAGGGCAAAAACAGTGTTAAGCAGGGCATGGAAGAAGCCTATTGCCCATGCTCCACTCACCAGCTGAACACAGATCCTTGTGCTCATTGTTTCCATGTAATGCAACGGGTCACAGATGGCAGCATAGCGGTCGTAAGCCATGGCTGAGAGAATGAAAGCTTCAGTAGCACCTGAGAGGATCATGAAGAACATCTGAGCAATGCAGCCAATGACAGAAATAGTTCTGTGCTCTGCTAGGAAGGTCATCAGCATATTAGGCACTATGACTGAGGAATAACAAATATCAACAAATGATAAATGAAAGAGGAAGAAGTACATAGGGATGTGAAGGTGAGAATCAGCTCTTATCACCAGCATGATCACTATGTTACCACCCAGAGTGATTAGGTAAATAACTAAAAACACCAGGAAGAAGAAAATCTGCATCTGTGGGTCACTGGAAAGTCCCAGGAGGATAAATTCGGTCACTGTGGTTTGATTTTTAATTTTCATTTATTCAGGAAATCTGTGACCTGAAAGACCGGACAAAAATGAAATTAACACTTATTATGGAAATAAATTGAAATAGTATGTAGAGATTATCTGTTCCAGAGGATGAATGTAAAGATGTAAAATGCGTGTTTTAAGTAGACTAAATTTAGAGAGAGAGAGAGAAAGAGAGACACGAAATATATTTGTGTGCTTTAAATAAGCAAAATAAGCTGGATACACAAAAGGACTTGGGCACCTAACTTCCACTTTATATGCCTAAATCAATGAATCACATCCTACTGGTATTCCCAAATTCCCTGCTCAGCTCTAACTAAGTGATAGTCTGACGTGGAGCTCCCTCATTCTCTCCTTTTGAAGCTTCTCCTCCATGGATAAATCATAAGAGAAGCGGTGAAGGGATACTTGGTCTTCTGCATGCAGGGTGAATGTTCTAGCCACCAGGCTATCGAGGAATGTATTCTCTCTCTGCAATCTGGCCTTATGACTTCAATAGAGCTACAGCTGTGTCATACCAGTATAGGATCTGGCAGATTGGCTGCAATGAAACTGTGGCCAATTGAAAATAGCTGGACATCTAGCCAAATCTATAAAAATAATCTCCTTCTCCATTACAGTCTGTCAGTTGTTCTAGACTATTTAGTTGAAAACACTATTTAATATCTGCAGTATATAATTGGATTCTTACCAATTAAAATTATTAGGATTTTTCAAGAAGAAGTATCATAGAATCATGGAACTAGAAGGGACAGCAAGAGGTCATCCAGTCCAGACTCGTGCACTCATGGCAGGACTAAAGTTTTATCTAGACCATCCCTGGCAGTGTTTGTCCAAGCTGCTCTTAAAAATCTCCAATGATGGATATTGCACAACCTCCCTAGGCAATATATTCCAGTGCTTAACCACTCTGACAGGAAGTTTTTCCTAATGTTCCAACCTAAACTGATCTTGCTGCAATTTAAGCCCATTGGTTCTTGTCCTATTCTCAGAGGTTAAAAAGAACATTTTTTTCCATCCTCCCCTTTTATGTACTTAAAAACTGTTATCATGTCCCCTCTCAGTCTTCTCCAGACTAAACAAACCATTTTTTTTTCAATCTTCCCTCATAGGTCATGTTTTCTAGACCTTTCATCATTTTTGTTGCTCTTCTCTGGACTTTTTCCAATTTGTTCACATTTTTACTGAAATGTGGAACCCAGAACTGGACACAGTACTCTAGTTGAGGCCTAATCAGCACAGAGTAGAGCGGAAGAATTACGTCTCATGTCTTGTTTACAACACTCCTGCTGATACATCCCAGAGCGATGTTTGCTTTTTTTGCAACAGTGTTACACTGTTGACTCATATTTAGTTTGTGTTCCACTTTGACCCCCAGATCCCTTTATAGACTCATAGACTTTAAGGTCAGAAGGGACCATTATGGTCATCTAGTCTGACCTCTTGCACAATGCAGGCCACAGAATCTCACCCACCCACTCCTGTAACAAACCCCTAACATATGTCTGAGCTATTGAAGTCCTCAATTCGTGATTAATCTCATCGGGCCTGAGGTTACAGTACTGGAGTGGGACTCAGGGGAGCTGGATTTAATCCTCTTACTGTTTTCTGCAGTACTCCTTCCTAGGCAGTCCTTTCCCATTTTGTATGTGTGCAACTGAATGTTCATTCCTAAGTGGAGTACTTTGCATTTGTCCTTATTGAATTTCATCCTATTTACTTTAGACCATTTCTCCAGTTTGCCCAGATCATTTTCAATTATAATCCTATCCTCCAAAGCACTTCCAACCCCTCCCAGCTTGGTATTGTCCGCAAATGTTATCAGTGTACTCTTTATGGATTATCTAAATCACTGATGAAGATATTGAACAGAACCAGACCAAAACTGATCCCTTCAGGACCCCACTCATTATGCCCTTCCAACATAACTGTGAATCACTGACCAATTCTCTCTGGGAACTGATTTCCAACCAGCTATGCACCCACCTTATAGTAGCTCCATCTAGGTTGTATTTCTCTAGTTTATGAGAAGGCCATGAGACACTATCAAGAAGAAATGAATGTGACCATCAAACATTATCTCGACACAGTGACATAATTTTGAGAAGAGGAGCCTGATAGAAGATTAATGGGACTTTTCCTCCTAAGTCACTTAACTCCGACTCAGTGGGATTTTTTACTGTTTTCAGAATGTCTGAATATCAGGCTGTACTTACAGTAGAGAAATTATCCTGCCCTTCTGGAAGTTAATGGCTTCAGTTATAAATGGAAAGGGAATGAAATCAATGTTCTGTCCAATGTCAAAATTATGTTTGTCCACATACAACCCTAGAGAGAAACGAAACTTTTCCTCCATTATCAGCTCATGAGACAAATGCCTAAGCAAAGAGATGGACCTTGTACTAGAACCTGAATGTCAGCACAGGCAGATTCAGTGCACAAGGGCATTTGCCAGAGAATGACCTTCCCCTGACCTCCCCAGCACACACAGAACAGAAACTACTGCACCAGCTGATCTCAGCTATCTCAGTGCTACCTTAAGAAAGAGAGAGAAAAAGAGAGCTGGGCAATTCAAGTAAATCAGTTTCACCAGCCATGGCCCCTGTGTTGTAAGTGACTCTGTGTGAACAGACTGCTGCAGCCAGGTAGAAGTCAATGGGAATCTGCAGAGACCTACCCCTAGATAGGAGGGACACAATCTGGTCCTTTGAAATCAAAAGGATACAAAAATTAAAAAGGAATAAAAATATGAATCAACTCACCTGCCTTTTAAACGCAGATCATAAATATGGTGAGATCATTCTGTCCTGTGATTTTCTCTTTTCTTAGTCTATCTACCTCCTTATTGATTTGTCTATCTAGTCTGTCTTTCTCTGGGATACAGCATCCACGGAGATCAAATATTCTTTTCCCAGAGCAGTGCACAACCCCTTGAGCACAACCCCTCAAGTTGTGTTGGGTTATCAGTGGGAGTGAAGCAAAGAACTTTTCCTTAGCTGACTCCAAAGCTAGGAGCTGATTCTCGAGAGTTGTTTAAATACTGTCTTGTTCCCTCTGGGACAAACCCTGGAGTTCACTCTCTGTGACAAGCCCCCAGTAACATTGTGCTGTGTCAGCCCTTGAGCAATGATATATTGTACCTTAGAATGAGAGCATTGAGGCTTGGGTTATCATATGCATCCAAGTGACAGTCAATTTAGGCTCAGATTCATAAAGCAGCTGAAGGAGTTAGATGCACAAATAGCAGCACATTTCCTCTCCCTTAAACTCCTTTGAAGGTCCTAGTCTTAATGTATAATTACCACAAGAGCGTAGTGGAGGAGAATGAATGGGTACTGGCCTGCCATCCTTAAAAAATCACCAACAGCTTGATACACAGGTTAAGGAATGAGAAAGGAGCAAATAGACTGTATAAGATGGTAGGAAAGAACAGCAGATGAGACAAAGGAGGAGCTTCTCTGAATACATCTGGGTAAAATTTTTCAGACAAGTAATATAGTCACTGAAAAATACAGTTTGGTTGACACAATACTATTTGTGAATTAGAAAAAAAAAGCCAAATTGTTTCATCCAGGGCAAAACAAACAAACAAAAAACCCAAGTAAAGTCACAAAGCAGCACAGGGCACCTTAGTGCCTCCCCAGTACCTTTAACCGAGTGGTTAGGGAACTCCTCATGCAATTCCTTCTTGGTCTGATGTAGAGCAGAGATTTGAAGTGAGGTCTCTTATCTTTCTGTCCATCTGTCTCTGGAATACAGCATCCAAGGAGATCCAATATTCTTTACCCGGAGCAGTGAAACCCCTCAAGGTGTGTTGAGTTATCAGAGGGAGTGAAGGAAAGAGCCTTTGTTTAGCTGACTGCAAGAGTAGGAGCTGATTCTTGAGAGTTGTTTAAATGCTGTCTTGTTCCCCTCGGGACAATCCTTGGAGTTCACTCTCTGTAACAAGCTCCCAGTAACATTGTGCTGTGTCAGCCCTTGAACAAAGATCTATGGTACCTAAGAATGAGAGCATTGAGGCTTGGGTTATCATATGCATCCAAGTGATTTAGGTACCGAGTCTCAGTGACAATGAATTAAAAAGTCATGTGTTTAGGCTGAGATTCTCAAAGCAGCTGAAGGAGTTAGATGCACAAACAGCAGCACATTTCCTCTCCCTTAGATTCCTTTGAAGTTCCTAGTCTTAATGTATATTTAGCACAAGAGCGTAGTGGAGGAAAATGAATGGGGAATGACCAGCCATCCTTAAAAATTCACCAATAGCTGGATACACAGGTTAAGGAATGAGAAAGGAGCAAATAGACTGTATAAGATGGTAGGAAAGAACAGGAGATGAGACAAAGGAGAAGCTTTTCTGAATACATCTGCATAAAATTTTTCAGACAAGTAGTTTGTCACTGAAAAATACAGTTTGGTTGACCCAATACTATTTCTGAATTAGAAAAAAAAGTCAAATTGTTTCATCCAGGGCAAAACAAACAAACAAAAAAACCAAGTAAAGTCACAAAGCAGCACAGGGCACCTTAGTGCCTCCTCAGTACCTTTAAGCTAGTGGTCAGGGAACTCACCTGGGACATGGGAGATCCTCATGCAATTCCTTCTTGGTCTGATGTAGAGCAGAAATTTGAAGTTAGGTCTCTTATCTCTCAGGAAAGTGCTTTAATCTCTGTGCTGTAGGCCTTGCTGGAAACCTAAGCCTAAGTAACTGTTTTAACTAAAGGCAGGGAACCAGGGTTGGCCGGGCTTTGACAGAATAGTAATGCACCAGGTAGGCCCATTACTGACCACAGGAGATGATAAAAAAACACACAGATCTCTCAAGTAACTTTGTAAACACATTCTTAAGAGATGGTACAAGAGCACACTGACCCCTCATAAGATAAGATTGGGATCACAGGATAATGGGTGAGGATGTTTTGTTCTATCTAGCAGGTACCAGAATAAGGGTGGTAACTAACAGTGTAATACGTCACTTGTTTGTATCAATGGATAAAAGAAGAAGTCCTATGAGTGGCATATTTGTATCTGCCGAGGGGACAGGACCGTGGTGTCCCATCTTGTTACAGAAATACACATGTTAGTGTCCCTTTGACCCCTTGGACAGGACACTAGTGCCGTGCTTTGCTGACAATAAACCTGGCCGAGGGCCTTCGCCACCAAACCGAGCCTGTGGTCTTTCTTTAGGAATAAAATCGAGGTCTGCTGAATCAGTAAGCTGCATTCCCTGCTCATGCAACTGACACCAGAGCTCCAAGAACAGCAGCACTCAGCACCCATAATAACTTAGCAGGCTTAACAACTCTCCTCAGCACTAACAACTTGGTCTATAAGGTATTTTGGGGCAGGGCTTTCTAAGCGTCTCTGAAGCTGGTTGGCTTTGTAAAGTCAGCAGCACATCAGCACGAGCAGAAACACATGGCTCTAACGCAGCCATGGTGGCATGTGGAATGGGTTTCCATCTTGAATGGTCCTTTGCAAGTCTTCTTCCTTTCACAAGAGTCAGGATGGGATGATTTAGGTTTCTTATATCCCACTAATTGCATCTTTCAGTCTCATTCATGGTTGCTCTGGTGCTCTACTTCCTTCTTCCTCATCTCTATAAACCTTCTGTAAAAGCATACGGTCTGCTGAACATTGCACATAACCCCACCATTGCAGTCATCTTCTTCTCAACTAATGCAAGACTGAAACTTGATGGGATCATTTAAGTATCTCCCTGTTTGTGACAAAATCAAATCAATGGATGTCAAGGATATGTCTAAAACTTTTCACACTGAAAACTGTTTAATTTCCTCTCCTGAGCTGTTTTTAATGAATATGTTTCTGCTCCATATAACAGAGTTGTCATCACTACGATATGGAATACTTGTCCCTTAGTTGTCATATAGACATTCTGCCTCCCAAAGAGAGGCTTTTGAAAGTGCTGAAATGTCATTGGCACAAGAATGATCAGATGTGTGACTTCTTCAGATACAGAAACTCATTCTATCAAACAACTACCCAGATAGAGAAACCTATTCACCCTTTCAGTGTGGTTGCCATCTATATGCACCATCAGTAGGTCATGAGTAATCCCATGGCAAAAGAAATTGGCCATCCAAATTATTTGTCAAAACATTTGGAGAAATCAGGATGACTTTACAAATAACTCAAGACCAACATTCACCGCTAACATTTGACTGACTAATGAAATCCAGCAACATGGGTCTGTGCCTTTTTCAAGGGATCAGAAACTGCCCCCTACATTTCCGAACATTTCCTCATGTGATTGCTATGCATAACTGTGGATTGTATAATATGTTTTGAGGATGACCATTCCCAGCCTTCAATTTATTATTTCCTAACAGACCAGCTTCTCTTCTCTCCTCACAGAGTCTAATTGCTATGTTTGTAAGTTACCACATGGCTCTTTCTAAGCAAGCACATTTTATTCATAAGGTAAAAGCACTACAGAGAAAACATATTAAAAATAATAAAATAATCAAGACATATGCTAATAAGCTTACCCGTGATCACCCCCAACTGCAGCCTGGGCTCTGGCAGAAGCTCTCCTTCAATCTCCACCCAGGATTTTTCCTGCTGTTTCAAGTACATCATATCCTCAGCTCAGAACAAGAACAACTCCTGACTCTGTGAGTGACTCATTTATCCACTTTAGCTCTTTCAGGAGACCTTGAAAATGTAATCAGCCAGACAATAGGTCTCTGCTCAAAATGCAGCTTCAAAATGCAGGATTCCAGATGAGTCAGTCACATACCCTTCCTCCCTCCCCTAGAATTTCCTTGAAAATCCCCTTCACGTGCCTTCTCCCCAAATGTCTTTTGAAATTCCTAATGTCTCCCAGAGATTGCACTCATCAGACCTTCCTCCTAAATGAGCTCCATAAAATACTGTAATAGTACATAAATATTTGCATTTTTAATACAACCAACTTCAGAGATATTTACCTTAATTCAATAAGGTTTAACTTAATTCATTAAGGTTTGGGCAGGATGTTACAGGACACTTTCATATCTGTCACAATGACAATCTTGAAATATAGTATCTCAACCTTTTACTGCACTTATTGGACTCAATTCTTCTTCCAGCCTTACTCCCATCTATATGAGATTGACTCTTTGTGTCCTTCTAATCCATTCCAGTCTGTCTTGAACGCTATTCCTTGGAAACTCTGCAGCTAATCAAATAATTTACTATGACATCCATCCCTTTAAGCCTGGCCTCCCTCAGCTTTTCTATAACTGGTACCACCTTCACACTTCCCCTACTTTCTTCATTCCAAACATGGTCAATCCTTGTAACTTCAAGCACCCATCTTAATGTTTTTTTCCCAATGTATTCAAGATCTGTTCCTGTCTCTTTCTCTGTACCCAGCATTCAAGGCCCTTACCAAAGTGCAGGCCTAATTATCGACTTGTAGATCTCACTCTTCACTTCCATAGGGTTCGTGAAACCTCAGATGTTCATATAAATATTCACATAGTACCCAGTCTTGCAAAAGGCTTACTCCAGTGAACAGGTAGAACAAATTAAGTGTGAGTATGGACCACTGCCATCACTGTGAATCTGTCTGCAGGATTGGGATGATGCACAGTGTTGTTTGGGCTCAAGGCTGCAGGTGGTCTAAAAGTGAAAGCCCTGCTATCCTCAGATGCATATCTACATGCAGAAAGGCTATGGGGATCTGTCCATTTAGTTTACTCCATTGCATGCAGTATCATCTCTATAGAGAAGAAGAAATGCACAAAACCCAGAATAGCTGAATGGAAAAAGCCCATTCAGTCAGGTCTTTCTTTCTTTCTTTCTTTCTTTCTATAGAATCTGCATAAGATGATGGGGTGATTTGGTGCAGTAGTGTTGGGATGGCTTTCCATGCATGTGCAGATGGTATGAAGAAGACACATGATTCTACTGCGGAACTCCTTGCCACAGGGATACACTGAGACCATAAATGTAGCAAAATTCAAAAAGAGACAGGGTATGAAAAAACATCCAGATTTATTATGGTTAATTATGATAACATTACTGAAAGGGATATTAAATATCATGTCTATTGTGAGGTTCTTGAATCTTCATCTGAACATCTGTTCCTGGTCACTGTCAGAAATGGGAGAACGGATTTAGATGGCAGGTCTGTCTCAGCATGGCTATTTTTATGGCTCTGTGACACAGACAATGGCATTACAAGAAGAGAGCAGTGTTCCTCAGTAGCATACTTTTCCCAGAGATCTCAAAATATTTTATGTGCATTAATATATAAACCTCTGCAATACATGTGCCCATTTATTTTCCTCAAAATACAGAAGTTTATTACTATCAAGCATCTGTTAAACACCAATCAACTTCTAATCTTTGTGCTTGAGATACAATTATAGAAAGTCCATGACCCAAAGGACTTAAATATAACAAATAAAGAATCTGGAAATACCACTTCTTCTTTTGTTATTATTTATTTTATATTACAATTAGGTGAGATTAAAGCCTTGTCATGCTTGGTTCTGTATAAATGTTAGAGATGGTCAGAAAAAGAAATTTCCATCACCCAGTAAATTCATATTTCAACATTTGTTTTAAACCCAAAATAGGCCAGAAAGGTGAAATGTCAATATTTTTGTGAAAGGAAAAAAACAAAAAATATTTAAATGCAGAAATATCTAAACATTTCATTTTATCCTTTTTTATTGAAACAAACTATGCTTTCGAAGTGTCAATTTCATTGTCAATCAATATTTTGATCTAAATTATATTGAGATGAGTAATTTTGTCATGTTGAGAGGACAAATTGAAATGAAATTTTTGTTTAGATTTTCCCTATGTGAAAAACAAATATTTTACTTAAAAATTCAGATTTTCCAGAAAAAAAAACAAAAAACAAAAATAAGTCTATCATGATGAAACCACACTTTGATATTTGAAAAACAATCATGGTAAAAATTTTGACCAGAGGTAACAAACTTTAAAGTACCCATGATTACTGCCATGAAGAATTGAGAGTACCATAGAGTGATGCTTAGTAAGCAGGTTGCAAAAGTTTATTTCAGTGGAGCTATGTTGCTATTTGCCAACGGGGGTTCGGCATCTAAAGGTTCCTTAGTGTTCCACTGACAATTCAGCAAAGAGGGAGGGCTCCTTGGCTGGCCCCCACCCTTCCTGGTCCCTTTCCTTGAGCATTTCTTTCAGAGTTGTGAGATGGCCACAATGTCACTAACAAAAATGGTTCATTGGAAAAAAGCAGTATCGGAGTTCAGACAAGCAGGCAAGCAACAGATAAAGAAACTGAAAAACATGGAAGCCCTAAGGGCACAGTGTCAGGAGTAAGAAAAGCAGTAAGTGCAGGCATGAATCCCTGGGACAATATTTAAAATGGTGATATCTGAGTTGATAAAGGTGTCATTTTGGGAGATAAACAAGTGATTTAAGGAAAGAGAGTGAAAAGTTAACTCTACAGAGGTTGGAGAGAATTAAGCAGTTAAACTTTGTGAATTTGTTAAAAAGGATCATGTTAAAAAGAGAGAATTCTTGGTTTCTTTGCAGCCATTCTGAAGGGAAAATGGGCCCTTTTCCAAAAGAATGCCTGTAAATAATCCAAATAAAAAGACTATCTGATTGAAATCATTAGACTATGAACAATTTAGTCAAATTCACCAAAAAAAAACAAGAGAGGTTTCTATTGTTTCTTGCACGGTGCTCACATTATCTGGGTGTCATTAGCAGAGCGCTGTGCTAATTAGCAGAGTGGTCTGACAAACTGTGAGACCTGAGTCTAACTCTGACAACACTTATCTCTTAGTTGTCACAGACATTCTGCCACCGAAAGAGAGGTATCTGAAGATGCTTAAATGCCACTGATGCAAGACAGATCATACATGTGTCCTCTTCAGACATAGTCCCCTCTGCTGTCAACCAGCTACCCAGATAGATAAAACTATTCACCCATTCAATGTCATTACCATCTTCATACACATCACCAGGTCATTCATTTCCGTTTTATCGGAGGCATGGATGGTCTGCGTTTTATCATCATAGATAAAACAGTTTTTCTCAGCTCATGGTCAGTAGTCTCTCCAAGTAAGGCAATATCATCCTCGTATTTAAGATCCGCTCAAGATGAATCTTTAAATAGCACACCTCTACCCGGGCCACAATCAATCTTGTCGTCCGATAGTCTATTATAACATTAAATACCGAGGTTTGGAGAAACATACCTGATGCACCCCTGAGTCTACAGAAAATCAGTCTGTAATACAACCATTGACTCTTGCACAAGTCAGTGTACCATAGTAATCAGGAGCGCTGGCAGCCTTTTTGGTGCCCTAGGTGGCGGAAGGTCAAACTCCCAAAAATGACGCCCCAACAGAGGTGGCAGAAGGTCCCGCCCACGAAATACCACCTACGACAGCGGCGGCAGAACATCCAGCCGCCGCAGTTGCCGACCCGCAAATGTCAGCACCCTAGGCAACCATCTAGGTTACCTAATGGGTTGTGCCAGCCCTGATAGTAGTGTTCTTCTATGTGGCACACAAAGCCCGCATACACCCCACAATGGTGAAGCCGTATCCTCAGCACTGATTGATGCAGTGAATCAAAACCGGCAACAAAGTCTATAAACATGATGGTAACATCTTTGGTCACTCTAGCAGCTTTTCAGTAACATTCTATCAAGTGTGACACCTAGGTTTTCTCTTTAGTAATTGTAAAGATTGTTTCAGGATCTGTTACTACTATGGTGCTTTTTGTACTACATAATGGAATGTTTCAGAGTAGCAGCCGTGTTAGTCTGTATCCGCAAAAAAAACAGGAGTACTTGTGGCACCTTAAAGACTAACAAATTTATTAGTCTTTAAGGTGCCACAAGTACTCCTGTTTTTTTTTTATAATGGAATGTGTATTTCACCCAACAGATTTCTCTAGAAACTAGAACCTACCTCCCTAGGGGAAGAGGGAGGAAGCCCTTTCCAACAATTGCCTAACACCTTACACTTAGGCCTGGTCTACACTAGGACTTTAATTCGAATTTAGCAGCGTTAATTCGAACTAACCGCTCAACCGTCCACACCAGGAAGCCATTTAATTCGAACTAGAGGGCTCTTTAGTTCGAATTTGGTACTCCACCCCGGCAGGTGGAGTAACGCTAAATTCGACATTGCTAGCTCGAATTAGGCTAGGTGTGGATGCTAATCGAACTTAGTAGCTCCGGGAGCTATCCCACAGTGTACCACTCTGTCGGCGCTCTGGACAGCAGTCCGAGATTTGATTCTCTGACCAGCCACACAGGAAATGACCCGGGAAAATTTGAATTCATTTTCCTGTCTGGGCACTTTGAATCTGACGTCCTGGCTGGACATCGGGGCGAGCTCCGCAGCACCTGCAACGCTGCAGAGCTCTCCAGCAGAGGAGTTCATGTAATCTCTGAATAGAAAGAGGGACCCAGCATGGACTGACTGGGAACTCTTGGATCTGATCGGTGTGCGGGGAGAGGAGTCTGTGCTTTCGGAGCTGCGCTCCAAAACAGGGAATGCGAAGACCTATGAGAAGGTCTCCAAAGCCATGAGAGACAGAGGATACAGCCGGGATGCAACGCAGCGCAGCGTGAAAATCAAGGACCCCAGACAAGGCTACCAAAAAATCAAAGCGGCAAATGGACGCTACGGAGCCTGCAACCACTGCACCGCCAGTGACCGTGGACTCTGACGATGGGACAGTGTCGATGCACAGTTCCTCGGCGATGTTCACGGACGGGGAAGATGAGGAAGGGTTTGTGGAGGACGAGGCAGGCGACAGCGCTTACAACGCTGGTTTCCCTGACAGCCAGGATCTCTTCATCACCGTCACGGAGATCCCCTACCAACCCTCCCCGGCCGTTAACCCGGACCCTGAATCAGGGGAAGGAGCAGTCGGTAAGTGCTTTAAACATGTAAACTTTTATTCTTAATATAACAGGAATCTGAAGTATGTGAAAAGGAGGTCTCTATATATATGGGGATAGAACAGAAATCCTCCTGGGAGATCTCCACGAAGCTCTCCTGGAGGTAATCGAAAAGCCTCCGCAGGAGGTTCCTGGGGAGAGCTGCCTTATTGGGTGCTCCGTGGTAGCACAGTTTTCCGCGCCAGGCTTTCATGAGGTACTCAGGGAGCACTGCCTCCCCGAGCACGGCTGCATCGGGCCCTGGTTCGTGCGAGCTTTCACGCAGCATGCGCTCTCTATCTCCTTCAGTGACCCTCCTCAGGGTGATCTCGCTCGGAGACTCCTGCATCTAATTAGGGTAATTACTGTAATGTTACGCCTGGTCCAAAGTATTTTTAAAAAACCTACGGACACACGGCATAGCACAGACTCAGCACGCAGCTGCGTGACGAGCGTAACGGAAAGCCAAAGAATATAATGGATGCTCATGGAGGGAGGGGGGAATGAGGACGCAAGGTATCCCACAGTTCCTGCTGTCTCCGAAAAGTATTTGCATTCTTGGATGAGCTCCAAATGCTACTAGGGTCAAACACAGTGTCTGCGGTGGGTCAGGGCATAGTTCGGCAATTTGCGCACACACCACACCCACCACCAGAAGTGAAAACAATCCTCTGTTGAGTCTTTTACATGTCACCCTATCTTTACTGAATGCTGCAGATAGACGCGATGGTGCAGCACTCAACACCAACATCCTTGCTCCCCCCACGCTATGGATGGCTGATGGTAGAAAATGATGGAAATCCGTCCTCATCATCAGCCTCTTGGCACATGGGGCAGTGCAAAAGGGCTGGTAACCATGCCTACTAGTATCAGTAAGGTTGATCAAGGGCTCCTGTCCCTAATTTTTGATGGCTGATGGTACAATATGGCTGGTAACCGTCCTCATCATTGCAACAGGGGGCTGAGCTCCATCAGCCCCCACCCTTCATTGTAAATAAAAGATTCAATTGCCCCTGGACTAGCAGAGGGATGATGGGCTCCTTCATCCACACTCCTTAATGTCCTGCCTGGACTATCATTGCAGCTGGAGGCTTCCTTCCAGTCATTTCTCACAAACAAGTCACTGTGTCTTATTCCTGCATTCTTTATTACTTCATCACACAAGTGGGGGGACAATGGTATGGTAGCCCAGGAAGGCCGGGGTAAGAACGGAATGAACAGGTGGTGTTGTTGCAGGAGCACCCCCTGTGAATAGCATACAGCTCATAATTTATGCAGGATCAGACACAGAGCAGCTGTGCTCTCTGGTTCTATGATACAGTGGTTCTCTAGTACACTTGCCCATAATCTAGGCAGGACTGATTCTATTTTTAGATACCAAAAAGGAGGGATTGACTCAGGGAGTCATTCCCAGTTTTTGCTTTTGCGCCCCTGGCAAATGGTGCAGTGCAAAAGGACAGGTAACCATGCCCATCTTATTACCATCTTATTACCAATTTATGGTATGGTTGATGGTACAATATGGCTGGTAACCATCTCTGCTGTCATGCAAAAGCAAACTCATGCTGCTGTGTAGCGCTGCTGGCCCGCCTCTGTCAGCGGCATCTAGTACACATACGGGGACATACACAAAAGGCAAAACAGTGTCCATGGTTGCCACGCTATGGCGTATGCCAGGGCAATTCTGGGAAAACGGGCTTGAAATGATTGTCTGCCGTTGCTTTCCCGGAGGAAGGAATGACTGGCGACATTTACCCAGAATCCACCGTGAAAATGATTTGTGCCCCAGCAGGCACAGGGGTCTCAACCCAGAATTCACAGAGACAGCCTAGACTCAGTTAATTGTTCGCCAAAATGTATCTTTGCAAGGAATTCACTCCCTGTTTCCCATCTCACAGCTTCCACTGTCTCCAGACCTGCCACAGCATCCCCCTCGCAGAGGCTGGCAAAGATTAGGTGGCGAAAGAAAAGACAAGGGACAAGATGTTCGAGGAACGTATGGGCTGCTACCTAGCAGAGGCAGACCAGCAGAGCCAGTGGAGGAGACCGTCTTTCTGTGCCAGCGCTCACACAGCGAACGGGAGGAGAGGTGGCGTGAGGAAGACAAGCAGGCGACTGAAACGCTGCTTGGACTAGTGAGGGAGCAAACGGACACGCTCAGGCGCCTTGTGGATGTTCTGCAGGACCACAGGAGGACAGAGACACCCTGCAGTGTATCTGCAACCGCACTCCCCTGCCACAAAGTCCCATACCCCCCTCAACGAAAGTAATCAGGAGGAGGGGCGGCCGGGGACGTGAATACTGTCACTGCACCACAGCACAGTGCTCAAGTACCCAAAAGCTCTCATACCCTACCTTTGCCGAAGTCCTTCACTTCCACACTCACAGTAGTCCCAATCCCAGTCCCATCCCCTAACTGTGTACTTAATTAATAAAAATGCTTTGCTGGTAATTACTGTTTCCGTTCTGTTTTTTCAAAGAAGACTGTGTTTGAATGGGGGGCATGGGGAAGGGGGTGGTTAATTGCATAGGACAGTCACCTTTCCCAGGGTACAGACACGGGGGCAGGATCAGCAGCGGGTCACACACACGGTGCAGTCAGTAGGCACCCTGGTCGGTTTTTGGAGGTGGTTTCCAGGATCTGTGTGGGCGGGGGAGATGTGACTTTGCAGCGGGGGAGGGCGGTTACAGATCTTATACAGCGGTCCTTGTCCTGGACCGCTGAGTCACGCAGCTGAGGAATCTGTATCCGTCCTCCTCCACCACAAGGTCACATATCCGCCTGCACACAGAATTCCATAAAGAGGAATGGCAGGCTCCATTGAAAGAAGCATTCCGGCACTGCGGACCGCTCTAGGAGGAGGAGCCTGTCATTCCTTGAGTTTAGAGGCGGTCTTTACATCACCGCACACCCTACCCAGCACAGCCTGCGTCCCAGTTTCAACCCTTTCACGAAAAGTCATGAATAAAGAAACCTTTGTTAAGTAATAATGGGACATGTATTTTATTTTTACACGTGTGCTGGAAGTGGGGGTAACGGGGTGAATGGGGTATGTAACCGAAGAGGAGAGTCAACAGTAACTGGGTAAAGAAACAGGGGCAGGTTCAGCTTCTCTGTAAAGAAACTGAACAGTCACAGGTCACGCTGCTCGCTGCTCGCTGGTATTTGAAGAGTTCCTTGTCGCTGTCCCAGGCGCCTGTATAGGGCTTCATGAGCAAGTGCATTAGCGGGCAGGCTAGGTCCCCGAGGATGACTATAGGCATCTGCACATCCACAACAGTTATTTCGTGGTCCAGGAAGAAACTACCTTCCTGCAGGCGTCTGAGCAGCACACAGTTCCTGAAAACACACGCATCATGAACCTTGCCCGGCCACCCGACGTTGATGTTTGTAAAACGTCCCCTATGGTCCCCCAGTGCTTGCAGCACCATTGAAAAGTGGCCCAATTTCTCAGCAGCTGACTGTGGAAGAGGTGGACGATAAAGTGAGAGGAGGAGAAAACAGCGATGATCGCAGCGGGCTCCATGCTTGCAGTGCTGTGGCGTCCACGCTGTCACTGACCAGAAAAGTGCATGAACAGATTGCCCGCAGGCGCTTTCAAGGAGGGAGGGAGGGAGGTTGTGATTGACGGTTCAATGACGACACTTACCCAAAACCACCCTGGACACATTTCTCCCCCCAGCAGGCATTGGGGGCTCTACCCAGCATTCCAATGGGCAGCGGGGACTGCGGGAACTGTGGGATAGCTTCCCACAGTGCACCGCTTCCAAAGTCGACGCTGGCCCCGTGAATGTGGACTCAGAAATTCGAATTAGTGTATTTAGTATGGATACACAAATTCGACTTCATAAGGTCGAATCCACAAATTCGAACTAAGTTGATTCAAAATAGTCTTGTAGTGTAGACAAGGCCTTAGTGTGTCTACAAGTCAGCTAGGGGGGTGATTCCCAGCTTATGCAGACTGACTCATTGTAGCTCTCATTGAGGTAACTCACTCTAAATAGTAATGTAGCTGCTGTAGTACAGGCAGCGGCACGTGTTGGCATGGGCTAGGCATGTCAAATACATACCCATGAGGTTCAGGTATGTTTCTACTCAGTGAAACTAGTCTGTGCATCCACTCACTGCTATCCATGATACTACTGCTACACTGCTAATTTTGGAATGCTAACTCAATGAACTGGGAATCACACATCTAGCTCATAGTGTAGACGCAGCCCTAATGAACATTGAGAGTCAATGTATTAAAGGCTGTAGCATGCTGCCTGTGGGACACTGGAAACAGTTTGAACAGGCTGGGTCATATTGGGGAAAACATGCTGAGAGTTAAACGGACACACAGGAGAATCTGGGCTGTCCAAGAGAATGCAAATCAGACAGGTTCCTGTAATTTTAGAGCAAAGCCAAATTAATTTAGTTTTTAGTGTAGTATGAGATTATATAACATTAAGTATATGCGCAAGGCTCTGGCAGGAGCTGTCCTTCAACCCTTACCAGGGATTTTCTTGTGGTTTCAAAGTCATTATATCACAGCTCAAACCAAAATCATCTCCTGACTCTCTGTCATTGACTTCTCTGGTATGGCTCTTTGAAGAGACCTTGACTAGATAATCAGACAGACAATGGGTATCCACTCAAATTGTAGCTTCAGAATAATGCATTTTAGGTGGGTCTACCCCCAAGAATTTCCTTGAAAATCCACTTCACGCATATTATCCCAAAAAGTACTTTGACGTCTCCAATAACTCCCAGCAATTGCATTATTCATGTCTTCCTCCTAAAGAAGCACCATGCAATACTACAGAAGTACATGAATATTTGCATTTTTATTGCAATGAAGTCCAAGAGTGTGAAACTTAATTCTGTAACATTTGTTCAAGGATCTTGTCATATCTGCAATATAGTAATATAGTTTCTGAACCTCTTGCTACACTAACTTAACTCAAATCTTCTTCTAACCTTATGCCCATCTATATGGAGTTGGCTCTTCACATCCTTCTTCTCCATTCCAGTCTGTCTTGAATGCTATTCTTTGGAAACTCTGCAGCTAATCAGGTCCTTTAATATGACACACATCCATCTAGTTCTGGATCTGCCAACCCTTCTTTTTCCCTCCACTTCTAAGTTTAACTTCCTGTTTCCTATATATTCTTCCAATTTTCTTTTCACATGGCCAAACCATCCATGCCTCGATTCCCACAGATTTTATATAATTGGTACCAACTTCAGAATTCCCCTTCTTCATTAGTTACAAACATGGTCCATCCACATAACTCAAAGTATCTATCTCTATGTTTTCATTTCCACTGTATTCAAGATCTTCCTCTTCCTGTCTCTTCCTCAATGTCCAGAATTCAGAGCCCTGTGAACGTTCAAGCCTAATTAACACCTTGCAGATCTAACTTTTCAGTGTGGTAGGTTTAGTGAAAATACAAATGTTCATATAAATAGGCATATAATGCAAAATCCAGCATGAACATTACACCTGTGAAGATGTTGTACACATCAATAATAAAGTGGAATTCTTCTCAGCCTCAGTTGGAGGTCTGAATGCAGACAGGCTATAGGGGTATGTCCATTTAGTCTAAACATTCAAAGGGCATGCAGTATCATGTCTCTAGAGAAGAAGAGATTCACAAAAACATAGTAGGGAAATGAAGAAGCCCACTCAGTGGAGACCTCCTCTCTCTCTTCTTGTAGGATTTTCACAAGGTGAGGGTGATGGTTTGTTGAACCACTGTTGGGAGGGTGTTCCATGCATGTGCTGATGGCATGAAGAAGAAACATAATTAGACAGTGGAAATTCTTGCCACATTTACACTTTGAAGACCAAAAAATGTAGCAATATTCTGATAAGGTTTGGATAAGACAAATATTCAGGGTTATTATAATTAATTATGACAACATGTTTTAAGGGATATTAAACATCATGTTTCAGGGATTAAGCCACATAACCCAGTCACTGTCCCACATTAAACAGTTTTAAACAAGGTTCATAGTTCGCTTTACAGAAACCTCAGTCTGCTTAGTACCTTGGGAAACACACCAAAAAATCTCTTTTTATAACCTTTTATTAAAGACAAGAAGTAAAAATGCCTTTGAACTGTAAAATATGAAATCAG
Source organism: Mauremys reevesii (assembly GCF_016161935.1). Lineage (NCBI taxonomy): Eukaryota > Metazoa > Chordata > Testudines > Geoemydidae > Mauremys > Mauremys reevesii. Next base: position 10,141,416 of record NC_052637.1, on the reverse strand, counting down.
GCTTTCATTTTAACAACATCTCTTGTTCCCTTTTTCTTGAGCTGGAGACAGTTTTTAATAAACAATTAGATAAGTTCATGGAGGATAGGTCATCAATGGCTATTAGTCCAGAAGGCCAGAGAGGCAGCCCCCTGTTCTGGGTGTCCCTAAACCTCTGACTGCCAGAAGCTGGGACTGGTCGACAGGGGATGTATCACTCAATAATTGTCTGTTCTGTTCATTCTCTTTGAAGAATCTGGCACCGGCCACTGTCAGAAACAGGATACTGGGATAGATGAACCATTGGTCTGACCTGGAATGGTCTTCCATTTGTTCTTATGTTCTAACATGATAATAGGTGGTTCCCTAGTCAATGGGAGATGCTGAGGAGTGGGATGTGTTCTAAGCCCTGCCGCTGTGAAAGAGTTCAGTCTCCATAGCCCTGTGAGGGAGACAAATCTTTCTGCTTGTCATTTTCAGCTAGGAACCCTCTAACCCCACTTAAGGGTTTTGGTTTTTTTACATGAAGCTGGGGCTGGAGGAGGAAGAAGAAGGAATTAGTAGGAAGAGACGGCTCATACCTTTTATCCCAATGGTCAGGGTAGTCACCTGGAATGTGAGAGCCTCACTTCAAGTGCCTGATAAAGAGACAGGATTTAAACAGGCAATCTGTCCCCACCCATGTGGAAGCCCGAATCACCGGGATACGCTCATGTGGGTTTCTCTCTAACTCTCCTGTTCAAGCCTAAATTCCTTTCTGAATCTTGCCCTCCCTGGGGAGTAAACCTATTGGCTTCAATGATTATTATATTATCCTTATTCATTATTATTGAAAATCCTTGAAATTTTAGTAGGATAGAATAAGATAACTGATATTAAATGGAGTTTCAAGAATTAGTCAAAGAAAGCAAAAGAAAAGACATTAATAGATTAATAGAATTGGCCATAAACTCAGCTGGCATAAACTGGCCAAAGAACCCCTGAAGTTAATGGGCCAGATTAAAGAGATATGGAGCTAGAGTAAAGGAAGAAATATGTGACTGACTCTACAGCCTGGTGCTCTGAGCACTCACTGGATTTAGAAGACTCAAGATCCAGTCCCCTGTGCTCCAGTGACTCTTGTACAACTGGGAATCTGGCCCGCTGACTTCAAGGGAGCCACACTCATTTAGACCAACTGAGGTTTTCTCCCAATTTGTCTCAGTTACCTGAGCTGAGAAATTCCCAAACACCAGTTATCCACAGGTGTTTATTCTCTCTAAGGTAAAAATATGTAATTTAATTTATTTTAGATCATCAACATTACTTGAGAAACTTTAATTTTCCCAACATTTTCCTTAGAGCTGTTTTCACCTCCTTGCTTTTCAGGCTGTAGATGATGGGGTTTAACATGGGGGTCAAGACACTGTACTGGATGGAAAATATTTCATCTGGCAGTACAGAAGAGACTGAGCTGGGTTTTCTGTACTGGACAAAACCTGTCAGGTACAACAAGCCAACCAGAATCAGGTGGAGCTGCAAGTGGAGAAGGCTTTATGCCTGCCCTCTGCAGAGCGTATCCCCAGGATGGTGGAGATGATGTGAATGTAGGAGATCAGCGTGAGGAGGAAGGAGCTTGACCCAAATATCACAACAGAAGTATGAAGCACCACTTGAGTGGTGAGGGTCTCAGTGCAGGCCAGTTGTAACAGAGGAGGCAGCTCACAGCTGAAATGATGGATTTGGTTGGAGCCACAGAAATGCAACTTGAGAGTAAAAACAGTGTTAAGAAGGGCATAAAAGAAGCTTGTGGTCCATGCCCCACTCACCAACAGAACACAAATCCCTTTGCTCATTCTCTCCATGTAACGCAATGGGTCACAGATGGTCATGTAGCGGTCATAAGCCATGGCTGAGAGAATGAGAACTTCAGCATCAGCTGTGAAGAGGAAGAAGAATATCTGAGCAATGCAGCCATTGACAGAAATAGTTTTGTGCTCTGCTAGGAAGTTCCTCAGCATGTTAGGCAACATGACTGACGAATAACAGATATCAACAAAGGATAAACAGAAAAGGAAGAAGTACATAGGGGTGTGAAGGTGAGAATCAGCTCTTATCACCACCATGATCACTATATTACCACCCAGAGTGATTAGGTAAATAACTAAAAACACTGAGAAGAGGAAAATCTGCAACTGTGGGTCACTGGAAAGTCCCAGGAGAATAAATTCAGTCACTGTGGTTTGATTTTTCATTTTCATTTATTCAGGAAATCTGTGACCTGAAAGACCAAAAAAAATGAGATTAACACTTATTATGTAAATAAATTGAAATAGAATGTGGAGATTATCTGTTCCAGAGGATGAATGTAAAGCGAGTCCTATTCCATTCTGTAAAATGCGTGTTTTAACTATACTAAATTGAGAGAGAGAAAAAGAGTGAAGTGAGATGGTATTTGTGTGTTTTAAATAGGTAAAATAAGCTGAATACACAAAAGGACTTTGGCTCCTAACTGCCAGTTTAAATGTCTTCGTCCCAGAATCAGGTCCTACAGGTATTCACAAATACCCTGCTCATTTCTGACTAAGGGATAGTCTGATGTGGGGCTCCCTCGGTCTCTTCCCTTGAATTGCTCCTCTATGGATAAATCATAAAAGAGGCAGTGCAGGGTTACTGGATACTTGGTCTTCTTTATGTAGGCTGAGTGTTCAAGCCACCAGGCTATAGAGGAATGTATTCTCTCTCTGTAATTTGGCCTTATGACTTCAGTAGAGCTACAGCTGCATTACACCAGCATGGGATTTGGCAGATTGGCTGCAATGGAACTATGGCCAATTGACAATAGCTGGACACCTGGCCAAATCTATACAAATAATCTGTCAGTTATTCTAGACTATTTCATTGAAAACATTATTTAATATCTCTAGTATATAATTGGATTCTTTCCTATTAAAATCAATAGGATTTTTCAAGAAGAATAAGAATCACAGAATCATAGAACTAATAGGGACCTCAAGAGGTCATCTAATCTAATCCCCTGCACTCATGGAAGCACTAAGTTTTATCTAGACCATCCCTGGCAGGTGTTTGTCCAACCTGCTCTTAAAAATTTCCAATAATGAAGATTCCACAACCTCCCTAGGCAATTTAATCCAGTACTTAAGCACCCTGATAGGAAGTTTTTCCTAATGTTCCAGCCTAAACCAACCTTGCTGCAATTTAAGCCCATTCGTTCTTGTCCTATCCTCAGAGGCTAAGAAGAACATTTTTTCTCCCTCCTCCTTGTAACAACCTTTTATGTACTTGAAAACTGTTATCATGTACCTTCTAAATCTTTTCTTCTCCAGAATAAACAAACCATATTTTTTCAATCTTGTTATGCCCTTCCAACCAGGTCCGGCTCCAGACCCCAGCGCGGCAAGCACGCGCGTGGGGCGGCATTTGCCTGCAGGGGCGGCAGGCGGGTCCGGCGGACCTTCCGCAGTCATGCCTGCGGGAGGTTCACCAGAACCCCAGGAGCACCGGACCTGCCGCAGGCATGACTGTGGACGGTTCGCTGGTCGCGCGGCTCGGCTGGACCTCCCGCAGGCGTGCCTGCGGAAGGTCCAGTGGAGCAGTGGGACCAGCGAACCCTCCGCAGCTGCGGGAGATCCAGCCAAGCTCCGAGACCAGCGGACCCTCCGCAGTCATGCCCGCGGGAAATCCGCTGCTCCCGGGGTTCTGGTGCACCTCCTGCGCATGACTGCTTGGGGCGGCCAAATTAGTAGAGCCGCCCCTGCTTCCAACATGACTGTGAACCACTGACAAATACTCTCTGGGAAATGTTTTCCAACCAGCTATGCACCCACCTTATAGTAGCTCCATTTAGGTTATATTTCTCTAGTTTATGAGAAGGCCATGCAATACTATCAAGAAGAAATGAATGTGACCATCAAACATTATCTCAACACAGTGACATAATTTTGAGAAGAGGGGCCTGATAGAAAATTAATGGGACTTTTCCTGCTAAGTCACTTACTCTCCGACTCAGTGGGATTTTTTACTCCATTTTCTGCAAGTCTGAATATCAGACTCTACTTACAGTAGAGAAATTATCCTGCCCTTCTGGAAGTGAATGACATCAGTTATTAATGGAAAAGGAAATAAAATCAATGTTCTCTCAAATGTCAAAATTATGTTTGTCCCCATACAACCCTAGGGAGAAACGAAACATTTCCTCCATTATCAGATCATGACACAAATGCCTAAGTGCGTGCATGCACACACACACACGCACACACACCTGCTCTCAGCTATCTCAGTGCTGCCTTAAAAAAGAGAGGGAAAGTGAGAGCTGGGTGATTCAAGCAAATCAGTTTCACCAGCCATGGCCCCTGTGCTGTAACTTAGTCTCTGTGAGCAGACTGCTGCAGCCAGACAGAAGTCAATGGGACTCTGAAGAGACAAAGCCCTAGATAAGAGGGGCAGAATCCGGTCCTTTGAAATGAAAAGGATATAAAAATTAAAAAGGAATAAAAATATTAATCAACTCACCTGCCTTTTAAGCACAAATCATAAATATGGTGAGATCTTTCTGACCTGTGATTTTCTTTTTTCTTAGGCTATACTCCTCCTTATCAATTTGTCTATCTAGTCTGTGTATCTCTGGAATACAGCATCCAAGCAGGTCCAATATTCTTTACCTGGAACAATGAAACACCTCAAGATGTGTTGGGGAGTGAGGCAAAGAGCTTTTCCTTAGTTGACTCCAAGAGTAGGAGCTGATTCTTGAGAATTGTTTAAATGCTGTCTTGTTCCCCCTGGGACATTCCCTGAAGTTCACTCTCTGTAACAAGCTCCCAGTAACATTGTGCTGGGTCAGGCCTTAAGCAATGGTCTACGGTACCTAAAAATGAGAGCATTGAGGCTTGAGTTATCATATGCATCCAAGTGATTTAGGTACCCAATCTCAGTGACAGTCAATTAAAAAGGCATGTGTTTAGGCTCAGATTCTCAAAGGAGTTAGATGCGCAAACAGCAGCACATTTCCTCTCCCTTGGAATCCTTTGAAGGTCCTAGTCTTAATGTATAATTGCCACAAGTGCAACAGGGAGAAAGAATGGGGACTAGCCAGCCATCCTTAAAAAATCACCAGTGGCTGGATGCACAGGTTAAGGGATGAGAAAGGAGCTAATAGCCTGTATACGATGGCAGGAAAGAACAGGAGATGAGATGAAGGAGGAGCTTTTCTGAATACATCTGGGTAAAATTTTTCAGACAAGTCATTTACTCGCTGAAAAATGACCAACCATTTCCTTTTACTCTTCTCAGCTGTTTTTAATGAATATGTTTCTGCTCCGTATGTTTGGTTGACCCAATACTATTTAACAATGTCCAGAATTCAGAGCCCTGTGAACGTTCAAGCCTAATTAACACCTTGCAGATCTAACTTTTCAGTGTGGTAGGTTTAGTGAAAATACAAATGTTCATATAAATAGGCATATAATGCAAAATCCAGCACGAACATTACACCTGTGAAGATGTTGTACACATCAATAATAAAGTGGAATTCTTTTTATTAAAGAAAAGAAGTAAAAACACATTTGAACTGTAAAATATGAAATCAGGCTTTCACTTTAACAACATCTCTTGTTCACTTTTTCTTGAGCTGGAGACAGTTTTTAAAAAACAGTTAGATAAGTTCATGGAGTATAGGTCATCAATGGCTATTAGTTCAGAAGGCCAGAGAGGCACCCCCCTGTTCTGGGTGTCCCTAAATCTCTGACTACCAGAAGCTGGGACTGGATGACAGGGGATTGATCACTCAATAATTGTCTGTTCTGTTCATTCCCTTCGAAGAATCTGGCACTGGCCATTGGCAGAAAGATGATAGAGGGCTAGATGGACCATTGGTCTGACCTGGAATTGTCTTTCATTTGTTCTTATGTTGTAACATGATAATAGGTGGTTCCCTAGTCAATAGGAGATGCTGAGGAGTGGGGTATTTTCTAAGCCCTGCCACTGTCAAAGATTTCCGTCCCGATATGCCTGTGAGAGATACAAATTCTTTTTCTTGTCATTCTTAGCTAGGAACCCTCTAACCCCGCCTAAGGGTTTTTATTTTTTTACATGAAGCTGGGGCTGGAGGAGGAAAAAGAAGGAATTAGAAGGAGGAGACCGCTCATACCTTTTATCCCAATGTTCAGGGTAGTCACCTTGAATGTGAGAGAGCCCCACTTCAAGTGCCTAATAAAGACACAGGATTTAAACAGGGGATCTCTCCCCACCCATGTGAATGCCCTAACCACCGGGATATGCTCATTTGGGCCTCTCTCTAAATCTCCTGTTCAAGCCTAAATTTCCTAGGGAGTAAACCCATTGGCTCCAATTATTATTATATTATCCTTATTCATTATTATTGAAAATCCTTGAGATTTTAGTTTGATAGAATAAGATATGTGATATTAAATGGAGTTTTAATAAATTAGTCAAAAAAAAACAACAGAACAAGAAAGATTAAGAGATTAAGAGATTTTTTTTTTATAGAATTGGCCAGAATCTCAGCTGGCATAAATTGGCCATAGATCCCCTGAAGTCAGTGGGACAGGTTAAAGAGATATGGAGATAGAGGAAAGGAAGAAATGTGTGACTGAATCTAAAACCTGGTGCTCAGATAACTCACTTTTGATTTAGGAGACCCAAGATCCAGTCCCCGATGTTCCAGTGGCTCTTGTACAACTAGGAATCTGGCCCGCTGACTTCAATGGAGCCACAGTCATTTAGACCAACTGAGGTTTCGTCCTAACGTGTTCATCAGTTAACTCAGCTGAAAATTACCCAAATACCGGTTATCCATAGTTCTATGCTCTCTGATGTAAAAATATATAATTTAATTCATTTAAGATCGTCAACATTAATTGAGAAACTTTAATTTTCCCAACATTTTCCTTAGAGCTGTTTTCACCTCCTTGTTTTTCAGGCTGTAGATGATGGGGTTTAACATGGGGGTCAAGACACTGTACTGGATGGAAAATATTTCATCTGGCACTACAGAAGAGACTGAGCTGGGTTTTGTGTACTGGAGAAAAGCTGTCAGGTACAGCAAGCCAACCACAATAAGGTGGGAGCTGCAGGTGGAGAAGGCTTTACGCCTGCCCTCCGCAGAGTGTATCCTCAGGACGGTGGAGATGATGTGAATGTAGGAGATCAGCGTGAGAAGGAAGGAGATTGAGGCAAATGTCAGAACAGAAGTATAAAGCACGACTTGATTGGTGAGGGTTTCAGTGCAGGACAGTCGTAATAGGGGAGGGAGCTCACAGCTGAAATGGCTGATTTGACTGGGTCCACAAAAATGCAACTTGAGGGCAAACACAGTGTTTAGGAGGGCATGGAAGAAGCCTATTGCCCATGCTCCATTCACCAGCTGAACACAGATCCTTGTGCTCATTTTTTCCATGTAATGCAACGGGTCACAGATGGCAGCATAGCGGTCATAAGCCATTGCTGAGAGAATGAAAGCTTCAGCAGCAGCTGAGAGGAGCATGAAGAACATCTGAGAAATGCAGCCATTGACAGAAATAGTTTTGCGCTCTGCTAGGAAGTTCATTAGCATATTAGGCACTGAGGCTGAGGAATAACAAATATCAACAAATGATAAATGAAAGAGGAAGAAGTACATAGGGATGTGAAGTTGAGAATCTGCTCTTATGACCACCATGATCACTATGTTACCCCCCAGAGTGATTAGGTAAATAACTAAAAACACTAGGAAGAGGAAAATCTGCATCTGTGGGTCACTGGAAAGTCCCAGGAGGATAAATTTGGTCAATGTGGTTTGATTTTTCATTTTCATTTATTCAGGAAATCTGTGACCTGGAAGACCAGAAAAAAATGAAATTAACACTTATTATGAAAATAAATTGAAATAGTATGTGGAGATCATCTGTTCCAGAGGATGAATGTAAAGATGTAAAATGTGTGTTTTAAGTAGACTAAAGAGAGAGAGAGAGAGAGAGAGAGAGAGAGAGAGAGAGAGAGAGACGTGAGATAGCATTTGTGTGTTTTAAATAGGCAAAATAAGCTAGATATACAAAAGGACTTGGGTACCTAACTGCCACTTTAGATGCCTAAATCCAAGAATCACGTCCTACTGGTATTCACAAATGCCCTGCTCAGCTCTGACTAAGGGATAGTCTGACATGGAGCTCCCTCAGTCTCTCCTCTTGAAGCTTTTCCTCCGTGGATAAATCATAAAAGAGGCAGTGAAGGGTTACTGGATACTTGGTCTTCTGCATGCAGGGTGAGTGTTCTAGCCACCAGGCTATAGAGGAATTTCTCTTCTCTCTGCAATCTGGCCTTATGACTTCAATAGAGCTACTTCTGTGTCACACCAGTATGGGAGTTGGCAGATTGGCTGCAATGAAACTGTGGCCAATTGACAATAGCTTGACATCTGGCCAAATCTATATAAATAATCTCCTTCTCCATTACAGTCTGTCAGTTGTTCTAGACGATTTCGTTGAAAACTTTATTTAATATCTGCAGTATATAATTGGATTCTTACTTATTAAAATTATTTGGATGTTTGAAGAAGAATCATAGAATCATAGAACTGGAAGGGACAGCAAGAGGTCATCCAGTCCAGTCCCCTGCACTCAGGGCAGGAATAAGTTTTATCTAGACCATCCCTGGCAGGTGTTTGTCCAACCTGCTCCTAAAAATCTCCAGTGATGGAGATTGCACAACCTCCCTAGGCAATATATTCCAGTGCTTGAGCACTCTGACAGTTAGGAAATTTTTCCTAATGTTCCTGTCTAAACTGACCTTGCCGCAATTTAAGCCCATTGGTTCTTGTCCTATTCTCAGAGGTTAAGGACAACAATTTTTCTCCATCTCCCCATAGCAACCTTTTATGTACTTGAAAACTGTTATCATGTCCCCTCTCAGTCTTCTCTTCCTCAGACTAAACAAACCATTTTTTTCAATCTTCCCTCACATGTCATGTTTTCTAGACTTTTAATATTTTTTGTTGCTCTTCTCTGGACTTTTTCCAATTTGTTCACATTTTTACTATAATGTGGCACCCAGAACTGGACACAAAACTCCAGTTGAGACCTAATCAGCACAGAGTAGAGTTGAAGAATTACGTCTCGTGTCTTGCTTACAACACTCCTGCTGATACATCCCAGAACAATGTTTGCTTTTTTTGTAACAGTGTTACACTGTTTATTCATATTTAGCTTGTGGTCCACTTTGACTCCCAGACCTCTTTTTGCAGTTCTCCTTCCTAGGCAGTCCTTTCCCATTTTGTATGTGTGCAACTGACTGTTCATTCCTAAGTGGAGTACTTTGCATTTGTCCTCATTGAATTTCATCCTATTTACTTCAGACCATTTCTCCAGTTTGTCCAGATTATTATCAGTTATAATCCAATGCTCCAAAGCACTTCCAACCCCTCCCAGCTTGGTATTGTCCGCAAATGTTATAAGTGTACTCTCTGTGCATTATCTAAATCACTGATGAATATATTGAACAGAACCAGACCAAGAACTGATCCCTTCAGGACACCACTCATTATGCCCTTCCAATATGACTGTGAACCGCTGATAAATACTCTCTGAGAACTGTTTTCCAACCAGCTATGCACGCACCTTACAGTAGCTCCATCTAGGTTGCAGTTCTCTAGTTTATGAGAAGGCCATGAGACACTCTCAAGAAGAAATGAATGTGACCATCAAACATTATCTCTACACAGTGACATAATTTTGAAAAGAGGGGCCTGATAGAAAATTAATGGGACTTTTCCTCCTAAGTCACTTAGCTCCGACTCAGTGGGATTTTGTACTCCATTTTCTGAATGTCTGAATATCAGGCTGTACTTACAGTAGAGAAATTATCCTGCCCTTCTGGAAGTTAGTGATATCAGTTATTAATGGAAAAGGGAATAAAATCAATGTTTTGTCCAATGTCAAAATTATGTTTGTCCCCATACAACCCTAGAGAGAAACTAAACTTTTCCTCCATTATCAGCTCATGAGCCAAATGCCTAAGCAAAGAGATGGACTTTGTACTAGAACCTGAATGTCAACACAGGCAGATTCTGTGCACAGGGAAATTCAGTTACAAGGGCATTTTCCAGAGAGTGCCCTTCCCCTGACCTTCCCCCCCCCCACACACACACCTGCTCTCAGCTATCTCAGTGCTGCCTTAAGAAAGAGAGAGCTGGGTGATTCAAGTAAATTGGTTTCACCAGCCATGGCCCCTGTGTTGTAACTGAGTCTGTGTGAGCAGTCTGCTGCAGCCAAGTAGAAGTCAATGGGACTCTGCAGAGACCAACCCCTAGATAAGAGGGACATAATCCAGTCCTTTGAAATGAAAAGGATACAAAAATTAAAAAGGAATAAAAATATGAATCAACTCACCTGCCTTTTAAGCACAGACCATAAATATGGTGAGATCATTCGGTCCTGTGATTTTCTCTTTGCTTAGTCTATCTACCTCCTTATTGATTTGTCTATCTAATCTTTCTGTCTCTGGAATACAGCATCCTAGGAGATCCAATATTCTTTACCCAGAGCAATGAAACCCCTCAAGGTCTGTTGGGTTATCAGAGGGAATGAAGCAAAGAGCCTTTGTTTAGCTGACTCCAAGACTAGGAGCTGATTCTTGAGAGTTGTTTAAAGGCTGTCTTGTTCCCCCAAGGACAATCCTTGGAGCATACTCTCCATAACAAGCTCCTAGTTACATTGTGCTGTGTCATCCCTTGAGCAAAGATCTATGGTACCTACGAATGAGAGCATTGAGGCTTGGGTTATCATATGCATCCAAGTGATTTAGGTACCCAATCTCAGTGACAGTCAATTAAAAAGGCATTTATTTAGGCTGAGATTCTCAAAGCAGCTGAAGGCATTAGATGCGCAAACAGCAGCACATTTCCTCTTCCTTTGACTCCTTTGAAGGTCCTAGTCTTAATATATAATTACGACAAGAGCGTAGTGGAGGAAAATGAATCAGGACTGGCCAGCCAAACTTAAAAAATCACCAACAGCTGGATACCCAAGATAAGGAATGAGAAAGGAGCAAATAGACTTTATAAGATAGCAGGAAAGCACAGGAGGTGAGACAAAGGAGAAGCTTTTCTGAATACATCTGCGTAAAATTTTTCAGACAAGTAGTTTAGTCGCTGAAAAATGAAGTTTGGTTGACCCAATAATATTTGTGAATTAGAAAAGAAAGCCAAATTGTTTCATCTAGGGCAAAACAAACAAACAAAAAAAAACAAGTTAAGTCACAAAGCAGCACAGGGCACCTTAGTGCCTCCTCGGTACCTTTAACCTAGTGATTAGGGAACTCTCCTGGGTCATGGGAGATCCTCATGCAATTCCTTCTCGGTCTGATGTAGAGCAGAGATTTTAAGTTAGGTCTCTTGTCTCTCAGGAAAGTTCTTTAACTGTATTAACCAAAGGCTGGGAACCAGGGTCGGCTGGGCTTTGACAGAATAGCAATGCACCGGGTAGGCCTATTCCTGACCAGAGAGGACGGTGCAAAAACACACAGATCTCTCAAGTATCTTTGTAAATACATTCTTAAGAGATGGTACAAGAGCACACTGACTCCTCATAAGATCAGATTGGGATCACAGGATAATGGGTGAGGATGTTTTGTTCTAATTAGCAGGTACTAGGATCAAGGTGGTAACTAACATCATCCGGAGTGTAGTACAGAACTTTTTTGTATCAATGTATAAAAGGAGAAGTCCAATGAGGGGCATCTTTGTATCAGCCAAGGGGACAGGACCCTTATGTCCCATCTTGTCACAGAAATACATGTCTTAGTGTCCCTGTGATCCATTGGACAGGGAGCTAGTATTGTGCTTTGCTGACAATAAACGTGGCTGGGGGCCTTAGCCACCAAACCGAGCCTGTGGTCTTTCTTTAGGAATAACATCAAGGTCTGCTGAATCAATAAGCTGCATTCCCTGCTCATGCAGCTGACACCGGAAATCCAAGAACAGCACCGAGCAGCCTTAACAATGCTCCACAGCACTAACAACTTGGTCTATAAGGTATTTTGGGGCAGGACTTTCTCAGTATCTCTGAAGGTATTTTGCTTTGTAAAGTAAACAGCAGATCCTCAGCAGCAGAAACACATGGCTCTAACATAGGTGGGTTTCCATCTTGAATGGTCCATTCCAAGTCTTCTTCCTTTCACAAGAGTCAGGATGGGATGATTTAGTTTTCTTAAATCCCACAAAATTGCATCTTTCAATCTCATTCATGGTTGCACTGGTGCTCTACTTCCTTCTTCCTCATCTCTATAAACCTTCTGTAAAAAGAAACAGTCTCCTGAACATTGCACATAACCCCACCATTGCAGTCATCTTCTTAACTAATGCAAGACTGCAACTTGCTGGGATAATTTAAGTATCTCCCTGTTTTTGACAAAATTGAATCAATGGATGTCAAGGATATGTCATAATTTTTGACACTGAAAACTGTTTAATTTGCTCTTCTCAGCTGTTTCTAATTCATATGTTTCTGCTCCATATAACAGAGTTGTCATCACTACTATATTGAATACTTGTCTCTTAGTTGTCACATAGACTTTCTGCCTCCCAAGCAGAGGCCCTTGAAGATTCTGAAATGTCATTTACACAAGACCCATCAGATGTGTGACTTCTTCAGATATAGAAACTCATGTCGTCAACAAGTACCCAGATAGAAAAACGTATTCACCCATTCAATGTGATTTTCATCTACATGCAGCATCAGCAGGTCATGAGCAACCCCTGGGCAAAAGAAATTGCCCATCCAAATTATTTGTCAAAGCATTCATAGAAATCAAGATGACTTCACAAATGACTCAAGACCAACATTCACTGCTAACATTTGGCGGACTAATGCAATCCAGCAACATGTGTTTATGCCATTTTCAAGAGTCAGAAACTGCTCCTGTCTCTTGCTCAGTACCCAGCATTCAGAGCCCTACCAAAGTGCAGGTCTAATTACTGACTTGTCAATCTCATTTTTCACATTTTCCCTACCTTATTAGTTCCAAACCTGGTCCATCCATCTTTCTATTTTCATTTCCACTGTATTCAAGATCTGCTCCTCTCTTTTCCTCACTGTCCAGAATTCAGAGCCCTATGAAAGTGCAGGCCTAATTAACAATTTGGTAGATTTAGTGAAAATACAAATGTACATATATATAGGCACATAATGGCAAAATCCAGCAACAATGTTACTCCTGTGAAGCTGTTGTACATATGAATAATTTTATTCATTTAATTTAATTAATTAAATTCTTAGCATGAGTGTGAATCTGTCTGCAGGATGGGGATCATGCATAATGTTGATTAGATTCTGTCCTGCAGGTGGTCTGTAAGTGGAGTTCTGAATGCAGACAGGCTGTAGGGGTATGTCCATTTATTCTAAACATTCAAGTGCATGCAGTATCATATCTATAAAGAAGAAGAGAATCACAAAAACATAACAGAGAAATGAAGAAGCCCACTTAGTGGAGACCTCCTCTTTGTCTTCTGTAGGATTTTCATAAGGTGAGAGTGATGGTTTGGTGAACCACTGTTGGGAGGGTGTTCTATGAATGTGCGGATGGCATGAAGAAGAAACATAATTAAACAGTGGAACTTCTTGCCACATTCAGACTTTGAAGACAAGAAATGTAGCAATACTGAGATAAGGTTTGGATAGGACAAATATTCAGGTTTATTATAATTAAATTATGAAAACATATTTTGAAGGGATATTATACAACATGTTTTAGGGATTAAACCACATAACTCAGCCACTGTCCAACAGTAAATAGTTTTAAACAAGGTTCAGAGTTCAGTTTGTAGAGACCTCAGTCTGCTTAATACCTTGGCAAACACACCATTATATATATATAACACCCAGAACTTGGGGTTGCCTCTCTGGCCTGGACTAATAGCCATTGATGGACCTATCCTCCATGAATTTACCTAATTCTTCATTCAAAACTGTCTCCACCTAAACAGAAAGGGAACAAAGGATGTTGTTAATATGAAAATGAAAGTCTGATTTAATATTTTACATTTCAAATATATATTATAGACAAGGAGGAAAAAAGGCATTTGAAATGTAAAATATTAAATCAGACTTTCATTTTCATTTTAACATTTTCATATTAACAACATCCTTTGTTCCCTTTCTGTTTAGGTGGAGACAGTTTTGAAAGAAGAATTAGGTAAATTCATGGAGGATAGGTCCATCAATGGCTATTAGTCCAGGCCAGAGAGGCAACCCCAAGTTCTGGGTGTCCCTAAACCTCTGACTGCCAGAAGCTGGGAATGAGTGACAGGGGATGTATCACTTGATAATTCTATGTTCTATTCATTCCATCTGAAGAATCTGGCACTTGTCACTGGCAGAAACAAGATACTGGGCTAGGTGGTCCATTGGTCTGGGATGGTCTTTCAGTTGTTCTTATAGTCTAACATGATGATAGGTGGTTCCCTAGTCAATGGGAGATGCCAAGGAGAAGGGTGTGTTTTAAACCGTGCTGCTGTCAAAGAGTTCAGTCTCCATATCCCCAGTCACCTGGAATGTGGGAGGGCCCCGCTTCAAAGTCCTGATAAACAGACAAGATTTAAAAAGGGGATCTCTCCCCACCCATGTGGATGCCCTAACCACTGGGATACACTCATGTGGGTCTGTCTCTAACTCTCCTGTTCAAGCCTAAGTTTCTTTGTGGCTCTAGCCCTCCCTGGGAATAAACCTATTGTCTCCAATGAGAATTATATTTTCATTATTAATTATTATTGAAAAATCCTTGAGATTTTAATAGGTTAGAATAAGATAAATGCTATTAAATAGAGTTTAAGCAAATTACTCAAAAAGAATGAACATAAATTAATAGATGAAGAGATTCTTTTTATATAATTGGCCAGATCCTCAGCTGGTATAAATTGGCCACAGCTCCCCTGAAGTCAGTGAGCCAGATTAAAGAGTTATGGAGAGAAAGGGAGAAATGACTGAATGACTCTAAAGCCTAATGCTCAGAGCACTCATCTGGATTTAGGAGACCCAAGATCCAGTCCCTCATGCTCCAGTGATTCTTGTACATCTAGGAATCAGGCCCGCTGACTTCAGTGGAGCCACACTCATTTAGACCAACTGAGGTTTTGTCCCAACATGTCCATCAGTTATCTGAGCTCAGAATTTCCTAAACACAAGCTGTCTACAGTTCTATGCTCTGATGTAAAAATAAGTTATTTATTTAAGATCATTGACATTACTTAAGAAACTTCAATTTCCCCAACATTTGCTCTAGACCTGTTTTCACCTCCTTGTTTTTCAAGCTGTAGATAATAGGGTTTATCATGGGGGTCAAGACACTGTACTGGATGGAGAATATTTCACCCAGCACCACAGAAGAGACTGAACTGGATTTTGTGTACTGGAGAAAACCTGTCAGGTAAAATAAGCCAACCACAATCAGGTGGGAACTGCAGGTGGAGAAGGCTTTATGCCTGCCCTCCGCAGAGCGTATCCTCAGGACGGTGGAGATGATGTGAATATAGGAGATCAGGGTAAGGAGGAAGGAGCTTGATCCAAATATCAGAACAGAAGTAAGAAGCACCACTTGATTGGTGAGGGTGTCAGTGCAGGACAGTTGTAACAGAGGAGGGAGCTCACAGCTGAAATGGCTGATTTGATTGGGCCCACAGAAATGCAACTTGAAGGTAAAAACAGTGTTAAGCAGGGCATGGAAGAAACTTATTGCCCATGCACAACTCACCAGCTGAACACAGATCCCTTTGCTCATTCTCTCCATGTAACGCAATGGGTCACAGATGGCAGCGTAGCGGTCATAAGCCATGGCTGAGAGAATGAGAATTTCAGCTCCACCTGAGAGGAGAATGAAGAACATCTGAGCAATGCAACCATTGACAGAAACAGTTTTGTGCACTGCTAGGAAGTTCCTCAGTGCGTTAGGCACCGTGACCGAGGAATAGCAGATATCAACAAAGGATAAATGGAAAAGGAAGAAGTACATAGGGGTGTGAAGGTGAGAATCAGCTCTTATCACCACCATGATCACTATATTACCACCCAGAGTGATTAGGTAAATAACTAAAAACACCGAGAAGAGGAAAATCTGCAACTGTGGGTCACTGGAAAGTCCCAGGAGAATAAATTCAGTCACTGTGGTTTGATTTTTCATTGCCAGTTATTCAGGAAAAATGTGACCTGGAAGATGAGAGAAAACAAATTAACATTTATAATAAAAGTAAATTGAAAAAGCATGTGAAATTAATCTCTCTGTAGCATAAATGTAAAGAGAGCCCTATTCCAGGCTGTACAATATGTATTTTAAATATACTAAATTCAGTGAGAGAGAAACAGAGAACTGGCTGGAATGTGTGTGTTTTTAATAGACAAAATGGGCTGGATACACAAAAGGACTTGAGTACCTAACTGTCACTTTAGCTGCCTAAATAGCAGTATCTGGTTCCATTGGTGTTCATAGAAGCCCTGTTCAGCTGGGACTAGCAGACAGGCTGATGTGGGACTCCCTAAGTCTCTCCTCTTGAAGCTGATCCAATCTAGCTCAAATATTAGAGAGGAAGCACAGTTACTGGGTATTTGGTCTTTTGCATCCGGGATAGGACTCTAATTACCAGGCTATACAGTCTCTCTCTCTCTCTCTCTCTCTCTCTCTCTCTCTCTCCCCTAATGTTTCTTTAATCTGGCTTTATGACTTCAGCAGAGCTACAACTGAGGTACACCTGCATGAGAACTGGCAGATTCACTCCAATGAAACAACTATGGCCAATTTACAATAGCTGGGCATGTGGACTAATGTATAAAAAGAATCTCCTTCTCTATTGCTTTTTGTCACTTGTTCTAGACTATTTCGTTGAAAACACGATTTAATATCTGTAGTATATAATTGGATTCTTATCTATTAAAATCATTAGGATTTTTGAAGAAGAAGAAATGAATGTGACCAGCAAACATTCCCTCGGAACAGTGACATAATTTTGAAAAGAGGAACCTGATAGAAAATTATTGAGACTATTGTTCCTAAGACGTTTAAACTACTACTCAATGGGACTTTTGATTCATTGTTCTGCACATCTGAATGTCAGGCTTTACATATAGTAGATAATCTATCCTGCCCCCATGGAAGTCAGTGGTTATTTTGACATCAGTTTTCACTGGGAATGGGAATGAAGCCAATGTTCTCTCCTATGTCCAATTTATATTCATCCCCATATGATCTCAGAGAAAAAATAACCTCTCCTTCATTATCAACTCATGAGACAAATACCTAAACATAGAGGTGGACCATGTACTAGATTCTGAATATGAACACAGGCAGATTGTGTGCAAAGGGAAATTTGCCCAAATTTATAAGAAGTATCTTTTTCTATTACATTTTGTAATTTTTGTAGGCCAGTGGTTTCTAACTTTTCATTTGCAGACCCCTAAAAAATTTAAAATGCAGGTGTGGACCCCTTTGGAAATCATAGGCATGGTCTATGGACCACCAGGGGTCTGCGGACCACAAGTTGAAAGCCACTGTTGTAGAGTATTTAATATCTATAGTACCTTATTGGATTCATCGCTATTAAAATATCTAGGATTTCTATAACAAAATAATAACAAACTCCTGAAAACTAGAAATACTGGTTTGGGCATACGCTGACAACCCAATCAAATATAGAGAACACTGGCAAATCGATAAATATTACAACTGCCATGAAGAGAAACTCAAAAGAGCTTAGCTGTATGACAGGCTCCTCCACTGCTAAGGTGTGTGTGTGTAAGTGGGTAACCCCAGGTTGATATCATGAGACTGTGCAAACAATTAAAGAAAACCAGTGACCATTTTCAGCAAAACAGTGAAAAGGACTCATAGTGGAAACTAAGAAGTGAACTAAGGTTGGATTTTGGCAAAACCAGAAGAGAGAGGCTGGAGTCCATGAATGCTCCAAGACTTGAAGGAGAGAAATGACAACACCGAGAAAAAAATAACCTTTCTTTCATTATCAACTCATGAGACAAATATCTAAGCAAAGAATTGGACCTGGTACTAGAATCTGAATGTCAACACAGGCAGATTGTGTGCAAAGGGAAATTTCACAGTTAGAGATGTAAATATTTGGGTATCCCAAGAATCTATACTGGGACCATTGCTCTTCAACATAGTCGTAAATTATTGGGAAAAAGTTGTAAATGATACCAAATGTTTGCATATGGTACAAAATTATTCAAGATAGTTAAGCCCAAAGCAGACTGAGAAGAGTTACAAAAGGATCTAACAAAACTGGGTAACTGGGTGACAAATGGCAGATGAAATTCAATGTTGATTGATGCAATGTAATACATATTGGAAAATGTGATCTCATCTATACATAAAAAGCATGTGGTCTAAATTATCTGTTATCCCTTAAGAAAGAGATTGTGGAGTCACCATGGATAGTTCTCTAAAAACATCGCCTCAATGTGCAGTGGAAACCAAAAAAAGCTAACAGAATGTTAGGAACCATTAAGAAAGGGATAGATAATAAGACTGATAGTATCAGAATGTCACTATATAAATCCATGGCACATCCACACCTTGAATACTCTGTGCAATTGTGACAGCCCCATTTCAAAAAACAATATATTAAAAATTTAAAAAGTAGAGAAGGGCAACAAAAAAAGATGATGGGCATGGTACAGCTTCCATATGAGGAGAGATTTAAAAGATGTTTAGCTTGGAAAAAGGCGACTGAAGGGGGACATGATAGAGGTCTGTAAAATCATGAATGGTGTGGAAAAAGTGAATGGGAAGTGTTATTCACCCCTTCACATACCACAGAAACCAGACAAGTTCATGGAGGATAGGTCCATCAATTTTCTATGAGCCAAGTTGGTCAGGGATGTCACCCCATGCATTGGGTCTCCCTAAACCACTGCCTGCTGGAAGCTGAGACTGGACAACAGGGGATGGATCAATCGATAAATTGGCATGTTTTGTTGACTTCCTCTGAAGCATCTGGCACCAGCCACTACTGAAGACAGGATACTGGGCTAGATGGACTATGGGCCAGGATACTGGGCTAGATGGTCTGAACAAGTAGGGCCATTTTTACATTCTTATTAAAACTAAGTGTCTTCTCCAGAGAATGACCTACTCCTAACCTACACCAATGCCCCCCCCCCCCCCACACACACACTCCAAAAATAGAAATTCCTGGTAACATTCACCAACTGTCTTAGTTGCCCTGCCTTGAGGAATAGAGAGAAAGTGAGCTGTTTGATTCAAGTAGTAGCTGGGCTGCTAATCATGGCCCCTATGCTGTGACTGACTCTGTGTGAGCAGACTGCTGCTTCCCAGCAGAAGTCAATGGGAGGAGATAGAGAGATCCACCCCAAGATGAGAGGGGTGGGGGGTAGAATCAGGTCTCTTGAAATGGAAAGGATAAAAATATATAAAAAGGAATAAAAATTTGGATCAACTCACCTGACTTTTTAATATGGATCTTAAATATGGTGAGATCATTCTGACTTATGGTTTTCTCTTTCTGTTTTCTTAGTCTGTTTACCTACATACTTATTGATTTGTCTACTAATCTCTCTATCTACCTTTGGAATACAGCATCTAAGGAGATCCAATATTCTTTATCCAGAGCAGTGAAACTCCTCAAGATGTGTAGTAGGAATTGAGCAAAGTGCTGTTCCTTAGCTGACTCCAAGACTAAGATCTGATTCTTGAGAGCTGTTTAAAAGAGTTGGCTTGTTCCCCTGGGACAAGATCCCTGAAGTTCACTCTCTGTAACAAGCTTCCAGTAACACGGTGTTGGTTCAGCCCTTAAGTACCGCTCTACCATGTGTAACAATGACAGCAATGATACTTGGATTATCAAAAGAGCCTAATGGATTTAGGAATCTGTAGTGGTGCCGGACTCACTCCTGTGGCGCTACCTACTGCTTACCTCAGGGAATTAGCATTTCCAGCCTCTGGAGAGACCTCTGCAGGCCGGTGTCCCGCTGCTGCTGGCCCCTGTGTCCCTCCCAGGACCCGGTGCCCCTTGTCTTTGGGGTGCTTCCCCCTGGCAATACCCCCACAGTCTCAGGGTCTCCCCACCCAGGGGAACCCCCAACCCTCTATCCCCACCTTGGTTCAATAGTGGGGTATGGCCAGTCACCATCTAGCCCCTGCTCACTGGGCCAGACTGCCATGTAAAAGCCACTCATCATAGGTAAGAAGGGGGTTGACCTGCTGCCTTTCCCTGCAACCCAGTACCTCTAGGGGTCTTGTACAAGGCCGTGCAGCCTTGAGAGTTGCTCGCCCAGGGCTCCCCAGCTCCTCTGGCCTTTCCCCAGCCCCACTTCACTCCAGTACCCTTTAACACTCAGGCAGCAAGGTCCTTCTCTCTCCTCAGCTAGAGAGAGCCTGCCTGCTCCTGGCCCACTGCCCTCTTATAAGGGCCAGCTGGGCCCTTATTAAGCCAGCTACAGCTGTGGCTGCTTTCCCAATCAGTACATAGGGGTGTGCAGGTGAGAATCAGCTCTTATCACCACCATGATCACTATGTTACCACCCTGAGTGATTAGGTAAATAACTAAAAACACCGAGAAGAGGAAAATCTGCACCTGTGGGTCAGTGGAAAGTCCCAGAAGAATAAATTTGGTCCCTGTGGTTTGATTTTCCATTGATATTTTTTCAGCAAGAGCATGACCTGTCAGACAAATCAATAAAATTAACACATACCATAAAAATGAATTGAAATAGCATGTAGAGATCATCTCTTCAGTAGGATGATTATAAAGGGGGCCTTATTCTATCCTGTAAAATAATAAGCTGGTTGGAATTTGTGCATTCCACAGAGACAAAATGGGCCAGATACACAACAGGACTTAGGCCCCAACTGCCACTTTAAGCACCTAAATCATAGAATCAGGCCCCACAGGTATTCACAAAATCTCTGCCCAGCTGAGACTATGGGAAAAGTCTGATGCGGGCCTTGCTTCTCCCCTCCTGTTGAATCTGTTCCACTGTGGTTAAATAATTAAAGAGGCATTGGAGAAAGGGGACTGGATACTGGATCTCCTGCATCCCAGGTGAGGGCCCTAACCACCAGGCTATACAGTCATTGACTCACTTGCTGTTTCTCTCTGGCCTAATAACTCTTTAATTTGTCCCTCTAACATCAGCAGAGATACAGCTGTTTTTACTCCAGCTGGGGATCTGGCTCCTTTACTCCAATGGAGCTAAGTCTGAGTCACACCCACTGGGGATCTGGTCAATTCTATAAGTACCTCTTCAGCTATTACATTTTGTAATTTTTGTAGCCAGTGGTTTTTGGCCTTTTCATTTGCGGACCCCTAAAACATTTTGAATGTAGGTGCAGACCCCTTTGAAAATCTTAGACATGATCTACGGACCCCCAGTGGTCTGTGGTCCAGAAGTTCAAAACCACTGTTATTGAGTATTTAATATCTATAATATATTATTGGATTCGTCCCTATTAAAATATCTAGGAGTTCTATAATAATAAAATAATAACAAAAATAACCCCCCGGGACCTAGAAATACTGGTTTGGGGATAGGCTGACAACCAATCAAATACAGAGAACACTGGCAAATTGATAAATATTACAAATGCCATGAAAAGGGTCTCAGAAGAGCTTAGCTGTATGACAGGCTCCTCCTATGCCAAGATGTGTGTGTGAAAGCGGGTAAAGCCAGGTTGATATCATGCAACTGTCCAAACAATTCAAGAAAACCAGAGATCATTTTCAGCCAAACAGTGAAAAGGACTCATAGTGCAAACCAAGAAGTGATCTAAGGTTGGATTTTGGCAAAAGCAGAAGAGAGAGGCTGGAGGACATGAATGCTCCAAGACGTGAAGGAGAGAAATGACAACACTGACAAAGAAATGACTGAGCATAGACTCACTGGGCAACTGAGAGCTTAATAGCAAAGAGGCGTTATTTACGCAAATGGAGATAGAAAGCCTGAAAAGGGAGATTAGTCATATTGACCCACATGCAAACATTTTGGTAGAAGCAATGACACAGGATCAACAGTAGTGTGTCACACTGTCGGGGTGATCAAGTGGAATCAAGGGGATAAGTAAAAATTTGACATCCAAACAAAACAGCAGCTAGTGATGCAACAAGTTTTGAATAGCAATCGAGACACAGACAGGACGTCCGACAGTGTGATAAAGGAAAAGGTCTGTTATCTGTGGAGGAGGAATTTGATAATCAAGAATACAACATGAAAACATATTAAAAATGAGAGACAAAAAGGTCATCTGGTGGTGATAAATAGCAATGACTGAGAGTGCATTCCAGCCCAAGAAATCATGAAAGATAGTAGAAAGGAAATCCCCACAGAAAGACTCCAATGTTTTACACAGAAATGAGTGCATGGACAGTGGTGGAGAGAGATCAAACACATTAGGGATAGACGATGCATAAACTAATAGCATCTAGAAGGATATTAGAAAAGACAGCCTCAGTATGAGTGCACAAGGGGAGTCCTTAAGGATTATTTACATAGAATTAATATCAACCAGCATAACTGCTCCCTGAAATGCACAATGTGTTCTGAAAAGGAAGAGTCTGTGGAGTGCCTGCTGAGCCTGGCTAGGAGAGAACACACACATGAGGCCACCAAGTTCCTGCACTGGAGTCTCAGTGGAAGTACGGATTTAAACAAATCATGTGTTAACACAACCACCAAATCAAAAGCACTCTTGAGAATGAAGGGACTAAGATTTTATGGGATCTGGCAATTGTTACATACTGTGCAGTGCAGAAAAAACATGCCAAATTTTACTAGATATCACCATACCAGCAGACAGGGTCAAAAAATAAAAATAAACATGGAGACAAGATGGCAAAGTATGAAGAACACTTCCACAACGTAGATCGATTATGGAAAAATAGAACAAAGATGATTACAGCAATTATTGAAATACTTAGAGTGATCCCTAAGGGTCTGATTGAGCAGCTGAACAACACATGACGAGTGCAAGACATCATGGTCAGTGACTTCAAGCAGACAGAGATCTCAGACACTGAGAAAACTTTAAGGAAAGTCAAAGGAAAGAGTATTTGAGCATCTAAAATGTAGGAATTTTGCAAAGGCTTAGGTTTAAAACTCCTGAGTACCCAAACCTACAGAGTCAGTCCAAGGCAGGATTTACTGGTGACTCATGGGGTAATTTTTAGACAGTAACTTTTCCCTTTTTATGCATAAAGATATTGTATATTGTGAAAGCTATTTGTTTTAAAAATCCCATGTATGTAATATTAAAGGACAGTAATAATGATCATACTAAATGAATGTGCCCAGCAAACACTCTCTAGGCTGACATGATTTTAAAAAGAGGGGTCTGATTGTAACTTAATGGGAGTTTTGTTCCTAAATCATGTAACCCCAATGGGACTTTTGATTCAGGATCCTGCACATCTGAATATCAGGCTGTTCCTACATAAGAGAATCTCTCCTGCCCTCATGGAATTGACATTTATTTGTAGTGGAAATGGGAAGGAAGCCAATTTTCTGACCAGTGTTAAATCTATGTTTATCCCATATGTATCCCAGAGAGAAAATAAATATTTTTTTCAATTATCAGCTAATCAGACAAATGCCAAAGCAAAGAGATGGACCTTGTCTGAGTGGTAACAAAGGCACTGTGCACAGTGATACCAAAAGCTAAGTGCCTTCTCTAGAGAATGCCCTGCCCCTAATCTACTCACCCCGCAACACACAGACTCCGGAAGCAGAAACTACTGTTATCCTGTACCCGTTGATCTCAGTTTTCTCAGTGCTGCCTCAAGAAATACACAAAGAGAGAGATGGCTGGGTTGCCAGCCATAACTCCTACACGGCTACTGACTGTGTGTGAGTCAGTCAGTAGCAGTCAGATACAGACTGCTGTATCCAGGCAGAAATCAAAGGGACTCTGCAGAGAGACCCAATCCTAGATAATTGGGGGCAGAACTTGGTCTGTTGAAGTTAAAAAGAAAATAAAAGATTATAATGAATAAAAACATGAATCAACTAACCTGCCTTTTTAATGTGGATCATAAATATGGTGAGATCATAGGTTTAGGTGCTTTACATTTTCAATCTCAGGGACGATCAGTTAAAAAGGTATGTATTTAGGCTCAGATTCTCAAAAGAAAGCTAAGGAGTTAGACCTCCACATAGCAAATTATTTCATCTTCCTAGACTCCTTTGAAGGTGATAGCCATAATGTATAATTAGCAGAAGAGGGCAGTAGAGGTGAAAGCATGGGAATTGGCCAGTCATCCTTAAACATCACCATTAGATGGATACATAGGTTAAGAAATGAAAAAGAAGCAAATAGACTGTAAGATGGCAGGAAAAAACAGGAGATGAGATAAAGGAAAAGCTATATTGTATAGAGCTGGGCGACATTTTTCAGACAAACAGCTGATTCATGGAAAAGTGTTGTTTTCATTGACCTGATACATTTGTGAATTTGAAACAAGCTTGCCAAAGAGTTTCATCCTAGATAAAGCGGAAAAAAAAGGCTAAAGAGGCACAGGGAACCTCATTTACTTCTGGTACCTTTAACAAAGTGGTTAGGGGACTCATCACCTGGTACGTGAGAGACATTCGTACACGACCTATGGAAGGATTAAGATTTCCTCAATCCCCAAAATTGCATCTTCCAACCTTTTTCTTACTCAGCCTCGTGCCCTATTTCCTTTGACCCCAGATATAAAAAGCTTCCGTAAAAGCATAACAACTTCTGCAAGTTGAACATAACTCCACCATTGTAGTCATCTTCTCAACTGATGCCAGACTGCAACTTGCTGGGATCTTGTAAGTATCTCCTCATTTGTGACAAATCAAACAAATGGAAGTGAAGAATATGCTGTAACTTTTGACACTGAAAACTGTTTAGCTTCCTCTCCTCTGCTGTTTTTAATGGATATGTTTCTTCTGCATGTAAGAGATATGTCATCACAAGGTCTAAAACTTGTTTCTTAGTTGTCACATAGACATCCTGCTACCCAAACAGGGGCCTTTGAATGATACGGAAATGCCATTGACACAAGACCCATCAGACCTGTGACTTCTTCAGATATAGAATTTCCTGCTGTCATCTGACTACCCAGATACATAAAACTATTCACCCATGCAATATTGTTCCCAGTTACATGCTCCATCGGCAGGTCATGAATAACCTCGGGCAAAAGAAATTGCATATTCAGATTATTTGTCATAGCATTCAGTGAAAAAGGAATGAGTTCACAAATAACACAAAGGTACAAAACAAGGCCAACATTCGCAGCTAACGTTTGACTGACTAATGAAAACCACTGACATGTGTCTATGCTTTTTTCAAGAGATCAGATACAGTCCTCTACATTTATGAACATTTTCTGATGTGAATAGTATGCATTTTTATTAACTGAATAATGTGTTACATCATGATAGACTATCAGCATTATTTCTCTTTATATCTCTCAGTGTATCGTTTATCGTTCCATCAGCATCTCTCTCTCTCTCTGACAAGTTGGATAACTTTTATTAGTGAAAAAAAACTTGCTTTCGAGACAGTACACAGTGTAATTGCTATGCTTGTAAGTTACCACATGGCTCTTTCTAAGCAAGTGTATTTCAGTCTTAAGGTAAATTACTACCCAGAAAAAAAATAAAAGAAAAGAAACCTATACAACAAGCTTAGCAGAGATCACCCCGACTGCAACATGGGCTTTAGTAAGAGCTGTCCTTCAACCCCACTCAGGGATTTTCCTGTGGATTCATGTCCTTCACACCCTCACTTCAGAACAAGAACAACGCCTGACTCTGTAAGTGACTCATTTATTGAGTTTGTCTCTTTGAAGAGACCTTGCATATGTAAACAGCCAGACAAACTCCGCCCAAAGTGCAGCTTCAAAAGAAGGGTTTCCGAGTGAGTCATTTGCACAGGGTTGGCCCTAGACCAAATGGCACCCCAGGCAAGAAGCATCTTAATGGTCGCCCCTCCATTTGTTAAATGTTTGAATTATCATATTTTTTATTGCATTTGTATCACTTTTCATGACTTTGGTGCACGTTTTGCGTGCATGATTTATCCCTGTCATAGAAGATAAATTTGCACACTAGTATTTGTAAAAGTGTATTTTGTCGCAAACAACAAAACAATACCCTGAGTGCTGTGCCCTCCCCCCCAAGCCCTGGGTCATGTGCCCCTAAATCCAGGCATGCATTTGCATTCCCTTCCCCCCCTACAAAATGTCCTAGAACATCCACTTCATTCGTATTGTCCCCAATAGTCCTTTGAAGTTCCTAATAGCTCCCAGAGATTTCATTATTCATGACTTCCTCTTAAAGAATCTCCAGGCAGTCCTACAACAGTACATAAACATTTGTATTTTTAATACAACAAACGCCAAAGATGTTAGACTTAATTCAGTAAAGTTTTTTACAGGATACTGTCATTTCTGTCACAATGACAATCTTGCAATATAGTGTCTGAACCCCTGGCTGAACTTACTCAACTCAAATCTTCTATCTTTACTCCCATCTATATGTGGTTGTGTCTTCAAGTTCTTCCTATCCATTCTAGTCCGTCTTGTATATATTTCCTCTGAAACCCAGAAGCTAACTAAATCCTTTACTATGTCATCCGTCCATCTAATTTTGGGTCTTCCAACATTTCTTTTATCCTGCACTTCTAAATTGAACTCTCTCTTTCCTATATGTTCTCCTGATTTTCTTTTTGCATAGCCAAACCATCTAAAGCTGGATTCCCTCAGCTTTTTTTTTTCATAATTGGTACCACCTTCACACTTCCCCTACTTTGCTTTTTCTGAACATGGGCCATCTTTGTAACTCCAACCACCCATTTAAAATTTTCATTTCCACTGTATTCAAGATTTCCTCCTGTTTCTTCCTCAGTGCCCAGAATTCAGAGCCCTGCAAAAATGCAGATCTAATTACTATCCAGTGCATAAGATGAACACATGAATAATCATATTTCAGTTAAGTGTGACTATTGACCACTATCATGATTCATAATCTGTCTGCAGGATTGGGATCATACACAATCCTGATTGGGCTCAATCCCTCAGGAAGTCAAAAAGAGGAAGTCCTGTTAGCCTCCATTTATATTAGGCTGTACGGATACAACCATTTAGTCTAAACACTCAAGTGCATATAATATCATGTCTATAGGGAAGAGGAGATGCACATAAACATTATAGATGAATGAAAAAGCCCATTCAGCCAAGTTATACTTTCTTTCTTTCCATAGGATTCACATAAGGTGAGGGTGTCTGTTTGATGAACCACTGTTGGGAGGATGTTCTATGGACAAATAAGACACAAATATAAATGGTGGTCTCTATAACTCCTTGCATAGGGAGATATAGAGACCAAAAATGTAGGAAGAATCAGTAAGGGATTGCAGAAGAATACCCAGAGCTATCATAATTCTTTATGATAAGATTTTTGGAAGGGATATTGCTGCATCTAAAGAAATTAGGTTTTTTACCCAAAAAAAGCTTATACCCAAATAAATCTGTTAGTCTTTAAGGTGCCACTGGACTCGTTGTTTTTGTGGATACAAACTAACACGGCTACCCACTGATACTTGAGAATGAGAATCATATAGTCTAAACACTCAAGGGCATGCAATATCATGTCTATAGAGAAGAAGAGATGCATATAAACATAATAGATGAATGAAAAAGCCCATTCAACCAAGTTAGACTTTCTTTCTTTAGGATTTGCTTTAAGTGAGGATGTCTGTTTGGTGAACTACTGTTGGGTGTTCTATGCACAAATAAGACACATAATTAAATAGTAAGCTTCAGGGCTTAATCCAAACTCCAACAATTAGAGTCTCTGCTATAGGGGGCAGATTATCCCACATCTGTGTACCGTCAGGTTATTGACTCTTCCTCTGAACAGCTGGTTCTGGTCACTGCCAGAAAGAGGATTTGAGACTAGATGGCAGGTCTCACTCAATATGGCAATTCTTATGTTCCCTGATACAGACAATGGCAGTACAAGAGGTGAGCAGTTTTCTTCAGCAGCTTCCTTTATCTAAAGATCTCAAAGTACATCATGGGTATCATCATATGTTCTATTAATTTAGATGGAATATGTGGCCCCAAAGGTGTTAACACAACCCAGTCACCGTCCAGCATTAAACAGTGTTAAACAAGCTTCAAAATTTGGTATACAGAGAGCCTACTTGTTACCATGGCAAACACACCATTAAACATCCTTTTTAGCTTTTATTAAAGACACAGAACAGAAGGAGAAACAATTAAAACTTTTGAAAAGGAAAGTGTTAAATAAAACTTTCATTTTAACATTATCTGTTATTTCCCCCCCCCCCCCCCGCTTTAGCTGAAGCAAATTTTCTGAAGGAAAAAAAAATCTTGTTTGTCAGACTTTTAGATGGCATTAAAGATGGTAATGACTGTTCTTTTGGGGGAAAGAGAAGAAGTAGTAGTGCTGGGCGGGAGCTATTGTTGCTGTTCTTGTTTAAGTCCGATCCCGTTTCCTAGAAGACAAAATAAGAGAAACACACACACACAACAGGAAAGAAAGGAACAGCAAAGATAGAAAATGCAGCTTCAGTCTCTGGGGTTGACTCTCATTTGCAACCTCACAGCTGGAGAAACACAGGCACTGCCCACAGTCTTATTAGCCATTTAGAGACCTGGCAACCTTGTACCAGCATCCAGCTGTTTAGGGCATTACTTTCAGTGGCCTCTTTCTGGTCACAGGCTCACAGCAGTGCTGCTAAGTATACAGACTTGTCCTGCTAAGCCGTTAGATAGAAGAGAAAAGGAGGGGTAGGAAAGAGAAGAAATAAAGTGGTGAAGGAAAAGGAAGCAGGGTGAAGGGGAGGAAGACAGAATAAGGGAAAGTCTCACATCTCAGGTGATATTTGGGATTTAGCTGGAGGCAGTGGTGGTGTCATCTTCCTTCCTCTCTTTGGGACTGTCTGGTCAGGACATCTCTCAGAATTATGATGGAGAACTTCTGGGGCCCCAGAAAACGGTGGGGGTGTCAGCCACGATGGTGACTCTCACTCCAGTAGCCAACTTTTTTACCCAAAGTCTCTTTCTTTAAGAACCCTTAAAGGGACTGCTGGGTGAAATAGCCCATCCCCTCATTACTTTGCTCACCAATTAGGACTAGTTTGATACACTGATTTTGGGTCACTGATTTTTCGGTCTCCCACTTTTTTATGAGGCATGATGTTAGCACAGTTTGTGAGTTCTATCAGGAGACATTTTCCTTTGGACTAATTCAGTCTCTCTTTCTCCCTCCCTTTAGTGATTTTTTTTCTACCACCATCTGCTATTATAGGCTACTGTGACATCTTATGAACTGTCACATACTTTTTACACTTGAGCTCACAATGAGGGTAAATTTGTAGGCTGAATTACTACAACAATCTGCAGTCCATCTGTGAGGTTCTTTTCCCCAAATTACAGAAGGTTATTACCAACAATCATCTGTTAAACACTAACAAAATACTAGTCTCTGTGCTTAAAATTAAATTAAAGAGTTTCTATGACCCAGAAAGCCTTACATATAATAGACTGAGACATTGGAGAAACGACTTATTTATTATCTATATATAGATATATAATCTGGCCTAGCTCAAACTAGGGGATCACAGTGGTCCCTTCTGGCCTTTTAAATTATGAAATCAGTTCCTTGTTATGCTTGGCAGTGTACAAATATTAGAGATACAGAAATTTCCATCACACAGGAAGCTCCATATTTTGATGTTTCAGTTAATCCCAACAGGGGCCAAAAAGATGAAATCTCTTGCAGAATGTCTAAACAGATGCAGAAATGTCTAAACATTTCATTTTTAAATTTGACTGTAACAAAACATTACATAGAATCATAGAATCATAGAATCTCAGGGTTGGAAGGGACCTCGGGAGGCCATCTAGTCCAACCCCCTGCTCAAAGCAGGACCAAACCCAACTAAATCATCCCAGCCAGGGCTTTGTCAAGCCTGACCTTAAAAACCTCTAAGGAAGGAGATTCCACTACCTCCCTAGGTAACCCATTCCAGTTCTTCACCACCCTACTAGTGAAAAAGTTTTTCCTAATATCCAGCCTAAACCTCCCCCTCTGCAACTTGAGACCATTACTCCTTGTTCTGTCATCTTCTATCACTGAGAACAGTCTAGATCCATCCTCTTTGGAACCACCTTTCAGGTAGTTGAAAGCAGCTATCAAGTCCCCCCTCATTCTTCTCTTCTGCAGACTAAACAATCCCAGTTCCCTCAGCCTCTCCTCATAAGTCATTTCCTCTTGAAGTGTCCATTTCAATGAAATCTTTCATGCTGAATTAATATTTTTATTTACAATGAGCTTGAGATGAGTCAATTTAAGTGAAAATATCAATTCAAAATGCATGTTTTCATTTCCATTGGACATTTTGAAACAAAAACTTTCATTTTGTTTTGAGCTGTCAAATTGAAATGGAATCTTCCCCCTTGCAACAAATAACTAACTAACTAAATAAATATTTTTCTTCCAAATTCATATTCAAACAACATTTTCAGATTTTGTTTTCCAAACATGGGAAAAACTTTTGACCGGTATTAACAAACATAGAAGTGGTCATCATTTTTGTTCTAAAGAAATTACAGGCCAACAGAGTGACGCTTAGTAGGCAGGACACCCTGCATAAGCAGGAGGTGAGAGTAGCTAAATCATGGTATTTTCTATCCAATGAGCTGGTGGCAAAAGTTGTGAATTTTAATGAGAAAGAGGGACATGATTTTTTTTCTTGAAAATATTCACATTTTCAAGCAGCTCTATTCATTTTTTGTGAAGAATGTGAAAGAAGAAATTCTCCCTTGAAACTGGAGGAGAGGGTGGTATCTTTCTTAGCAGGGACAGGGGGTGCATTTTGTTAGTACCAGGCTGACATGGGAAGAGATATGGGACTACCAGTGGGCACATGGATGATTGTGTGATTCAAGGCAGAGGCAGGGATGGAAGAGATCAGGCTTCATTATCTTTTTCTCCACCAACTTTCTGACTGACTTTGGACATGTTACTGGGACTACATTTTTCCCATCCAATAAGAGTAGGGCACCTAATTTACCTTTTCTGAGAATCCCAGCCTGCTGGTTGACTCTTCATTTACCTGAGACCATATCTCTGTAAGTCCAACTTTGACAAAAGGTAGATTCTGAATCACAACTTTATTCTCTGTGTAGCCCTGTTTCTTTCAGCAGAGTTATGTTGCTTTCCACCAGATGCTGAATTTCATTGGGGTGCATAGTGCCAGCGCCACTTCCTATTTCGTTTAGTGGAAATGTGATGATACATGGGTCTTTCCAATTCAATGGTGAGTGAAATTTGAGGAATGTAAAAAATCACTTAAGAATATGGACACTATGGGCCAGATTCCTAGTTCATCTAAATTCACCTAGTTCCATTGATTTAATGGTGCTATGTTACTTTACACCCAGAGTTAGATTCACAAAGGGACGTTGCTGTTCTGATGCTGAACACTGCAGTAGATAACTTTTAGGTAATTTTTTTTAATTACTTGGTTTGCAGAGCCTGAGTTGTGCAGACAGGCTCCCTAGACAGTGAAAGGGGAGACATAGGCACCGAAGAATGGGATTAAAAGAAGCCAACATGATAGATGGCTCCTTAGCCAATGGGAAAGGCCAAGCAGAGGGTTGTGTTCTAAATCCCGCAGTTGTCACAGAAGTTCAGTTCCTATCTCCTCTGGGGGAAGGCACCTGCTTCGACTTGGGATTCTCAGCTGGAAGCCTCTAACCCCACCTAAGGTAGCAAGAAACCATGGTGAGAGAAGGGAGAGAAGAAGAAGGAATTAGGTGGAGAAAACCCCTCAGCTTTTATCCTAGCAGTTAGGGATGTAGCAGACCCTCTTCAAGTGCCCGATAAGGAGAAAGGTTTTAAAAAGGGATCTGCTTTCTCCCATGTGGGTGCCCTAACCACTGCGATATGGGATTCATAGATTCATAGACTCTAGGAATGGAAGTGACCTCGAGAGGTCATCGAGTCCAGTCCCCTGCCCTCATGGCAGGACCAAATACAGTCTAGACCATCCCTGATAGACATTTATCTAACCTATTCTTAAA
The DNA here is from genome assembly GCF_016161935.1 of Mauremys reevesii. Taxonomy (NCBI): domain Eukaryota; kingdom Metazoa; phylum Chordata; order Testudines; family Geoemydidae; genus Mauremys; species Mauremys reevesii. The sequence continues at coordinate 10,109,341 of NC_052637.1, read as the reverse complement.
TATCTCCAGAGATGGAGATTCCACAATCTCCCTAGGAAATTTATTCCAGTGTTTAACCACCCTGACAGTTAGGAACTTTTTCCTAATGTCCAACCTAAATCTCCCTTGCTGCAGTTTAAGCCCATTGTTTCTTGTTCTATCATTAGAGGCTAAGGTGAACAAGTTTTCTCCCTCCTCCTGAATACACCCTTTTAGATATCTGAAAACTTCTATCATATCCCCTCTCAGTAATCTCTTTTCCAAACTAGACAAATTAGAGGATTGGGCCAAAAGAAATATGATGAGGTTCAACAAGGACAAGTGTAGAGTCCTGCACTTAGGACGGAAGAATCCCATGCACTGCTACAGACTAGGGACCGAATGGCTGGGCAGCAGTTCTGCAGAAAAGGACCTAGGGGTTACGGTGGATGAAAAGCTGAATATGAGTCAACAGTGTGCCCTTGTTGCCAAGAAGGCTAATGGCATTTTTGAGTTGTATAAGTAGGGGCATTTCCAGCAGATCGAGGGATGTGATCATTCCCCTCTATTCAGCACTGGTGAGGCCTCATTTGGAGTACTGTGTCCAGTTTTGGGCCCCACACTACAAGAAGGATGTGGATAAATTGGAGAGAGTCCAGCGGAGGGCAACAAAAATGATTAGGGGGCTGGAGCACACGACTTATGAGGAGAGGCTGAGGGAACTGGGATTGTTTAGCCTGCAGAAGAGAAGAATGAGGGGGGATTTGATAGCTGCTTTCAACTACCTGAAAGGGGGTTCCAAAGAGGATGGATCTAGACTGTTCTCAATGGTAGAAGATGACAGAACAAGGAGTAATGGTCTCAAGTTGCAGAGGGGGAGGTTTAGGTTGGACATTAAGAAAAACTTTTTCCTAGGAGGGCGGTGAAGCACTGGAATGGGTTACCTAGGGAGGTGGTGGAATCTCCTTCCTTAGAGGTTTTTAAGGTCAGACTTGACAAAGCCCTGGCTGGGATGATTTAGTTGGGTTTGGTCCTGCTTTGAGCAGGGGGTTGGACTAGATGACCTCCTGAGGTCCCTTCCAACCCTGAGATTCTATGATTCTATGATATATGTGCCTAAAATCACTGTCACCTGTATTTTTGAAGGAAAAGATCCCTAGACACCTATGTTTCTGCCTCTGGGCATGTACACAGCTGCTTCCCTCTAGGCATCCAGAGCGCTATGCCAGAATGTGATTCAGGAATCGGGGGAAGATAGGCATTCCTCTGCCTAACTCAGCTGTGGGGCCTGATCCCATAGGCAGGCTCAGAGACTGATGACCTCCTGAGGTCCCTTCCAACCCTGAGAGTCTATGATTCTATGATTCTATGAAACTAAACAAATCCAATTCTTTCAGCCTTCCTTCATAGGTCATGTTCTCATTTAATCATCCTTGTTGCTCTTCTCAGGACCCTCTCCAATTTCTCCACATCTTTCTTGAAATGTGTTGCCCAGAACTGGACACAATACTCCAGTTGAGGCCTAACCAGTGCAGAGTAGAGCAGAAGAATGACTTCTCGTGTCTTGCTCACAACACACCTGTTAATGCATCCTAGAATCACGTTTGCTTTTTTTGCAACAGCATCACTCTGTTGACTCATATTTAGTTTGTGGTCCACTATAACCCCTAGATCCCTTTCTGTGATACCTGATCTGTGTCTCAATCTTTCCTAATAGAGCATTAATTCCTTTGTGCATCTTGGCCCAGCTAGGGATCACACTCATTATTAAGTATTGCTGGAGACAGAGATATTAATATGGATGAATACTATAAAATAATACAGATATTAAATAGGGTTATCAACAAAATACTCTAGAACTACAGAATGCAATAGACAAAGATATTCTTTTCATAGAACTAGCCAGACCTTCAAGCGGTATAAATTGGCCATAGCACCATTGAAGTCAGTGGGTCAGATTGAAAGAGATATTGGCCCAAAAAGAGAAAGAGAGCAAATGAAAGGCTGTAGATACTGGTACTTCTAGCACTCACCCTAGATGGAGACCCAGGATCCCGTCCCCTTGGCTCCAGTGTCTCTTCTACCCAATGGGGATATGGCCTGATGAGTTCAATGGAGCCACACTGATTTAGACAAGCTGAGACTTTGGCCCAAAGTGTCAGATGCCTGAGCTGAGAATCTTCCAAACACAAGTTATCCACGGTTCTATGTTCTTTGTTTGTTTGTTTAAATAAAATCGACACTACTTGAGAAAATTGAATTTCCCCAACATTTTCCCTATAGCTGTTTTCACCTCCTTGTTTTTCAGGCTGTAGATGATGGGGTTTAACATGGGAGTCAAGATGCTGTACTGGATGGAGAATATTTCATCCAGCACCACAGACGAGACTGAGCTGGGTTTTGTGTATTGGAAAAAACCTGTCAAGTACAACAAACCAACCACAATCAGGTGGGAGCTGCAGGTGGAGAATGCTTTATGCCTGCCCTCTGCGGAGCGCATCCTCAGGATGGTGGAGATGATGTAAATGTAGGAGATCAGCATGAGGAGGAAGGAGCTTGATCCAAGTATGACAGCAGAAGTAAAAAGCATCACTTGATTGGTGAGGGTCTCAGTGCAGGACAGACGTAATAGACTAGGGAGCTCACAGCTGAAATGGTTGATTTGATTGGGCCCACAGAAATGCAGCTTGAGGGCAAAAATAGTGTTAAGCAGGGCATCTATGAAGCCTATCGCCCATGCACCACTCACCAGCTGAAAACAGATCCCTTTGCTCATTGTATCCACGTAACGTAATGGGTCACAGATGGCAGCGTAGCGATCATAAGCCATTGCTGAGAGAATATAAACTTCTGTAACAGCTGGCATGAAAATGAAGAACATCTGTGCAATGCAGCTATTGACAGAAATGGTTTTGTGCTCTGCTAGGAAATGCACCAACATATTAGGGACAATGGCTGAGGAATAGCAGATATCAACAAAGGATAAATGAGACAGGAAGAAGTACATTGGGGTGTGAAGGTTAGGATCAGCCCTTATCGCCAGCATGATCACCATGTTTGCCAAAAGCGTGATTAGGTAGACAACTAAAAACACAAGGAAGAGGAAAATCTTCATCTGTGGGTCACTGGAAAGTCCCAGGATAATAAATTCAGTCACTTCGGTTTGATTTCCCATGGATCCTTACTCAGGAAAACTGACCTGTCAGACTGGAAAAAATAAAATTAACACACAAGTAAATTGAAATGGCCTGTGAAGATCATCTGATCACTGATCAGTAGGTGAATGTAAAGAGGCCTATTACATCCTATAAAATGTGTGTTTAAAATAGACAAAAATGTGCTACATGCAGAAAAGGACTTTGGTGCCAAACTACGACTTTAGTCCCCTAAATCCCAGGATCAGGCCCCACTGGTACTCACAGAAACTCCGCTCAATTCTATAAATATTGTACAAAAACTACAGAATGTAATATCTGTAGTATCTTACTGGATTGATCCCTATTAAAATCTCTAGAATTCCAGAAGAAGAGGAAGAAACCTGTGAGGTCTAGAAATTCTGGTTTTCTACCCAACAGGGTGTTTAGCCTGTCAACCCAAACCAGTATGGAGAATGTGGCATTCATAATAATTATTAATATCCTCCAAAGTGGGCCTTGGAAGACCGAATCTGGATGACAGCCTCCTCCCCACCAGAGTGTTTGTGTGAGGTGGGCAACCTCATGAATCATGCAGCTGTCCAAACAACCAGAGATCATTTGTGACAACAGAGTGAAAAGGAGTCTTCTTATAAAACAAGAAGTGATCTGCGGTTGTTTTTTGACAAAACCAGAAGAGAGAGCTTGGAGCAAACAAATGCTACAACACTGGAAGGAGAGAAATGACAACACCAAGAAAGAAATGACCAAGCATTGACTCACTGCACAGCTGAGAGCTTTATTACAAAGAGGAGAATTTACAGAAACGGAGATAGAAAGCCTGAAAACGGAGATGAGTCATGTAGAACTATGTACAAACATTTTGGTGGGAGCACTGACATAGGCTAAACAGAAACCAGAAATGGAAGTAAATTTGAGGACAAATATGAGTGAAAGAGCACCTGAAGAAAATACAGAAAATATGAAGGATTTGTTGATCAAGATCATGCAAAGCCTAAGAGACATTGAGCATCAGCCCTACCAACTGTGAAATTTATAGACCATCACACACTGGATGATACAATGAAAGTACTTAATGAAATGGTCAAGGAAACTGGAGAAAAAACAACGAGGATTAGCCTGTACAATTATATAATTTATGCTACAGTTACAGTAGCAGTTCTTTGGTTTAGCATCAAGCCATCTGAACATATGAACCATTGGAAAACTTCCTATCTTCAAGAACCTCCATGAAAATGAATGTTAAAACAGAAGAGTACGTTTTTTCATTGAGATACCAGCCTACTGGATGAACATGAGAAAAATCATTTGAAGAGAAAAAAGCAGCAAACAGCCTTGGAGATGAAATATCAGCTGAATAAAAGGATGTGAGAGCTATGAAGTAACAATGTAAAGAAAAGCTGATCGCTTAGTGTCATGGACTTGAAAGATTTCAGCACAAAGTTATTAGTATCAAGAGAACAGCCACTTCACCAGAAATCATAGGAGATTCTTTCATCTGATTGATATTGAAAAAAAGAATAGGCAAAAATAGAGAGCCAATAAATGATGTTGGAGAGTTACACTGTTTCTGGAAGAAAATCTGGTCTGAGACTTTACAACATGAGCAGAGAGCAAACCGGATTAGAAATGAAAGAAAAGGTTTACAAAACACACCACAGAGGAATACAGAGAAAGAGCAAAGAAATAAATGAGGTACTAAGATAAATGAAAAAATGGAAATCAGCTGGACCAGACGAGATGCATGGATTCTGGCTGAAACGCCTTACAATACTCCATAATTGTTTATTTGAACAACTTAATAAATGTTTGAAGAATGGATTTCCAAGATGGATGGTGACAGGGACAACTCTTCTCATTCAGTGGGAAAAAAAGAATGAAAGAAGCAGGTTGCATTATAGACTGACCACATGTTTACCAACTATGTGGAAACTTCTAACAATAATTCTGGCAAAGAAGATCTGGATAGGGCTAGCTCACAAATGGAATGCTGGTTCCTGACCAAAAAGGCAGCACAGTAAACCTGAAAGGAACAAAACTCCACCTCTGGCTAAACAGGAGGATCACAGAAGATGCAAAACAAAGAAAGAAAAAAGTTATCGATTGTGTGGGTAGACTACCAGAGAGCATCCAACAGCGTCTCACAATCAAGGATCACTGATACACTGAAAATGTCCAAGGTTCATCCACAGATCATTTCCTTTCTGCAACAATCTATGTTTAACTGGAGCACTAGACTCTCCCAGGAAGGGACTCATTGATGAAGTTCAAATTAAAAGAGAAATCTTTCAAGGGGATTCCTTAACACCAGTGCTGTTTGTGGTAACCATGCTGCCACTGACATGGATGCTTGTTGAGATAACCACAATTTACCATATCAGCAAAGAGCAACAACCAGTTAACAATTTGTTAGACATGAGCAATCTGAAACTACATGAACAGTCACAAAAAGGAGCTACAGAGATTGATGATTCCAAAGCTAAACTCCTTCTCCAGAGAATGCCCATCATACACACGCTCACACACACACGTGCACACCCCTCATTTGACTCAGTTCTGTCCTGCACAAGAGAGAGAGAGAGAGCTGGGTGATTCAAATAGTAGCTGGGTTGCCAGCCATGACCCCTGTGCTGTAACTGACTCTATGTGAGCTGACTGCTGCATCCAGGCAGAAGTCAGTGGGACTCCACAGAAAGACCCACCCCTAGATAAGTGGGGCAGAATCTGGTTCTTTGAAATTGAAAGAATAAAGAGATTAAAAGGATTAAAATTATGAATCAACTCACCTGCCTATTAAACATGGATCATAAATATGGTGAGATCATTCTGACCTGTGGTTTTCTCTTTCTGTTTTCTTAGTCTAGCTACCTACTTATTTATTTGGTTATCTAATCTGTCTATCTGTGTCTGGAATAGAGCATCTCGAGACATCCAGTAGTTCTATGGATGTGGTCCTTGGGCCTTTCACTAGGAGGAGTGAAAGCACTGAAGGTGTGTAGGGTTATCTGTGGGAGTGGAGCAAACAGCCTTTCCTGAGCTGACTCCAAGACTAAAAGCTAATTTCCTGAGAACTATTTAAATGCTGTTTTGTTCCCCCTGGGAAAGTTCCCTGAAGTTCAATCTCTGTAACAAGCTCCCAGTAACACTGGGTTGGGTCAGTACTTAAGCAATGCTCTGTAGTGCCTAAAAATGAGAGTAATTAGGCTTGGATTATCAAAGGATTTAGGTACCCAATCTCAGCAACAGTCAATAAAAAAGGCAGGTATTTAGGCTCCTATTTTCAAAACAGTCTAAGGAGCTAGACATCCTAATAGCAAATCATTTCATCTCCCCTACACTCCTTTGAAGCTCCAACCATAATATATAATTATCACAAGACGACAACATAGACAGATAGCCTTAAACTTCCCTAATAAATGGACACAGTCTAGGGAATTGGGAAAAGGAGTAAATAGACTATATGATGGCAGTAAACAGCTATTGAAACAGAGGAGATAAATTGTATGTTTTTTAGATGAATCATTTATTCACCAAAAAGGAAGTTTTGGTCAACCCCAAATTATTCATGATTTTACCAGAAATTTTACTGAATTGTTTCAACCAGAAAAATAAATATTGGGCTAAATTCACAAAATAGCAGGAGGAAGCTGAGTCCCTCTGCTGCTGCTTTTCTTGTAACTTCAGTCCATTGGTTAGGTTACTCTCCTTGAATGTGGGGGACCATGGTTCTCTTCCCATGGCTACCTGTTTGGGGGGCAGAGATCTCCCATCTCTGAGGAAAGTGCCTTAATTTCTGGGCTATAAGGTATTCTGGAGTATCAAAGCTGTTCCATGTTGTATATATAATTTAATAAAATACTCAATGGATCACAGAGTTGAACCTACCAAAGGAGTCACCTAACATTGAGCTTCAGTGTAATTTTCCTCAAGCTTTCTAGCCCAATGACTGCTTCGTTAGGAAAGCTTGAGAAAACTCCACTCCAGTGTACCTATATACTGGTGGTTAGGGCCTTCAGCTGGGAGGTAGACGTTTCAGTCCCTGCTCTACAGGTGGTAGAATGAGGAAATGAACTCTCATCTTCCAGAACACCAGTAATTAACACTGGGCAATGGTTGGAAGAAGGAGCACCACCTCCTCTTTCAGACATTTTGGTCAACCAAGACCCATTGACTTGTGCTCTACATAATTCAGGTGCTTCTGGCAATGCCACTTGCAGTTTCCGTTTCATGAGGGAAAATGCTGTAGTTTGTTAAATTGGGGAAACACTCATGGTGCTCTCAGGCAACTTTGACTTTGTTTTTCCTTGTTTTGTTGTTTGCCTTAAGGTCCTCCTGAGAAGAGTGTGATTGTGATTTATGTGTGTAAAGCAATGGAGGCTGGGATTTTTCAAAAGAGCCGATGGGATTTAGGCACACAACTTGCAGTGGGAGTTTTAAAGGGAGTAGGGCCTGAGTAAAAGGTGAGATCAAACCTAAGGATTTCAGTATTAAAAAGTACATTGGATAGGAATCTTGTTCATGAAGACTCATCTTGTTCAAGGAAGAAACCAACATCTATCGTCCAGCACAGCTGATCTCAAACAGTGATTCATTGTCCTCCAAAGCTCTATGGGCCAGATTTTTAAAAGGAATTTATGTGACTGAACACACAGATAATTACCTAGAAGTGCCTAGCTCCCATTGATTTTGAAAATCCCAGTAGGCATCAATCTTTATAAATCTGGCCCTATGGTAATCTTCTTTCTGGTCCGGAGAGAGGTATATTTTGAAAACCAAGAACTGGGGAAACTGAAATATTGGAAGAAGTCTCTCTCTCTCCCAAAGTGGAGATGAAAAAACATTGGAAGACAACTGGCCTATAAGTTAGAAGGCTCAGGGGGAGGAAGGCATGATTCTATTTCAGAAAACTTTACAGGGAGAAATGCAAAGAAATTAAGGAGAATATTTAAAGTCTGAGTCTAAGGGAGACCAGTTGCATGTGGTCTTATATTTTAAATGGAGCTTAAGGGAGTTAGGTACTCAGATCCCATTGACTGTCAACTAACTCCCTTAGGCTTCTGGAAAAATCCCAGCCAGTGTATATGTAGGTAGACTGGTAGATATCAACAGGGTGAGTTGGAAGGTAGGTCGGCCTACCAGGAGAGTATAAAATGAGGTAAGTTAAAGTAGGCTGCTACCTATTTTAATATTCACCTTTACGGAATCCCTTCAGTGTGCCAGACCCCGACAGGGTCCCACTTTTCTTTAAATCCTTGTGGCCTTTCACACCATGAGCTCTGCACAGCGAATCCAGTTGAGAGAGACTCCTGGTCACACAGACTGTTACACTCTTCAGGGACCCATGCGCCTCAGCAAACATTCACAGTGACACCAGGAAGCCTTTTCAACTGGAACACAGCACCGGAGAATCCTTGTGTTGGCATAGAGAAGCAAAGCTAGCAGTCCATCCTGGCTAAGCCAGCGCTCCACCCAGCCAAGATACCATGGAATCCATTCCTATCTCTCTCTCTCTCTCTCTCTCTCTGTCAGTGCTAGGTGAGGGCTGCTGAGCTGCCCTTAAACCATCCACCTGACACCTCTTGGCCCATCCTCCTCCCCCTGCAGACCCATGCTGAAACAAAGAGTGGAACAAAAGAATAATAAAGGCATCTCAACTTTTCCTCATTTATGTAGGACAGTCTTATAATATGGATCCAGATATCCTCCAATCACACAAGCTGAAAATTATTCCCCTTTACTGCTGTCTGTCAAACCCTGGAGATGGAACTTCCTATGATCTATGTAGACAGAAGGTCATGGGAAGTGGAGTGCAAGCTGGTTATAGCTGCTGTTGGGTCGCACCCTGGAGCTATTAACTGCCTGGTAGCTCTGCGGATCTGGGTTCTGAACCTCTGGGGCTTTACATTCAAATAAAGAGAATTAGTAGACTCGTTCTAGTTTAGGGTTTTAAAGTCAATTGGAGAATTAATAGGATTTAGGCACCTAGCTCCCTTCCAAACCTTTAAAATCCCAGACTTGAGCTCTCTAACAACCAGGTAAATCTTCATTGCCAGGGCTGGCTCTAGATTTTTTGCCGCCCCAAGCAAAAAAAAATTTGGCTGCCCCCTACCCCAGCCCTGGGCTCCCCCCTGCACTCCCATGCTGCCCCAGCCCTGGGTCACCCCCCACACACCTGTACTCTCCTGCCGCCCCAGCCCTGGGCTCTCCCCCACAACCTGCACCCTCTTGCTTTCCCAACCCTGGGTCACTGGTAACTCCTACCCAGGGTGGGTCATTCAGCAGGAATTTTGGATGTGCACACAACACAGACAGGATTGGTTCCCATATGGTTACAGGACTGCAGTAAAGGGGAATAATTTTCAGCTTGTGTGATTGGAGGATATCTGGATACATATTATAAGACTGTCCTAATAAATGAGGAAAAGTTGAGATGCCTTTATTATTCTTTTGTTCCACTCTTTGTTTCCTATCTTCCTTTTAAACAAATATATATATATTTTAAAAAGGGCAATAACTGTTGAAAATAGCAATTCCAGTCCTAAAAACCACTGGGAAGCATTTCTTGCTTCTTCATTTCTTATCCTACTTTTTCTACAGCAAATTACAGTGGATCAGTATATTTGATTTGGGAGAAATGAAGTAACAGCTGTCCAAATTGAGCTTGAGCACTCCTGAATTTTCAGGGTGTTCAAATCTGGAAGGCAGGTGCTAGATTCCCTTTCTCAATATTAGCTAAATCTGGAAAGGAAAAGTCAATTTCTGCTTCCATGGCTCAAAAGTGGAAATCCTCCTACGAGCCTGGTACTGTATCTAAAGCTGCAGAAGTCCCCTAGCAGAGTCTCCCCTCCCTTACTTTTCATTTTAAATTCTAGTGCAGGGTTTGGCAACCTTTCAGAAGTGGTGTGCCGAGACTTCATTTATTCACTCTAATTTAAGGTTTTGCATGCCGGTAATGCATCATAACATTTTTAGAAGGTCTCTTTCTATAAGTCTATAATATATAACTAAACTATTGTTGTATGTAAAGTAAATAAGGATTTTAAAATGTTTAAGAAGCTTTATTTTAAATTGAATTAAAATGCAGAGCCCCTCAGACCGGTGGCCAGGACCTGGGCAGTGTGAGTGCCACTGAAAATCAGCTCGAGTGCCGCCTTCGGCACGTGTGCCATAGGTTGCCTACCCCTGTTCTAGTGGGATCCACATACCTCCCTTGCTAGGCTTCAGATAGAGAGGTGCACTGTCCATTTAGACCACCCACTTCCTTCTTTGTGGGCTGCAAGCTGAGGTCACAATAGTATCCCTAATGCAGTCTATGGAAGTCTTCTGAAGGGGATATCTGGGGCAAAGCCTTCTACTCCTTGGGCACACTTGTTCCCCATTCACAGTGCCACCCCTTTCAACTCGCAACATGGCTCAGCTACTTCACTCCCTACCCCTCCCTTTCCTGTTGATAGCAACCAAGGGATTGCTGGGAAATATAGTTCTTTCCCTGCTCCAGGGCTGCTCTATAGTCAGGGAGCTAGGCAATGAACTACAGCTCCCAGGGTCCCGTGCGTTCTCAGCTCCCATGCTGGATCCCCAGCTGCTCCGTGGCTCCACTTCTACAGGGTTGTGAGAGGGGAGGAAGTGAGTTAAAAAGAAAAAAAGGATGGCCAAAATGCCGACCCCTGGAAATGTGCCGCCCCAAGCACCTGCTTGTTTTCCTGGCGCCTAGATCCAGCCCTGTTCATTGCTCATGTAGGCTGAGCTGAGAGTGTTATCCAATATTTTTGGTGAAAATGGCACTGGTTTTCTGAAAACACAAAACCAAACAAAAACCCCACATATATACAATAAGAGTCCTCACAGGTCCCCATGGAAGGCTGTTCCAGAACTTCACTCCTCTGATGGTTAGAAACCTTTAAAACATGATTGGACATCTCTTTCCAAAAAGCTAAACTCTAGCTCAACCACAGTGTATGGGATTGATGTAGGAATGACCGGGTGGCTTTCTCTGGTTTCAAGTAATCTGGATCTGTAAAGGCAGCAAAGAGTCCTGTGGCACCATATAGACTAACAGACATATTGGAGCATGAGCTTTCGTGGGTACCGACGAAGTGGGTATTCACCCACGAAAGCTCATGCTCCAATACGTCTGTTAGTCTATAAGGTGCCACAGGACTCTTTGCTGCTCTCTCTGGTTTGTGTTACACAAGAGATAGAGCTGAGATGATTGTAATGGTCCCTTCTCGCCTTAAAATCCATGAATTAAACATTGATATTGTCATAGCTCCTAGAAGCCAACAATAACGGATTCTCATTGTGCTAGATGCTGTACAAAGAAACAGTTCTCTAGAACAATCCCTAGTTCTGATTTGCTAGAGATTTACATTGCATTGACATTACAAAGGGACAATGCACAAGGGGGGAGGCCAGGCATAATCAAGACCAATACCTGTAAGAGTGGTGTGCTCTTCCCTCATTCATCTTAATGAGGTGTAAACTCTGAGACCTCATGATCTCAAATTACATACCAGCAATGTCATATTTGCAGAAACATCAAACTCTGTGGGTTTATCTCATCTCTTTGGGGTGTTAAATCTAAAACATAATGATCACAATGCTAATGTCATTGCTGGTCATTTTTGCGTATGTGTTTATCTGTGGCTGCTGAATGTAATATCAAATATTGGGGTGTAGGAAAGTAAGGCTACTGGTTGTGGCAAATAGGAAACTAAGGCCCTTGTTCTGTAAATTGCTTTATTTATGTGTACACCTGCATTCATATGGAACATAGCTGAGGTCAGTGGCGAGGCATGTGGGTACATGGTTGAGGTTCTGCTGGCAATATTTGGATGAAGTATTCCCCATGTCTAATCGCTACCGGCACTGCCCACAAGGGGTAGGACATACAAAATCTGCATCTCCCCTCTGCTGCTAAATATATAATTTGACTCCTGTGTGCCAATCCAGGTGTAAGTACAGCATAGCTCTCTACCCTGTTCTGAAAGTTTACCAAGGGTTGTACTATATTCTCCATCACTGACAATTTTTAAATCAAGCCTGGATTTTGTTTTTTTCCTAAAGATCTGCATTAGGAATTGCATTGGGGATTATTCTATGGCTTGTGTTATACAGGAGATTGGACTAGATTGTCACAATGATCTCTTCTGGCATTGCAGTCTGAGAATTTAGCCAAGCTCACACAGGAAACATGTGCTTGAGCAGGGAACTGAAAGTAGTTTTCCCAACTTCCAAGCTAGTGTCCTAGCTACTGGCACATCCTTCATTTGGTATTAAGTAGTATATGTATAGGGCATCCAAATCCCTTTATCAGCTTTGACAAAGCTTGGACTTTGGGCTATTGACTTCAATGAGACTACTTGTGTGTATAAGATTAGAAAGGATTTAGCAATCAAGATAGGACAGAGCCCCCGGTCATGCATTTAACATGGATTTTTATTGAAAAGCTTTCTCAATGTCTCTTTGACCTCCGTGTTCCTCAGGCTGTATACGATGGGGTTGATCAGTGGGGTCACCACTGTGTACAGCACAGAAAAGGTCTTGTTTAAGTTTGGCCACTGGTTGGCTATGGGAGCCGCGTAGACCACCATAAGTGTGCCATAGAACACAGACACCACAATGAGATGGGAGGAGCAGGTGGAAAAGGCTTTCTGCTTCCCAGTGGTGGAAGGGATCTTCAGGATGGTGGAGATTATGTTGTAGTAGGACAGTAGGGTTAGAAGGAAAGGCAGGAAGGACACAAGGGACGCTATGATGAAAGCCGGTGTCCTGACCATGTAGGTATCCCCACAGGAGAGTTTAATGATGGGTGTCAGGTCACAGAAGAAATGGTCGATCTCCTTGGAAGCACAGAAAGGTAACCTAGAAACCATGGGCATGGTGACCACCAGTGAAAGGAACCCAATGACCCACGATCCCACTGCCAACTGAAAGCAAAGCTGGAAGCTCATGGTGGAGGCATAATGCAGTGGTTTGCATATGGCCAAGTAACGGTCGTAGGACATGGCAGCAAGCAGGAAGCACTCGGCAACCACCAGAGATCCGAAGATGTAGAACTGCAGCAGACAAGCAGAGAAAGAAATGTCTTCTTGCACCACCAGAAGGGTTTTCAGCATCTTGGGGGCGACGCTGGTAGTGTAGCAGACTTCCAGGACAGACAGGTTGCCCAGGAAAAAGTACATGGGGTTGTGCAGGTTGTGGTTATATGATACCGTCACAATGATCAGGATATTCCCAGTGAGTGTTACTATGTAGATAGCCAGGAACACCAGGAATACAGGGATCTTGAGCTCATGAAGGTCACCGAATCCCAGGAGGATGAACTCTGTGATGGTTGTTTGGTTTCCCCCCTCTACATCAAGCATGTCTTCATAGAGAGAAAAAGAATTTCAGAAGAATATTGTTAGCTCTGAGAACAGGGCTTTATTAATAATAATTATTAATTACTATTTATTTTATTACCATATCACATAAAAGTATCAGTACTGGACCAGGACCCAATTGTACCAGATGCTGTGGAAACACAGAACAAAAGGGCAGTTTCTGCCCCAAGGATTTTACAATCTAATTATCAGACTAGGGTCAACAGATGGAGACATACATATAGGAGAGTACAAGGAAACACTGAGATTGTATTCTTTGATTCCAAGGCTGAAAGGAACCATTGCGATCATCTTGTCTGACCTACTGTATAACACAGGCCAGATAACTTCTCCAAAATATTTCCTAGAGCAGATCTGTTAGAAAAAAACGTCCAATCTGGATTTAAAAATGGTCAGTGATGAAGAATCCAATATGACCCTTGGTAAATGGTTCCAATGATTAATTACTCTCATTGTTAAAAATTCACACCTTATTTCCAGTCTGAATTTGTCTAGCTTCAACTTCCAGCCACTGGACCATGTTAGGCCTGTCTCTGCTAGACTGGAGAACCCATTATCAAATGTTTGTTCCCCATGAAGGTACTTATAGACTGTCATCAAGTCACCCCTTATTCTTTTCTTTGTTAGGCAAATAGGTTGAACTCCTTGAGTCTTTTACTACAACTCATGTTCTCAATTCCTTTAATCATTCTCATGGCTCTTCTATGAACTCTCTCCAACTTATCAACATTCTTCTTGACCTGTGGTCACCAGCACTGGACACTGAATTCCAGCAATGGTCACACCAGTGCCAAAAACAGAGGTAAAATAACCTCTCTGTTCCCACTGTTTATGCATACCAGGATTACATTAACCCTTTTGGCCACAGCATCGCACTGGAAGCTCATGTTCAGTTGATAGGCATTGGTCTCTGCATACCAACAGCCTAACCATTGTCAAGTTTTTTGTAGATATCATGATGAGGAAGTGTCTTGAAGAGGGAATTGAAGGTGGATAATGAAGTAGATTTGTGTGACAGCACTGGAGAAAGCATAAAGTTGCCTGTTTTACTTTTATGAATTATTAGTAAACCTGGTCATATATTTTTTTCTCTGCAACATTTTTGAAAACTTTCACTGAAAATCTACAGATTTTTAGTTGAAGCCGATTTTTTTAGTGAAAACCTGAATATTTTCCCCTGAAAACTGCTAAAAATTTTAACATTTTGACCAAAAACTGATAGTGTTTGATTTTCAAATTAAAAATAATGGATCGAGATTATTCTTTTTTCTTGTGGGGGTGTGTTGTTTGTTTAGAGGAACAGACACTTTCCTCTATAATTTTCATTTTGTCAAAAACCCAGTTTTCTGCAGAAAAAATGTTTTGATGGAATTATTTTAACTGGTCCTAATTATTGGTGTTCTCCCCTCCCCTCCTTATTCTTCATAAATAAGAGTTTTTCCTCCAGCAGAAAACTTAATTTTGCCCTTTAGTTTCAACATGCCAAAACTGTATAGTTAAAATTGAGGCTTTGCAGACCCACATTAGCTTACACTGATTTGTAAAGACATATTTAATATTTTCCTTTTTTCACCCATCATGGTGTCAAGTGAACAGAGTAAGGAAACATGGTTATAGTTCATATTGACCAAACCTGAGAAATATTTTTATTTTAAATGAACTCCTCTGGTCCACACGGACTCTTTTCTTTTTTAAGGGAAAAAGGTGGTGGTAGACATGATAAATGTAAATCAGCATTGATAATATCTGTATATGATTGCACACAATAGCGAGTAATTCTTAGACATGGTCAAAATTGGATGAACAAAAATTGTCCCATCTTAAAATGTAATTTAAATGAAATTGAAAGGAAAACAAGAACTGAAAGATTTGTTTTTTATTTTCATGAAAAATAGTTTTAGATTTACATTTCAACTTAAAATGTCATTTAAGTCAAAATGTCAATATCAGAATACATTTTTCATTTCATTTTGACATTTCATTGTTTTCATTTTGACTTATCATTTCAAAATAAAATGTTGTATATCAAAAGAAACATTTCATGTTGATCAAAAATGTCATTTTTTTCCAATTTGAAATACAGAAATTTTTGTTTGACAATTTTTAAAATATTTCAATAATTTGCCCCAATTTGGATGAAAACAAATGCTGAAGTATCAAAATTTCCTACCAGATACAAATCCCATTTTTGAGGAGTTCTACTGATTCTGCAAACCCTATGACATATAGTTCAGCTATGAAGAATTAAATTTTATTGGCAAATGTTGATAAATGTCGATGTCACAGTACACGTACAGATTGAGGGAAAATATTTCCATCTATAGTAATTGAAAAGTATAGGTAGGCAAAGTTAAAAAAATGACCAAAAATCCTTTAATAACTATAAAAAACTTCAATAGAATTATGCCAATTTGCACCAGCTGAAGATGTGGAATTCATGTGAATGGATGCTCCGAATGATAAGCAGTAAGCATGTTTTTAATTGTAGAAATTTTAGGGGCTAATTTTCAAGTCCATATCCACTGAAAAGTCCCATCACATTCAATGGGAACTTCTGTTAGTTAAGACTGCAGAGTCAAACTCGTGCAAATCTTACATAGTGTCTTCAATGGAGTTTGGCCAATTTGAAAATGTTAAGGATCTTGTGTCGCATATGTTTAAGAAAACCAATTCAATATGCAAAAAATGACAAACCATTCTGTGCAAAAGACAGGGACAACACAGCTTAATATAAAAAGGAAAAACTTTGAAATGCTGCCAGATGCAAGGTTTTGAGACATACATAGTTGATTCATTTCACAATCAAGACAAGAGGTTCTTTAGGAGACTATGTCCTATTTTTAAAAGAAACTTAGGCTCTTAGGGGTTGAAATCCTTGCCTAAATGGGATTAAATCAACCAGCTATTGTGGAATAAGCTGTCTGCAACAGATATTCCAGAATCACTCCCCATGTGAACACTGTATTCCTGAATAAAAATTACTTTATTACAGAATAATTACTCTGCTTACAAAGCAGAGTGATTTTTTGAGACTAAAATCACTTTTATTCTGAATACAGTGTCCATATGGGGGAGTTATTCCATGATAGCTAAATTAGTCCAGAATAGTTATGCCAGTCAATTTCCCCTATCTAGACAAAACCTAAATCCCATTGACTTTCAATGAGAAAAGAAACAAAATAAAACCCTATTTTCTGGAAACAAAATTCTGAAGTTGTCTTTATTTCACTCATTTTCCCCCCTATTTTCAATATCTGTACTGATTTTTTAAAAGATATTTTTGTTTCAATATAATTTTGCACATTTTTTTCAATTTCCCATGGTAAAATGTCAATTTTGATACAAAGCCATTTTTCGGGCAAAGGGGCAAAAATGTGTTCAAAATATTTTGACCAGCTATGGACTTTAGAGGGAGTTATTTCAGATTTATAGATCTATTATGTGATATCAGAATCTAGAACTTTGCTTTCATTACTAAGTACCTTAATAATAAAAACAGTATTTCAATTCACAAATCCCATATTTTCTGTACCTATAAATGCTTAACCCAGTTATACAGAGACACTAAGTATTATGGCAATTGGTGTGGTATGAAAAGAATAGAAAATGAGGTGGTTTACTCTTAACTAAAAATGATCATATTGTACCTTCAAAAGTGCTGTGACCAGAATGCATCATTTAACTCTTCTCAGAAATTCAGCAATCAAAGTTGTCTTATGTGGAGCTAACACTACTCACTGTTTTCTCTGTACATATACAGTTATTTCAACAAATGACCTCATGCTTCTTGCAGTGGTTTTGTACTGTATAGATGCACAAAGTAAAGAACATCAGTGTCACCGATTGCCTTTATCTGCAGGGAGTAGCAGAACTGAAGACTGTGGACAGGCCCTATTTAGCTGATTTGTTTTATTAACTATTACCCATCAGGGAATTTCTAGCAGCAGCCCGATGTCTGCATAGTGTAAACAACATTGAATCATTGCACCACAATTCTATTTCCAACTGGGAATATTTACCTTTCACGTGATAGACCTTTCAACCTTTCAAAGCTCTGGTGGATGAAGATGGAGGATGCTCTAAACCTACTGGTCCAGCAGCTGCATGACAAAGACAAAAAAAACCACCCTATCACTCATGGGTGAATACTTGTCACAAAACAGTCACTCCATATCTGACCTCATAGTCCTTTTCCTAAAAGGAAACCTGGACGACACCCTCAAAGGATGAGTTTGGGAGCTTAAATTCATAACTTTGCTAGAAACTAAATATCATGGACTTAATAAAGTGGGATTGAATTTCAGTGGGATTGGGCACCTGATTCCCTTACGCTCCTTTGTGAATCCCAGCCTAATGGATTTAGATTCCCACTTCAGTTAAGGGAAACTGGTGATCTTTGAAAATCTCAACCACAGCAATTTGCTCAGGAAAATGGCAACTGAGATTTTTCAATGGGAGCTATATGTTTTACTACCTTACACTTTGCCTGCCTGTGAGAAAGGATCAGATCAGGCCAAAAAAAACTGGTGTGAGTGAATTTTCAGGGCAGTTGTTTGTCCTTCTTTTAACCACAGAAGGGCTGAATCCTGCAAACTCTCAAATTGGCCTTACTCATGTGAGTAGGTCTGCGGACATCAGTGGTTTCACTGATAACATTGGGATCTCTGGGGTAAGAAGTACTTTCATGAGTAACAGCTGGCATGGTCAGCCCACTGAATAGTTCTTAGTCGAGAAATACTGATTGTGCCAGATATTCAGCTGCTGTAGACTGACATAGCTCTGTTGGTTTACATCAGCTGAGCTTTTTATTCCGTTGACCTCAGTGAAGTTATGCTAGTTTAAAACAGATGGGGAAATGGCCCATTGAACACAATGAAGCTATGAAAATACACACCAGCTGGGGATCTGGTTCCATTGACTTCAGTGGAGGTACGGCCAAGTTGTACCAGCTGGGAAACTGGCCCGTTGATGTAAGGGTAACTATTCCTGATTTAGACTAGAGAAACCAACAAGGGCGGGGCGGGGGGGAGATCAGGCCCACAGACAGCTATATTTTTTGAAATAATAATGCCTAGCATTGTTCAAGTGGGATTCTCAAATAGGTTAAGTGTCAATATCCCCAGACAGGGAAGGTGAGGCACAGAATCCAAACCCACAGCAAATACCCAACAGTGCTGTGACAAGAATCAAAAGACTGAAAATCTTCTGTTCTCGTTTACTGTGGTGTCCAGCTATTAAATGCAGTGGAGTTGCTCTGAAATTAGATCAGTGTAACTGAGGTCATGGACTGACCCAAACTCTCCGTTCCATGCCCTAGACACCAAACCATAGATGCCCATGATCAGTGTGCTGTGGAATAGGCCAGAGGAAAATATTCAAACTGGGTCTTTCAAAGGAATTTACCTATGCTACAGAGGTAATTTTACTCCTGTTTTTGCACTGCGAAGCTGAGCTCAGGGAGGAATCCTCTGTGTTTTAAATCTTTTTATGACCCTGTAAAGTTATCTTCCATCCTGATTTTCCAGGTGTGATTCTTTTACTTTTTCTTTATAAATAAAGTTCTTCTTTTAAGAACCTGATTGATTTCAGTGTCCGGAAGACAAAGGGTCTGGTCTGTGCTTACATTGCTAAGGCAATTGTTTGGGATATTATTCTCAAAACTCTCCAGGAATGAAGGGGTGAAGGGGCTTGGGGGGATATTTTGGAATTCAATACCATCCAAGATCAAGGAAAGGAATTTGTGCCTTGGGGAAGTTTAAACCTAATCTGGTAAAATATAAGCTTAGGGGGTCTTTTCATCTGTACCCCAGAGTTCAGAGTGTGTGGGGGGAACCCTGACATGGTGACAGTGGTGGGATAATTTTGAACCAGAAGCACAGACCACGGGATTTTAAAGGACACATTTTTCCTTTTTACACCTTGAAAACCAGGGAGGGTTTTGTTGTTGTTGTTGCTATTGTTGGTTGTTTTTTTTTAAAGGACACTTTTTTTAAACTGAGAACAGCTGGAGATGTTTTTTTCTTTTCTTTCTTTCTTTGCCTGAGAGCAGTGTAGTTAAGCTATAGCAAGGAAATTCACAAGCTGTTTTTGTTTGCTTCTTTGTTTTGTTTTTTTTCCCCTAGCTCTCAGGTTAGGCTACAGTAAGGGCAGGAAGGTTAGGAAAAATGACTGAAAGGGAGGTACAGAAGAAGCTGGAATTAGCCAGATTGGAAGCTGAAAAGAAAAAAGAAGGAACATGAAAGACAAATGGAATTCAAATGAATGGAGACTGATGCACAAGTGGCCAGATTAAAAAAAACTACTCAGGAGGAGAGGGAAAGAGAGAGGCAGGATGCCAAGGAGGAGAGGAAAAGAGAGAGGTAACATGCTCAGAAGGAGAAGGAAAAAGAGATGAAGCATGAATTGGAGGTGATGGAATGGAAGTTCTGGAACCCTTCAGCAGGCGGCTCCACTTCCCCAGAAATCCACAAATTGGAGTGACTATGTCCGCAGAATGATGAATCCAGAGATATTGCTGAACAGTTCATCACCTTTGAGAGACTGTGCACCCTCCATGCAATTCCTGATAACGAAAAAATGACTGCATTAGTGGCAAAATTGACTGGAAGAGCACTGGACATTTTCAACAAGATGCCTATTCAACAGGGTGCTTCTAACTATGGTAAATTAAGGGATTTGGTTTTGAAACTATTTCAAATTACACCTGAAACTTACAGAGTAAAATTTAGAGCCCTTAAAAGAAGGGCTGGACTAAGTAATTTGGCTTATGTAAACCGGGTGAAGTATCTGTTAGACAAATGGGTCAAATGAAGAGGTATAACTAGCTTTGAAGGGATGTGGGATTTGGTTGTACAGGAGCAGTTCCTGACTATGACCAATGATGATGCAAAACAGTGTTTATGGGATAAGAAAATGAATGCAGCAGAAATTCTTTCTACTTATGCTGATCAATACAAGCAGTCCCAGATCATCAGAGAGGCAGGGCAAATCATAACAAGTCGGGTGGAGGTAGCAGAGAGGAACAACCCTGATCACAGTTTAGGCGGATACCAGAAGGGATGTCCCAAACCAATACCCTACCCTCAGGGGCAGCTCAAGCTCTCTCCCCCCATGCCCCAAGGAAAACCCTGGACACCATATTGTCCCATCATACCATTCTCCAGTAAACCACCTTGCCCCAGTGACCAGTCAGTGGGGCGATGTTTTAAATCTAATAAGCTGGGACGTGTAAAGGTCAACTGCTCCAAGAACCCCAACAAATTGCAGTTCATTGCACTGGCGTCACACCAAAGGTCCTCAGGCCCAGATGCCTCCAAGATACCCTCAGAGTGAAGGGAAACTGTGAGGCAGGCAGGAAGATTATTGTGTGGAGGGACACTGGAGCACAGGTGTCAACTATCCACCAGTCCTTAGTGGATGCCAAATCATCAACCCAGAGGCCCAAGTGATGATTCAACCCTTCAAGTCAAAGTCTTTTAACTTGTCTACAGCCAAGTTGCCTGTCCAGTACAAGGGCAGGTCAGGAATGTGGACTTTTGAAGTCTATAATGATTATCCCATTCCCATGCTGCTGGGAGAAGAGTTGGCCAACCATGTTAAACTAGCCAAGAGTGTAGGAATATGGTCACCCACAGCCAGAGTAAGCAAGCCTTCACACCTATCCCTGTTTCTGAGCCTTCTACCAGGGCCCCATATGTGTTATCAGAGACCCAGACTGAAGTGGTGGAACTGGACCCCATGCCAACATCTGCGACAGCAGTAGTGGATCCAGTCCCAGAGACCCAACCAGAAGCAGTCCCAGAACTGGAACTGATGGAGTAATCAGCACCAGAACCATTGCCAGAACTGAATCCAGCATTTGCAATGCCATCTACAACTCCAACGCCAGAGGGCACCACTGAGCTTGCACTGGCAGGAGCAGCTAAACCTGAACAAGAGGCTCAGCAGGAGCCTGAAATACAACCTAGTGCACCAGCAGAAAGCAGTTCACAATCAATGGAAACAACCCCATCACCTACATCACTTCCAGAGGGACCAAGCCCATGTCTACAACCCAGTAAGGAACTGAAGTCTCCAGTGTCAATGGAACAGTTCCAGACAGAGCAGGAAGCAGATGAGAGCCTCAAGAGAGCTTGGAAGGCAGCACAGAACAACTCATTCCCTCTCAGCTCTTCTAATAGGTCCTGATTTGTTTTAGAAAAAGGACTTCTATACAAGGAAACTCTTTCTGGTGGGCACAGGAGGATCAGCATCCTCAAAGACAGTTGGTAGTTCCAGCTAGGTACTGGGTAAAGCTCTTGAGCTTAGTCCACGATCATCCTAGTGGCCATGCTGGAGTGAACAGAACCAAAGACCGTTTGGGGAAGTCATTCCACTGGGGGTGAATGGGAAAGGATGTTTCTACCTATGTCCAGTCTTGTGAGGTGTGCCAAAGAGTGGGAAAACCCCAAGACCAGGTCAAAGCCCCTCTCCAGCCACTCCCCATAATTGAGGTTCCATTTCAGAGAGTAGCTGTAGATCTTCTAGGTTCTTTCCCTAAGTAGAGACCCAGAGGAAAGCTGTACATACTGACTTTCATGGATTTTTGCCATCCAATGGTTGGAAGCAGTAGTAAAATTTACACATAAATAGTGTTTGCAGGATTGGAGTCTAAATGTGAATTAGTAATATCCACACAGGGCCTGATTCAGAGTCCATTGAACTCACTGGAAAGATGCCCATTAATTTCAGTGAGCTGGGTATCAGACCCATAGATTATTTTTAGGGCCAGATTTTCAAAGGTATTTAGGTGTGAGAATCAAAAAGAGGTTTAAGTGCCTAACTTCCATTTTAGTTATCTAAATCCCAAGATCAGGTACCACTCAGATTCAGAAGGAACCCGTTCGACTGCCACCAAACTCTAACATGGGAGAATAACATGATGGGGAAAGGAGTCGAGGAAAGCTGGCTGTATTTTAAAGAATCCTTATTGAGGTTGCAGGAACAAACCATCCTGATGTGTAGGAAGAAAAGTAAATATGGCAGGTGGCCAGCTTGGCTTAACAGTGAGATCCTTGCTCGTCTTAAACACACAAAAAAACGCTTACAAGAAGTGGAAGATTGGACAAATAAACTGGGAGGAGAATAAAAGTATTGCTCAGGCATGCAGGAGTGAAATTAGGAAGGCCAAATCACACTTGGAGTTCCAGCTAGCCGGAGATGTTAGGTGTAAACAAGAAGGGTTTCTTCAGGTATGTTAGCAACAGAAAGAAAGTCAAGGAAAGTGTGGGCCCCTTGCTGAATGAGGGAGGGAATCTAGTGACAGAGGATGTGGAGAAAGCTAGTGTACTCAATGCTTTTTTTGCCTCTGTCTTCACAGACAAGGTCAGCTCCCAGACAGCTGCACTCTGCAGCATGGTATGGGGAGGAGGTGACCAGCTCTCTGTGGAGAAAGAAGTAGTTTGGGACTATTTAGGAAAGCTGGACGAGCACAAGTCCATGGGGCCGGATGCGCTGCATCCGAGGGTGCTAAAGGAGTTGGCCGATGAGATTGCAGAGCCATTGGCCATTATCTTTGAAAAATCATGGCGATCGGGGGAGGTCCCGGATGACTGGAAAAAAGCTAATGTAGTGCCCATCTTTAAAAAAGGGAAGAAGGAAGATCCAGGGAACTACAGGCCAGTCAGTCTCACCTCAGTCCCTGGAAAAATCATGGAACAGGTCCTCAAGGAATCAATTCTGAACCACTTAAAGGAGGGGAAAGTGATCAGGAACAGTCAGCATGGATTCACCAAGGGCAAGTCATGCCTGACTAACCTAATTGCCTTCTATGATGAGATAACCGGCTCTGTGGATGAGGGGAAAGCAGTGGATGTGCTATTTCTGGACTTTAGCAAAGCTTTTGATACAGTCTCTCACAGTATTCTTGCCAGCAAGTTACAGAAGTATGGGCTGGATGAATGGACGGTAAGGTGGATAGAAAACTGGCTAGATGGTCGGGCTCAAAGGGTAGTGATCAATGGTTCCATGTCTAGTTGGCAGCCAGTATCAAGTGGAGTGCCCCAAGGGTGGGTGCTGGAGCCGGTTTTGTTCAATATCTTCATTAACGATCTGGAGGATGGTGTGGATTGCACCCTTAGCAAGTTTGCAGATGACACTAAACTGGGAGGAGTGGTTGATACGCTGGAGGGTAGGGATAGGATACAGAGGGACCTAGAGAAATTAGAGGATTGGGCCAAAAGAAATATGATGAGGTTCAACAAGGACAAGTGCAGTGTCCTGCACTTAGGACGAAAGAATCCCTAGTCTGCTAGGGACCAAATGGCTGGGCAGCAGTTCTGCAGAAAAGGACCTAGGGGTTATGATGGACGAAAAGCTGAATATGAGTCAACAGTGTGCCCTTGTTGCCAAGAAGGCTAATGGCATTTTGGGTTGTATAAGTAGGGGCATTGCCCGCAGATCGAGGGATGTGATCATTCCCCTCTATTCAGCACTGGTGAGGCCTCATTTGGAGTACTGTGTCCAGTCTTGAGCCCCACACTACAAGAAGGATGTGGATAAATTGGAGAGAGTCCAGCGGAGGGCAACAAAAATGATTAGGGGGCTGGAGCACATGACTTATGAGGAGAGGTGAGGGAACTGGGATTGTTTAACCTGCAGAAGAGAAGAATGAGGGGGGATTTGATAGCTGCTTTCAACTACCTGAAAGGGGGTTCCAAAGAGGATGGATCTAGACTGTTCTCAGTGGTAGAAGATGACAGAACAAGGAGTAATGGTCTCAAGTTGCAGAGGGGGAGGTTTAGGTTGGACATTAGGAAAAACTTTTTCCTAGGAGGGCGGTGAAGCACTGGAATGGGTTACCTAGGGAGGTGGTGGAATCTCCTTCCTTAGAGGTTTTTAAGGTCAGACTTGACAAAGCCCTGGTTGGGTTTGGTCCTGCTTTGAGCAGGGGGTTGGACTAGATGACCTCCTGAGGTCCCTTCCAACCCTGAGATTCTATGATTCTATGATATATGTGCCTAAAATCACTGTCACCTGTATTTTTGAAGGAAAAGATCCCTAGACACCTATGTTTCTGCCTCTGGGCATGTACACAGCTGCTTCCCTCTAGGCATCCAGAGCGCTATGCCAGAATGTGATTCAGGAATCGGGGGAAGATAGGCATTCCTCTGCCTAACTCAGCTGTGGGGCCTGATCCCATAGGCAGGCTCAGAGACTGTTTATTAGATTAGGCCCCTCACATGAGCTCACACAAAATGGGG
Source organism: Mauremys reevesii (assembly GCF_016161935.1). Taxonomy (NCBI): domain Eukaryota; kingdom Metazoa; phylum Chordata; order Testudines; family Geoemydidae; genus Mauremys; species Mauremys reevesii. The sequence continues at coordinate 10,084,603 of NC_052637.1, read as the reverse complement.
GTGGGAAAAAAAGGAGGGCCTCCCTTGTGCCTTTTAGCTTAGTGGTTAGGGCACTCATCTGGGATGTGAGAGGCTGTGGCTCAAGCTCCCCCCTACCCTAGCCACTGAAATGTTCTGATTGGGGGTGTGGCCTCAATCTCTCCTGTTGAATCTGCTCCACTTTGGATAAGTGATGAGAGACATCGGAGCAAAGGGACTAGATGCTAGGGCTCCCACATCCTGGGTGAGTGCTCTAACCACCAGGCTACAGCGTGACCCTACGCTTCTGCCTTTCCTCTCTAACACAATGATTCTTTAATTATGTAATCTACAGTGGAACAGCTTCAACCAGAAAGACTGAGAGAGCCCCACATCAGACTATCCTGTAGCCCAGTGGCTTGGGAACTCACTGCAGAGGTGGCTAAGCCCTGCTCATATCTCTTCTCCATTTGAAGGGATGTTCTTGTTCTTTTCCTTCCCTGGGGCCCCTTACAAAAATGGTGTAGGCACCTAATGCCAAGAGAGAGTTCACCACTGTGACTCCCAAGCAGGGACAGGTGCCTCCCTGCAGCCCGGACTCAGGCACCTGACTCCCTGCGAGGGATGGGGCTCAGGACACGCCCCTCTCCTCAGCATCTCCCATTGGCTAGCTTAGGCAAGCAGCTGCTTATCTCATCTCTCCCCTTCCATTGCATAGGGAGCGCAGGCGCCAAACTCCAGGTTTGCAAATCCAAGTGATTCTCTTGCTGCCTAAGCCTTAGGTGTGGTGATGCAGAGCACTGCAATGCCCAAGCCCCTCTGTGAATCCAGCCCCCAGACCAATTAATGCACAACCCGTTAGTGCACTTTAGAAATCACACCCCCTTAGAGCTCATTTTTTCTCAGTGTAAACCAGTCCTCCAGCACCTAAGAACGGGATTCCCAAAAGCCAGCACGCTGAGCAGGAGCCAGTCCATTAGCCAGTAGAAAATGATGAGCAGAGGGTGTGATCCCTGCACTCAGGATTCTCTGTCCTGAACACTCTGCTGGAGCTAGGCACCAAAGTCTCTCCTACCAGCCATTTTGTGGGGAGTTAGGTGTACACTACTACCATTCACCTCCTCACTTACACCAACTGAGTGGGAGGAGAATCAGGCCCATTGACTTCAATGGGGTCACAGTGGTGCATTGGAAACTGTATTAAAATTGGAAAGTATAGGGGACAATTTCCTGGTGCAAGTGCTGGAGGAACCAACTAGGGGCAGAGCTCATCTTGATCTGCTGCTCACAAACTGGAAAGAATTAGTAGGGGAAGCAAAAGTGGGTGGATTTTGACTCCCTAAGGGAACTGATGGGCAGGATCCCCTGGGAGAATAATATGAGGGGGAAAGGAGTCCAAGAGAGCTGGATGTATTTTAAAGTTTTCTTATTGAGGATGCAGGAACAAACCATCCTGATATGTAGAAAGAATAGTAAATATGGCAGGTGACCAGCTTGGCTTAACAGTGAAATCCTTGCTGATCTTAAACACAAAAAGGAAGCTTACAAGAAGTGGAAGGTTGGACAAATAACTAGGGAGGAGTATAAAAATATTACTCAGGCATGCAGGAGTGAAATCAGGAAGGCCAAATCACACTTGGAGTTGCAGCTAGCAAGGAATGTTAAGAGTAACAAGAAGGATTTCTTCAGGTATGTTAGCAACAAGAAGAAAGTCAAGGAAAGTGTGAGCCCCTTACTGAATGAGGGAGGTAACCTAATGACAGAGGATATGGAAAAAGCTAATGTACTCAATGCTTTTTTTGTCTCTGTCTTCACGAACAAGGTCAGCTCCCAGACAGCTGCACTGGGCAGCACAGTATGGGGAGTAGGTGACCAGCCCTCTGTGGAGAAAGAAGTGGTTCAGGACTATTTAGACAAGCTGGACAAGCACAAGTCAATGGGGCCGGATACATGCATCAGAGGGGCTAAATGAGTTGGCGGATGTGATTGCAGATCCATTGACCATTATCTTTGAAAACTCATGGCAATCGGGGGAGTTTCCAGATGACTGGAAAAAGGGTAATGTAGTGCCCATCTTTAAAAAAGGGAAGATGGAAGATCAGGGGAACTACAGGCCAGTCAGCCTCACCTCAGTCCCTGGAAAAATCATGAAGCAGGTCGTCAAGGAATCAATTCTGAAGCACTTGGAGGAGAGGAAAGTAATCAGGAACAGTCAGCATGGATTCACCATGGGCAAGTCATGCCTGACTAACCTAATTGCCTTCTATGACAAAATAAGTGGCTCTGTGGATGAGGCGAGAGCAGTGGACATGTTATTCCTTGACTTTAGCAAAGCTTTTAATACGGTCTCCCACAGTATACTTGCCAGCAAGTTAAAGAAGTATGGACTGTATGAAAGGACTGTAAGGTAGATAGAAAGCTAGCTAGATCATCGGGCTCAACAGGTAGTGATCAACGGCTCCATATCTAGTTGGCAGCCGGTTTCAAATGGAGTGCCCCAAGGGTCAGTCCTGGGGCTGGTTTTGTTCAACATCTTCATTAATGAACTAGAGGATGGCATGGACTGCTGGATGAGAAGCTGGATATGAGTCAACAGTATGCCCTTGGTGATTCCAAAGAGGATGTATCTAGACTGTTTTCAATGGCATCAGATGACAGAACAAGGAGTAATGGTCTCAAGTTGCAGTGGGGGAGGTTTAGGTTGGATATTAGGAAAAACTTTTTCATTAGGAGTGTGGTGAAGCACTGGAATGGGTTACCTAGGGAGGTGGTGGAATCTCCTTCCTTAGAGGTTTTTAAGGTCAGGCTTGACAAAGCCCTGACTGGGATGATTTAGTTGGGTATTGGTCCTGCTTTGAGCAGGGGGTTGGACTAGATGGCCTCCTGAGGTCCCTTCCAACCATGATATTCTATGATTCTATGATTCTATGATACAGTTGTTCCCCAACACATCAGAGGTTGTGCAGTTGGATATTTTAGCTAGGTGACTACAAATCCCACCACATAACACTGTGTGGAACTCAGTGAAGGGGAGCTTAGAGTTTGGGGAAACTAGGAGGGAGGCTGTCTGGGGCAGAACCTGAACGCTGATGGAGGGTTAGCTCGGGACCATGGCACAGGACCATGAAGGAGGGCTGTGGAGTCCTCTCCCAAGGGAAGCTGGGCACTGGGGCAAGGCCTGACAGAAGCGAAGCATAGTCCCAGGACAGAAGACTGTGGTCACCCTGTCCCAAGGGACCCAGAAGGAGGGCATCAAATATAGGAAGAGGCCTTGGGGAGGAGAATTGGGTCAGCTTGTGGCTACAATGGGAGACAGTTCCTTTCCCAGGACCAGGGCCCATAGCAGAGGGTAGTGTTGAAGATTCGGCCAGGCACTCCCTTCCAGCCACTCACTGCCAGTGTGTCCTAGATCCCTGAGTCATTTAAGCTTTCAGAGACTGAACAGAGTCCAGCTAGTGCTCCTATCATGTGGGTGTAGGTTCCCCCATGCTACCATCCTTGTAGAGGGTGCAGCAACCCCTGATATTAAGGGGAGGAAGAGGGGATTAAGCAGAACCCAGGAGGGCTTGAAGCTGAGACCAGGAAGAGATGGGCCAAAGGCTGTTGTGGGCCCATCACAGATTTAGGATGGAAGATTAGTTTTTTCCTTTGGACTTTGATTGCATCTTAAGGGATGGGGCAGAAGGTTTAGCTAGATGGCTGAGTCACCTCTGTAACTGAACTGTGCTAAAAGCCCAGAGAATCATTGAAAACCCAGGAGGGAAACTGAGGCAGGTTGACTTCAGTGCCACACCATGAGGGGGTGTGCTCCAGGACTGCACCTGCTACATTGCCTTAATTTAACAGAAACTAATGTATTACTAATATAAACATCTACCTAATGTAATGTACTAGAGTTTCTTGACATAATCAATATTTTCATGTACTTGAGAGGTGCAAAATTCAGGTGAAAATTGGTAAAAAAAATAGTTTTTGGAAAATCTGGGAAATTTTCAGTAAAAATTGGTAAACACTGAAAAAGAAGGCCCTCTGCATGTGTTAGTGTGATACTATGTGTGGGGATCCTTATATGTGCACCTCCTTATGTGAATTGTGTGTGTGTGTGTGCGTGCATGCTTATGTGTTTTTCTGTATGTGTGTGTATCTCTGTGTCTCCCCCTGTGCCTGCATATGTAGCAGTGTGTGTGTGTTGGGAAACAAATGTTTGGTTAGTATTCATGTGTGACTGCTCTGTGCATGTGAATTGTGATTTGCTGTGTAACAGGCAGCTGAAGCCAGATCCTCAGCTGGTGTCAATGAATGTAGCTCCACTAAGGACACCCAAGTTAGCTGGTGAAAATGAGTGTGATGATCTAGTCTGATGTTCTAATGTCTCCCTGATTTCTCCCCTGTACCTCTAATGTCCAGGCACAATTGTGCTCCACAGTGCAGTAACTACAACTGGCTGATGCTAAATGCACCTCTGCCTATATATCAGTGGGTCATGTGCATCACTGGCAGCAGCTGTGCATTGCTACTGTCTTAGAGCTCTGCCCGGGCCTCTCTGTGAATCACATGGTGGTCTCAGTCTAATTCATAGCAGCAATGGGCCTGAATGAAGCTTCCTGGACTTCAGGAAGTGAGACAAAATGATAGATAGGATGCTTTAGAGTGGGCCCAAAGGCCCACAAGATAGGCTGAGCAGGTGATCACACGCTTGATGCATGAACAAGGGGGGCTCAGAAGGTGGGTGAATGAAGTCAGCAAGCAGGAGCTGGGTGGATACCCCCCCCCTGCACTCAAGCTTGAGAAGTGCCGATAAAAAAGTTCTCAGTACTGATAAGGAAGCTGCTTGTATGCCAGGAACTGCTCAAGGCCATGAATTTTGTAATCGAATGCTTTATCAGGTGCCGTTAATTAACCGCAGGCAATTAAATGCTTTAACTGTGATGTAAACTTGCTTATATAAATTTGTGCTGTATGGAAGAAAGGGGGCGCTGGTTCTGGTTCTCTGTGGAGAACGGGCTTGTTCTTTGTTGTGTGCATGCATGCATCAATAAAGAACTTGGTTTCGGACTTTGCTGGGTTGCTTGTCTCTCTTGCGGTCAGACAATGAACCTGAAAAGTCTGGGATAAAAACAACCCCGACACAAAAGAAGCTTAGATCCAAACACCCCCAATAAAGGTGGTGAGTTTCAGAATCCAGAACTGAATTTCACAGCCCTGGTCATTCGCTTGTCATTAGTTGGACAAGCATTCACATGAAAACCACAATCCTGTGGACCAGTGGTTCTCAAACGAGGGCCGCTGCTTGTTCAGAAAAAGCTCCTAGCAGGCCGGGCTGGTTTGTTTACCTGCTGTGTCCACAGGTTTAGCCTATTGCAGCTCCCAGTGGCCACAGTTCGCCACTCCAGGCCAATGGGGGCTGCGTAAAGCAGCGTGGGTCGAGGGACGTACTCGCCACTGCTTCCCTAAGCCCCCATTGGCCTGGAGCGGCGAACCGCAGCCACTGGGAGCTTCGATCATCTGAACCTGCAGACGCAGCAGGTAAACAAACTGGCCCAGTCCACCAGGGGCTTTCTCTGAACAAGTGGCAGCTCTAATTTGAGAACCACTGCTGCGGACCACACCAACTGGCCTCCTTACTGGCAGGCTCACAAGCCACGTTAGGAGACAACAGGCATGGAGTGTGAACAAACTTTTGGGTTCTGACCCATAGAAATGATCACCTCAGGGCACTTATGCAGCACACTGCATAATGGGGGAGGGGGAGGAGGAGGACAGGGGGACATGTATCCCCATTGATCTACCTAATTATCTCTTTATCTAACTATACATCTGTCCATCTGTCCATCTGTATAATCATATGTCCATCCATCTAATTGTCTTTTTTGCTGCCTATCTGTCCATCAAGATGTCTGTCCATTTTTTCCTCCTTCTGCTCTTTGTCCGTCCAATTATCTACCAATTCGTCTGGCCAATTGTCTGTCTTCACTTCTGGGACTCTGCCTTGCAAGCTGTTCATTTGTCTAATCATCTCTCCATCCACCTGGCTAGTGGTGTTTACTTATCTAATCTACCACTAATGGACCCATCCCCATGGAAAGTGGACTTCAGTGGGCAGGGACTGCTGAATGGGGACATGGCACAGTCAAAGGCATTATATTAAATTTAAAGATGTAGCCTGATTTTTGGTAACTAAGGAACATTCTTTCTCACTCTGTGCAGCTAATTTCACAGTCAAAGCAGGTGGGAATTGGAGGCGACGAGCCTCGCAGTGTGACTAACTAAGGGCAGCAGTGGCAAGGGGATAGACTTTACCAAGTGCTCTGTTGGTCCCTGGTGACTGATCAGAGAAGTGTCAATAAACAGTCTGTCCATGGTGCATAAGATGCTTGACCTTAAGGATGCAGCTGTTTCTATAGGTCTGATCACAGATCTGTGACAGATGCTCCATTTGCAGGACCCCTGATCAATTTCATTTGGAACAAGTTAATTTCACTGATGCTTTGCTCAGATAAAAATAATTTAAAAAAATAAAAGCTACTTCATTGTGTGCTTGTTAAAACCACCCTGATTAGCAACACACCTACTAAAAAGAAATCTCTCTAATTAGGCATGCAGCACCTGTGACTCTATAGAGATGCACAGGGGGACACACAGGTCATTAAAACTTCACTTGCCTTAATCAAGCGCTCTGAGGAATGTTAAACCCAGCTGAGAGCTGGGCACTGCTTGGAGATTTAACAAACCTCTCAAGGAATTATGAGCTAGTGGCAGAAACAAAGTTACTCATTATTTTAATGGGTCCCATTGAGGACCATTAGAATGGAAAAGCTGCCGGGAAATGCAGGTCTCAGTGGCAGTCCTGTGGCGGCTGATTAGAAAAGAAAGTCAGAGGCATTGATTAAAGTTAGACAGAGGAAGGGGAGGGTCTGTTCCTATGTCAAGTAGCCCCCGATGGTTAAAGTGAAAGCGGTCAAGCAGTTCATTCCCAGCCCCTGTGAACAGTGATCCCTTCCTTTGTAAATTCCATCAGTCCCCAGGTAGTGAGGGAATGTAAGGGGAAGGGATGACTGCAATGAAACTGACATGTAAACAAACCTCAGATTCCCATTAGGTTAGCAAAGACAGCCTGGCCCAGGTGTGATGAGCAAAAGGCAATTTCAGGTTTCTAGGCCTCAGTGACAGAGCTCAGGCAATGTACCTGGGTTGTGATTGGCATTGCTGTCCTGACCCTGAATCAGCTCTGCCGATGCTCTGAATCCTAACCCACAGCCCCCTCCATTGTTCCATCTCTGGGTTCTCACACACACACAGGTTCGATGATGCACCTCAATCCCAGCCTGCAGCCCCTTATTATCCCAGCCCTGGGTTCCCCCCGACACAACTCTACTCATGCACTTCAATCCTGATCTGCAGCACCCTGAGCTCCCCCCATCCATGCACAGTTCTGTCATTGCCCCTCAGTCCTGATCTGCAGCCCCTGCTATCCCAGCTTTAGTCTCTCACCCCTCCCACCCCCACATCTCTGCTGAAGCCCATTAGTCCTGACCCACAATCCCTCTGCAATCCCAGGATTGGCTCCTTTCACAGCTTTGGTGACATGCCTCAGTCCTGACTTGCATTACCCCTGCTATTCCTGTCCCAAAACTGCTCCTCAGCTCGGCCAATACATCACAATAATGAGCTACAACTCTTCTGTCATTGCTGTCCTACCCCAAACACACATCTCTGACAATGCTCCTCAGTCCTGGCCCTCTGCTAGTCAAGTTCACACCCACCCACCCACACACCCCTCTTTGAATGCCGCAATCCTGACCCTTGCTAGCCCAGGCCAGCTGTCTTCAGAGCTCTGGTATTTCTACTAATTCTGACCTGCCAGGCCAGTCCTGGGACACAGCTGAGCTGTCTCAGTGCATCACAAAGCAGCTTTCACTTTCCATCCCCTATGCGCACAAACACACACACACACACACACAACCTACTTCCCCCAACATATCAGTAACAGACAGACACACATGCACACTGAAACACTCATTCCATGCAGCAGGAACACACACACAGGGAGAGAGAGAACAGGGCTGGTTACCACCATCAAGGCATAACACTGACACCCAGCAATTCCTACACAGACACAAAGGCTGATCTTGGGTTAAAGGCACTTGACTGGCCCTCAGAACCCTTAGCTCAGTTCCCGGCTTTGACCCTCACACTGCATGTGGCACTGAGACAGTGACCGAGGTTGAAGTTTTCAAACCAAAAATAATGGGACTTGTATCTCCAAACCGCACAAGCAGGCTAGGAAAACCTCAGTCTTAAATACCATGGACCAGACCTTCAGCTGGTAGAAAATGACCATAGCTCCAATGGAGTCAATGGGGCTAGATCCCCACTGGTGTCAATAGCTCGATTGAAGTCAAACTCCTTGTGTGATTTACATAAATCAATCTGTCCATGCCTCAGTTTCCCCACTGGTAAAAAAGGGATAATCGCACTTCTCACCCTCTCAAGGGTGTTATGACATTATGACATTAAAGTCTGTTCATGATTGTGAGATGTGCAGACACCACAGGGATGAGGCCTATGTAAATACCTAAAACATATAGCTCAGTGGATTTGCAGCATCTGAGGATCCAGTCTTCTGTGCCTCAGTTCCCCTCCCTTTAACATGGGGATAATTCCATCTCCTTACCCCACATGAAGGATGGGAGGTTACATTTATCATTGGTTGTGGAGTGCTCCGAGTCTACCATGCTTGGAGGCATTTAACTACCTACATAGATATTGTAGTCCGAAACAATGGGCCACAACCCTACTGAGATCAAAGATCAAGCTCCCATTGGCCTCAGTGTTATCAGGACTGGGGCCTATGTGTGATACTTGCTGATGAATTAACAATACAGAGGCAAATCTCTGTTGGTGTATGAGGCACTGCAATCCCATCCACATTTCAAGTGCCCCCAACATAGCTAACGAGCTGTTTTGGTTTAGTAATTTTAGACTCCTACTTTAGGGCCAGATCATCTAGTCTGACCTCCTGCACATGAGAGGACACAGAACTTCCCCCTTCCCCTCCTGTAACAGACCCACAACCTCTGGCTGAGTTACTGAATTCCTCAATTCTTGATTTAAAGACTTCAAGTTACAGAGAATCCATCATTTACTCTAGTTCAAATCAGCATGTGACCCGTGCCCCCTGCTGCAGAGGAAGGTGAAAGTGAGAGAGACCCACCCAGCTATAATCATTCTTTGTAACCCTCTTCATCTAGTGTCCCATCTCCGGCCATTGGCGCTATTTGCTAACAGCAGTCACAGATGGGCCATATGCCATTCTGACCGATAGACAGGAAGCATTTGGAAATGGATTGTGACAGAACAGTAAAAAGGAGAGACTGAGAGTACGGCTCATATCAAAGAGATTCTGTTTGCTTTATATGATTGCTAGAGAGCAGCACAGGGTCAGAAATGAGAAGGAAACAGCATTATAGGAAATGGATGGAAGGAGACAATAATAGATAGGTTTTAAGGCCAGAAGGGACCACTGTGATAGTCTAGATACCCGCCTGTTTAAAACAGGCCATAGGACTTCTGTGAATTAATTCCTGCTTCAAATCCAATAGTTGTGATTAAACTAGAGCAGATCTTACAAAAATAAATTCAGAAAGAGGCAGATTGTCTGTGAAATGACAATGATGAATATGAATAAAATACATTGAACATCATGTTACTATTGTTAAAACAATGAGGAGTCCTTCTGGCACCTTAGAGACTAACAAATTTATTTCAGCATAAGCTTTCGTGGGCTAGAACCCACTTCATCAGATGCATGGAGTGGAAAATACAGGAGTAGGGCCAAACTGGGCAGTCTCTATGCAAAAGAATAAATGGACACGAATCTGACATCAGGAATCATAACGTTCAAAAACCAGTAGGAGAACACTTCAAACTGCCTGGTCACTCAATAACAGACCTAAAAGTGGCAATTCTTCAACAACAAAAACCGTCAAAAATAGACTCCAACTGATTTGAAATTGCAGAACTGGAATTAATTTGCAAACTAGACACCATGAGATTAGGCCTGAATAAAGACTGGAAGTGGTTGGGTCATTACAAAACCTAAACCTAATTTCCCCAATACTAATTTCCCCCTACTGTTAACTCACACTTTCTTGTCAACTGTTTGAAATGGGCCACTCTCATTACTACTACATAAGTTATTTGTCCTCCCTTGGTATCCTGCTGTTAATTGAACTGTCTTGATAGACTAACCTCATACTTGGTAAGGCATCTCCCATCTTTTCATGTATTTATACCTGCTCCTGTATTCTCCACTCCATGCATCTGATGAAGTGGGTTCTAGCCCATGAAAGCTTATGCCTAAATAAATTTGTTAAGTCTCTAAGGTGCCACAAGGACTCCTCATTGTTTTTGCTGATACAAACTAACCCGGCTACCACTCTGAACCTGATTATTATTGTTGTTATGACCACTTTCTGCTCTTGATAGTCATCTAGTGAGTGATTTTCAATATTATAGTACCCAGAGGCATAACTAAGATCTGGGCACAGTGAAACAGAGTTAGAGACAGTCTCTGCACTAAAAGGCTTACAGACTAAATAGAGAAATCAGACAAAGAGAAGGGAAGGGAAACTGAGGCACAGAGGAGGGACGTGACTTGCCCAAGGTCACACAACCTGTCAGTGGCAGAGCCAGGAATAAAATTCAGGGTTCAAGTTTTAGTAGAGAAAAGTTTAGAATATAATTCATTTGAACATTATGGTGTTGGAATGAAAATTAATAGGCATGTATATATTATCATCATCATCTTGCATTATTATAGCACCCAGATGCACCAGTCAAGATTAAGGCCCCGTTGTGCTGGGTGCTGTACAAACACATAGTGAAAAACAGTCCATGCCCAAAAGAAGTTATGATTAGGCTCAAAAGGATTAGATTTTTATTGGTAATGTCGATAAATGTCAGTTTCACCGGACACACAAACGGACAAAATATTTCCATCTATAATAATCAACATTTGCAGATAGGCAAAATAAGAAAAAATGCTCTTTGAGTACCTATTAGAGTTTAATTTAAGGCTATTTACTGTGTATAGTTTGACAAGATTTGTTTACAATTTGTGTTTTAATGGTTATAAAGTCTTAACTTTTTGAATCTCAACGTCTTTTGTTTCTAAATAATTATTGTCTGACATCCCCCCAATGTCTGACCTCCCCATATAGTTTCCCTCAACTGTGACAATGTAAAATCAATAAAAATTGAAAAAAAGCTTTAAAATAAGCATCAATATTATCAGCCAAAGTTATTAAAAAATCAAATTGTGCTAAGCCTACTTATGGTGGAAATAGACAAGACAGACAAAGGTGGGAAGGAAACAAAGGCCCAGAGAAGTTAATTAAATGAAGACATTTAAATACATGAGGAGTGATGGGAAATTTTATACTTTCTTAGTTTTATAGTGTTTAAGGCCAGGAGAGGCAACTAAATCATCTAGTCCAGTGTTTCTCAAACTGGGGTCCCAACCCAAAAGGAGGTCGCAAACCTATTGTAGGGAGGTCACGAGAGCGGTGGCTGCTGGCCGGGCACCCAGCTCTGAAGGCAGCACCGCTGCCAGCAGCAGCACAGAAGTAAGGGTGGCATGGGATGGCGGGGTCATCAATTTTTGGAGGGGGGTCATCACAGCCTGAAATATTAAAAAAAACATCTACTTGGGTCATTGTAGATGAGAGTTTTAAATAACTTTATTCTTTCATGCAAATTGATGATGATCTTCATCAACACTATCTCTGAGCTAGCACTTTTCATTAGGGGACATCCAGGTGTCTGAAGAAACAGGGTAAATATCACCATCCCCCAATTTACAAATGGGGACTGTGAGGTTCAGAGAGGGAAAAGTGATCCATCAGGCCAATGGAAAAGCCAAGATTGGAACCCACACACCTGGTCCCAGACTTCAGTAGCTCATTAGTAAAATGTTTTGAACAAGGAAAAGAGTTCAGCTGATTAAAAAAACTCAAAGTCACCTGGACTTTATGTGAGGATTGGTGCGGATGTGAAGTTTTCACGCTGACCTGTAGCTTTTGGACTCATATAAGTAAAAGCATACTCTGTCTCACAAGTCCATTGTGAAAGGACACTGAATGAGCATAACCTTGAATGAGCGAATCACTGAAGGGACATCACCGATGGTAGACCTAATGTTTGCCAAGCCCTGATATGCCTACCCTAGCTAAGAGATTAAGAAACACCCTTTATCTCATTGAAAGATGTGCAATTTATACCAACTAATGTCTGAGATAATCCCTGGGTTCCTTTGGGCATAGGTCCCTGAAAGTTTCTCACCTGTCACACTTATTTTCACTCCATAATTAATTAAAACATTTAACCTCATACACTTTTCAGCCCTAAGTAAAGCTCTAGAAAAGACATTATTTTATTTTATTTATACATAGATATCAGTGCTCAGATCCAGAGGGAGAAAATCAATGTGGCCCCATTGACTTTGTTCTCTCCATGGCAGTCTGCTCCCAACTTAATCTTCCCCATCTCTTGGTTTCACCATGTACACTTTATTGTGATGTTTGCTGGTGTCTCTTTGTGTTCTGGGGATGTGAGTACTTCCTTGACACTGTTGGTTTTCTATATAGTGTTATGTCTACTCTTCCCCACAGGCGTTAGGCGGATGGATGCCACACAGTTGAAGGCTGTTGTATTCTCTGCTCATGACACTCATAGATTTGTACTGTCTCCTACTTATGTTGTATATCATGTCAGCTGAGAATGGGGACACCAGTGGATCAGGTCACAACAGTATTTCTCGATATGGGATCATGCAAAGCAGTATTGTTAGTGGGTCTATGTGTGTCAGCCTGTCACGGGGCATGGCTTCTCTCCTACCTTCTCCCCTGCAGAAACTGAACAGAGTCAACTGGTTGCGCCTTCACCGGACCCTGTTATTTTAAGTTCCCTCCACCATTTCCACAACCACCCCAATGCAACAATCTATTTACAGCACCTACAGCACTTTCTGGCTCTCTCCCCAGGACCAGAGGGGAACTGAGATCTCCCTCCCTTGAGGCCTCAGTGTAACTGAGCTCAGCTAACCCTGGTCCCTGCTCTCTCTTCCTGTTTTGGACTTCCTTCCTGCCTTTTTATCAGCCTTGGACTTATGGGCTAATTGGCTCCTTATCCCATCCAGTCAGCCAGCGTGATTGTCTAATTACCCCCCTCAGCTTTCTCAAGGGGAACTAATTAATATCCAACTGATCAGAGTGCAGGCTTACCTGTTCGCTCGCTGCACTCTGGTCACTCAACCCCCATCTTGCCGCCAGAAGAGATGGAACCTGAGACTTCCACAAGGAACACCTGAGTCAGTACCGGCTGAGCTAAAGAGTCACTAGATACTAACCTAAATATATAACACTTTCTTCATCCTTTACAGACTGGACGCAGAGGAGGGGCAGGTAACATAGACTGATGAGGGGCTTATATACTTCCTCTGAGCAAAGGAAGATCCACCGAGCCCCTGAAGACTACAACACTTCAAATCCCCACTTGGGTGATAAATGCCATTTGTGTGACACACCAGGGATTGAACTAGGGGCCTCCAGAGCTAAAAAGCAGAAGTTGCTACTGCTTGAGCGCCATGAGCTACAGCAGACCCATGCTTTATGTAGATCAGGAGACACCTTGGCTGGGGTTATAGGCCTAGTAGCTTCTCAGCCCCAGTTTCAGTAGGCATTGGGTGGCAGCTGGGATGTGGGAGCTGTCCGGGGACTCCTGGGCCTGGGTTCAAGACCTGGGACATCATATGGGCTTCCTTAAGTTCTTCCAGGAAAAATTCACAGATTCTATTTGTGGGACTTTTCAGAAGAACCTAAGGAAGTTAGGCATCTAACTCCTATTGAAGTTCAATGGGAATTTGATACTTAACTCCCTAAGATCCTTTTGAAAAACCCCACCAAGGATAACAAACCTAGAAAATGATCATGGATGGGATTAGGGGGAAGGGACTGCGGGCAATGAAGGGTGATTCAATCCTACTAAAAAATAAAGTACTCCCATTAGAGGAAATGGACAGCACCCCTCCCCCCAGTTACAGTAAAACCCTATTGCAATTCTTATCTAGAAAATACACACCATCATCAGACTTCATATGAAACGGTTGGCTGAGTGAATTTTGTTTTGTTTTGGCCCAACTAGTTCAAGGTGGTATTGTTCATCCTCACAGGAATATCATAAGAATGTTCCTTCAAGGATTACATCCCAAAAGCCAGTGGATGGAATAAATACACCTCTCTTTCCTTCCACACATTTAATCCTTTCAAGCTGGGATAGCAATCCACTCTTCTTAAAAATGTAGGCTATGACTGAATTATTTAAGCCCCCAATTGTTGTCACACTGACGTCCATTGGGCATTCTGCTGGAGACTGCAGTAGAGCAAGGTCAGATCATTGGTTTCTTCATCTGAATTTTCCATGCAGGCATACAGAACTCTCTGTGTGTGTGTGTGTGTGTGTGTGTGTACATTCATACACATGCTCAAGTGCATGTATCTCTGTGTATGTGTGTGTGTGTGTGTGTGTATCTACCTAGTCAAATCCCTCTGACAATCTATCTATTAGAATATCAGTTCATCTCTTGATCTATGAATCTATCTTTCTCTCTCCATCTAATCCAACATTCTCTCCTCATCTAATCATATGTCAGGCCCCTTGCTTAAGAACATAAGAATGGACATACTGGGTCAGACCAATGTTCCATCTAGCCCAGTATCCTCTCTTCCAACAGTAGCCAATGCCAGGTACTTCAGAGGGAATGAACAGAACAGGGCAATTACCGAGTGATCCATCCCCTGTCGTCCAGTCTCAGCTTCTGGAAGTCAGAGGCTTAGGGACACTCAGATCATGGGTTGTATCCCTGACCATCTTGACTAATAGCCATGGATGGACCTTGAACTTATCTAATTCTATTTTGAACCCCGTTATACTTTTGACTTCACAACAACTTTTCCAAGTCCTCCTATTTGGTCAAAATCTTCCCATTTGCCTTAAATTGTTCTATATAATGCACTTTGCACACTGGGCCATCACTGTTTGCTTAGATTGTTTGATTTCCTTTTTTCTATTTGATTTCCAGTGTGTGTGTATGTCTGTGTGTCCTGTTGCCTGCTGCTAGAAGGGATGAGCCCTGCTCTCTGTGTGTGAGAGAGACCCTGTTGCCCACCGATGGAGAGAAAGAGCCCTGATCTGTGTGTGTGTGTGTGTGTGTGTGTGTGTGTGTTTCCCTGCTGCCCCTGGCAGCAGGGGATGCGCCCTTCCGTGTGTGTGTCTATGTATATTGAATATCCATGGGAATGGTCCTGTGGTCATGGCATATTTTTAGGTGTCAGAAGACCTCAGTTCCATTTCTGGGGATGCTGACTCACTGTGACCTTGCCCAAGTCCCTTTACCTTCCGACCCCCACTTTCTTCCTTTGCAGCGCACTGCAGTTAGATGCATTGCTTTGTGACCCAGACATTGAAGATGCTAAGGATATTTTTTTTTTATTTCAATTTTGCCTTTTTACTGTAATGTCCATTAGTATGAAATTCCTTCTTAGTAAATAATCTTGAAGTAAATGTCTGCAGAAAAAGTCTTTTCTTAAATTGTCAGATCTTTCTTATGGCAAGCTCCTTATAGCAAGGGTCTGAGACAAAGGTCCTCCATTGGTGTAAAGCAGCATGGTTCTACTGATATCAATGGAGCCGTGAGGGTTTACACCTGCTGAGGAACTGACCCTAGGTCTTCTTTTGTATAATGAGAGAAAACAAGGCATTTAGGATGCTCTTGTGATAATGGCAGCAATGATTTAAATTCCTCTTTAATATTTAAGGAAGAATAAAATATTTAGCACACCAATGGCCAAAATCCTCCACTGATTTCAGTATTCTTATATCTGAGATGCAGTTGACCCATAATGCTTTTAATACTTCCAAGGGCTTTAAACACAGTCCTTACTTATGTGAGTTACGACCTCAGTGGGAATACTTGCAAGAGTTTATCTCTTGTCATGATGAAGGCATGGATGAGATCGGAATTTTGCCTGCATTTTGGAAATTGTATTTAGTAAACATGGTTGTAGAAAAAAATATTCCCAAAGGCAAAAAGACTGGTCCCATTTTGAATTCTCATGTAGATGGGTGGGGGAGGGTAAATTCTCTGAGGCATAAGAATTAGATCCCCAGCTAGTGTAAATCAGTATAACATCATTGCTGTCAATGGGCTAGATCCTCAGCAAATGTACATTAGCATAGCTTTATTGATTTCAATAGATCAATACCGAAGTTATTATTTCCTGATAATGAGGCTCAGTTGCATATTTATATACATAATAGTGGCAGCTTTTCATTTGAAGGATTCCAACAGATGGGAAACTAGTACTAATTGTATAGTTAACATTCACCTATTTGGGGTTCTTCAGGTTCAGCTTCAGAGTCTGTTTGTTACCCCTAAAGGGGACCCATTCTGAGAGAGACCCTGGCCAGAACCAGACCATCCATGTTGGGGTTTTTGTACCTTGCTGAGCTGCATATTCTTCTATTTGTGGTGTTTTTAACTACCTACACCTCGTCGTTCTGGAGGGAAATTTGTTCATTATCCTCCTGATAAAACTCAGCCCACCTCTTCACATCCCCATGTATTTCCTCCTTGTGAGCCTGTCCTTCTTGCCTGTCCGGGGTAGGCAACCTATGGCATGTGTGCTGAAGGCGGCACGCGAGCTGATTTTCAGTGGCACTCACACTGCCTGGGTCCTGGCCACCAGTCCGGAGGGCTCTGCATTTTAATTTAATTTTAAATGAAGCTTCTTAAACATTTAAAAAACCTTATTTATTTTACATAAAATAATAGTTTAGTTATATATTATAGACTTATAGAAAGAGACTTTCTAAAAATGTTTAAAATGTTATAAGCAAAACCTTATATTAGAGTGAATAAACAAAGACTTGGCACACCACTTCTGAAAGGTTCCCATCCCCTGGGATAGAATATCAGGCTTGGAAGGAACCTCAGGAGATCATCTAATCCAACCCTCTGCTTAAATCAGGATGAGTTCCCAACTAAATCCCCCAATGGCCCCCTCAAGGATTGAACTCAAAACCCTGGGTTTAGCAGGCTAGTTTTCAAACGACTGAGCTAGCCCTCAGATTCTGAGTCACTGCCTGGTGGAGCATAAGAGCATTTCCATGGCAGGCTGCACAGCCCAGATGTATGTTTTCACCATCCTGGGCCTCCCTGAATGCTGCATCCTAGCAGCTGTGGCATATGATCATTATGTGGCCATAAGCCACCCCTTGCACTACACAGCTATCATGAGTGGTCAGGTGTGCAGGCAGCTAGCAGCCACCTCATGGGTCATCAGCATCTTGGTGGAAGCGGTTCAGTCCACATGGATCTTCAGCCAGTCCTTCTGTGGCTCCAACCGCATCCACCATTTCTTCTGTGACATCCCACCGATGGTGTGCACAGACATGTCCAAGATCAAGATTGTTTTCTTGGCCATGCCAGTGCTGTTCATCATGAGACCTTTCCTGTTGATAATCCTGTCCTACATCGATAAAGATTTCTCCACCTTCTCCTCCCACCTCATGGTGGTGACTTTGTGCTATGGAATGGCCCTAATTTCCTACGTGAGGCCCAAGTCCAGCTACAGCCCAGAGAGTGATCAGATGATTTCTCTCATGTACAAGGTTGTGATGCCAGTATTTAACCCAATAATATACACGCTGAGGAACAAAGAGGTGAAGGAAACCTTTAGTAAAACAATAAAGAAGAGCATCTTTTCACACAGCTAGAGAAATTAGAGAAAAAAAGGAGAGTTAGTCAAAATGGGAAAAATAAGAGAAATCCACCAGCATTTTACTGAATTTCTCCCCCCTTGCCCTCTTTTCTTCATTGACATTTTGCTATTGGGGTGGTGCGGGGGTGGAATGACCTGTTCTATAACTGGTGGGAAAATGGGTAGGGAAAATTGTGTTGTTTTTTTTTTTTAAATCCACTATTTTAATCCACATTTTAAGGATTTTTTTATCCAACTTCTGAAATTCAAAACTTTTTGACCAGATTGAAAGTTGATTGAAAAACAAAAGAGAATATTTAGTCAAAATGCTGTCTCCAAATTATATCTTCAAAATTTGAAATGTTAGAGGAAAAAATATATACATATGTGGTTGAAAAGGAGAAATATTTCATAACATTTCCACCTTGTGTGTGTGTGAACCTAACAATTTTCATCAAAATTTCAATAATGTAAAAATTCCCACCAGTTCTACAGTAAAGTGCAATAGGCTGCCTCTTTCCTGCTCTATCACTCCAGTGCAAACATTTTTGGCTATCTCTTGGATGCATTTCCCCAGACTCCCTGACCTAATTTCAAATAACAATTCTCTGCACTTGTGAATGACTTTCTATTGAATACTCTGATAGAGCTTTACAAACCTAAATTGCTGGTGCCACACAACAGCTCTGTGAGGAAGATCTTAACTTCTATTATGTTCTGAACAGGTGCAGGTGTCTATGCTAGGAGCACTGATTATAGCTTCAGGATGTATATCATATATTTCTTGATTTTTAAGGCCATAGGAGACCATTATGATAATCTAGTCTAACTTCCTGCCGAGCACAGGCCAGCGAATTCAGTCCAGTAATTCCTGCACTAAGTATGCACTAAATATACTATATATTAGATATGTAAAATAATAACTGTGTTAAATACTCTTCTATAACTACTTGAGGTTCTGAGTATAACAATATTGCACTAAATAACTGTGTACACTGTACATATTTGTATAATAATTATCTCTGTGTATTCTGATGTAGATATACTTTTTTGAGGGCTTGTCTACCTATGTTACCACCTACATGTAACAAATATACATTTCAAACCTATGTACCTCACTGAGCATTCATGTGTATCCCTAAAATGAATTCATAAGCAGCTTAAAACATACACCCACATGAACAAACCAAGGTGAATTGGTATTAAGTATATGATTCTTTTTTTATTACTTGTGGCATAGCTCTGACCTTGCCCCCATGGGTCCTGCGCTTCTAGGTGGTTTATGCTAGCCTCCATGGCTCACTGTGACCCTCCAAGTAGCCCTTCTCTCTCTACGGCCATCGTTACAGTCTACTGAACCCTTTTCATCATAGGCCTGCAAGGAGATTGGTGAGAGAACTCCCACAGTCTCTGTTGTCCCTGGGGGCTTATTTCAGAACAGTTTAGCCTCCTGTCCTGACAGGGGCCTGACTTCCCCTCCCAGGAGATGTTCCTGTAGTGGTGGGTTGGGGGGAACCCAGGCCCGCCCTCTACTCGGGGTTCCATCCCAGGGACCCTAATGGTAGCAGCAGTTGGCAGCCAACCTTTCACTGCCAGAGTTGCTACATTTCCTTGGGCCACTTCCCCACAGCTCTCCTGCTTCTCCCTTCTTCATCCTTACCTTAGGGCTCCCTTAATGATGGCTTGAGGGTATCTTTGTTAACCAGCCCTTCAGCCACACTACCTCTCCTCTGGCTCCCTGGCTCTCCTCTGCCTGACTGGAATGAGCTCTTTTTATAGTATCAGTGGGGTCTTAATTAGAGTCAGGTGGTCACATTAGCTTAACAGCCTCACTTGACTCTTTGGAGGTTAATAGAGTCAGGTGTTTTCATTAGATTGGAGCAGCCCCTGCTGTGGTCAGTCAGGGAACAGAAAACTGTTAATCCAGTGGCCGGTATATCTGCCTTCTGCTATTCTGCTGTACCCAACTGGCCTGGGTCTATCACATACTATACATTGAAACATGATAGGTTGAGGCAGAATTATTAGTCTATTTGAAATTTTAAAAGAAAAATAATAAATATTTATAATAAGCTATAATAATAAGAAAATTAATATAAAATACCTGGGTGCCTTCAATTTCCATTGAAGTAGATAGATAGATAAATAGATAGATAGATAGATAAATAGATAGATAGATAGTGTGTATAGCGATGGACAGATTAATGGAGTGAGAATTTCAAAGGCACCTATGGGAGTTAGGCACCCAAGTAATGTGAAAGTCCACAAAGGGGTCTTAGACTCATCATTGCAATGCTTAATATTTAGACACCCTGCTGCCTAATGGATACCACAACCCCGAGTGAGGTGTTCAGGCTTCCTATACAATGCAAGGGGAGAGTTAAGTGCGTAAAAAGGGGATCCTCTAAAGTCAGCCAGATGAGTGGGGAGCTGTGACCCAGGGAGTCCTTGGATTCACAGCTATGAGCCTCTCCTGGAATTAGTCCCTTCTCACAAAAGAACAGAAGAAATTCATTCCTGAGCTTTGCATGAATAAATTGTAACTAGTAAAGATTTCTGAACTTGGCTCAAGAATAGAAATAAATTGTGAGCCACGGGGCCAAATGTTGAGGTGTTTACTCAGTCCCTACTCATAGAAACTGATGCAGGAGAAGGAGTAGGACCTGTGTTTGAGGAAGCACTGTGCAACCAATGAGGATTAGGCCTTCATCTGATGTATGTTAACGTGACTCACATAGACCAGTTGAGGATCTGACCCTGAGTAAAGACCTAATGTTTGGCTTAATATTATCATTTCAGCTGCACTATTATGTATGCATTTTTGGCACTTGCAGGATGGTAATGGTGTTTCTAACTCTCCTGACTTTATTGCACCAGTAGGGAATTCCCTTCTGGCAGATCAGTCCTTTACAGGCTACATGCAGCTGGATGCAAGAGCAACAAATTGCTAATAACCTGGGGAACTATTTTCAACAACGCCCAAGTGACTCAGAAGCCTAAGTCTCATTTTTTAAAAAGTGACTCGAGCACATAGGATTTTTTGTATGCTATTTTCAAAACCACCTAAGCAAGTTAGGTGCCTAACACCCTTTGAAACCAATACAACATAGGTGTCTAACATGCTTGGAAACTTCTGAAAATCCCACTGGGAAATATGTGCATCTTTAGGTGCCTGGATACCTTTGGAAATCTGGCCCCAAGTCTTTATACCAGGATAGCTGAATACAGGAAGGAAAGGGTACATTTATACCACTAAAACTGAGCCTACTAGAGGGTGATCCTGTTAAGCTATAATTATTTTGATTAAAAATATATATTCTCCTAACTGAAATACTTATGTAAGCAGAGTCAGGATGAGCCCCACCCTGACATCTGGTGGTAAATTATGGGGAGTGCGGAAAGAAGTTTAAAGTGTTGCATTGGTATTTCGGATATTTGCATCGGCACTCCCACCCCATTTAGCATACCGCAAAGCAGCATGGGATGGTTATTTTCACAGCTGTGGGAGCCCCAATTTTATTGTTATTGGGGCAGGAGCAATAAAATGTTGTCACCCTGATTAAGTAAATGAGGAACTACAAAACTGTCTTATGACAGAGGGTTTCATTATCAATTAAATAGCACTTGCTAGACAAGGGACATGGATTCCAAAACCCAGTCAAGAGAGAGAGGCTGGGGACAGATATCTGTACTGGGTGGTGCAGGCTTCTTGTGTGAGCCAGAAGCACCAGTTCCACCTGTGCCTCTCTCCACTGTGGAATGTCAGAGTTAATTTTTGATTCCCTTAAGAATCTAGATACAGGTTACTGAGCTGAACTCACTGGCACTGGGGCTCCCCTACTATGATCTGGAATCACTAAGAACTGAAATCACTGTAGAGCTGGACTTGCTGAGCTGAGAGCACTGAGTACTGTGCTAATGAGTGGGGGAGCCTGAAGCAATACCACGGAGCAGAGCAGCTGGCAGAGCGGAGTGGAGCAGTTTGTGGGGATGACTAGTGAAAGCAGAACCCCATGAAGAGGCAGGGCAGTTGGCCCCAAAACCACGTAAGGTGCCCCTTTCTACCCAGGCTGGGGAGGGGGACCTCTGCAGAGAGACTCTTGAACTCTGGGGCTGCACTGACCCGGGACAGAGACTTTTGGATTGTGGGACTTTTGGGACTGTGGGTGATTTGGGGGTTGCTGGACTCAAGGGCCCCGAGAGAAGGACACGGCCCAATTTGCTGGGGTGGGTCTTTGCTCATGGTTTGACCCATGAACTCTAGCTGAGGTATTTTCCCAATTTAATGCTTGTTGTTTATCATGTATTAAACCTTTTCTGCTACACCAAGACTCTGTGCTTGCGAGAGGGGAAGTATTGCCTCCTTGAGGCACCCAGGGGTGTGTGTAAGATTTTCCCAGGTCACTGGGTGGGGGCTTGTCTGGGATCCCTGGGTAAGTACCCCTCGCAAGCACATGTTGAGTGTTCCACTCTATTGGGAAATAATTCTGTTTATATTTTGAGGAAATTACTGTTGGTATAATGGCTAATATGTCGGGTCTGATCGGCCCCAGTCCTGCAGCCTCTAGCTCAGGGGCGGCAGCCGCAGCCTATGATTGGGCAAAAGCACTGGGGCATATATTGGAAAAGATTGTGCTGGCATATGCTACGTCAAACTCTTGTCGTAAGTTAAGGCTATTTGATGGGAAAGAGGAGTTTGAGCCCTGGTTGGAGCATACCACTGAAATGCTGCGGGAGTGGGTTGTACCCGATGTAGAAAAGCGAAGATGTCTAACAGAGAGCCTTAGTGGCCCAGCACTGGATGTAATTCACACCCTGAAGCTAATCGACCCTGGGGTTAGTGTGCAGGACTGCCTAAAGGCCCTTGATAATACCTTTGGGAGCGTAGAGAGCCCTGAAGACAGTTACTGTAAATTCTTTGATTCCCGACAGCAAAGGGGTGAGAAAATTTCAGCCTATATACAGAGGCTGGAGAGACTGCTTCAGAGAGCTGTTATGAGGGGAGCAGTGACTGCTGAGCAGATGGATCAGACCAGACTGGCACAAGTTGTAAGAGGGACTCAGTATCAGAACCCGATCCTACTTCATCTCCGACTAAGAGAACGGCAGGAACATCCCCCAAGTTACTCCCAGCTGATAAAAGAGGTCAGGGAAGAGGAAGAAAGGCAGACTGCCAGCGAGTGTTGGGAAGCCCAAACATTGGAACCAGGCGGCACAACGCCACTGCAAATGGCCAGTGTACTGATAGTGAGCACCACAGAGGAACTTGCCCAACAAATGCAGGTCCTGATGAAACGGAAAGCTGAGCTGCAAAGCATCATTGACCGAGCTAAGATTTCCAGGAATAAGGAGCCTCAGACTGTGACAATGGAGAAGTCAGTATCTAGAGCCATTGTCCCACCCCGGTTAAGGGGGAAAGGGCAATTCTTTTGCTACCGGTGTAGCTGACAGATGGAAGGCAATACCTTACTTGGTGATGGAAAAGCTAGGAGATCTGCTGGTCTACAAGATCAAACCTGAAGAGGGTCCAGGGCAAACAAAGACTGTGCATAGAAACCTTTTGCTCCCAGTGGGGGAATTGGTGGGCAGCCCTTATGAGATGGGCCACAACAGGGCAACTGGGCAGAACGAAGGTGCTGTACCAAAGCCACCTTCCAACGTGGACAGCCAGCCCCCGGCAGCTAACCTACCCCTACTCAGCACATCTGTGAGTGAGTCTGAGGAGGAAGACACCACCATGGTGTATCCTAGGATGAAGACAAGATTGCAGTCTCAATCAGCTGAATCAAAAGAGAGTACCTCCTCTTCCACCCTAAACCCTATGGCAGAAGTATTTAGGCCCATCCCTGACACTCCTGAGCCACTGGTGGAACCCCCGTGTGATGACTTACACAGATTATTGGACAGTGGAGACATACAGATGGAAGATTTCCCAAGCACCTTCGACCCTCCTCTGTTAGAACTAGAAATGCAGGGGCCTATGGCAGTATCTGAGGGGGACTCACAGGAAACTTCCCCATCCGTTACTCAAGAGGATGTCCCCCCTGCCACAGCAACAGAGATTCTCAATAGGCAAGACAGGGTAATAAGACCAGTGAAAAGGTTAACTTATGATGCACCTGGGGTGACTAGTGAGGAGCCAATACATTTAGCACACAGGCTTGTGGAAGCTAAAGTGGGCTATCTGAGGCCGTTTGACGGGGGCCAGTAAGTTGGTACAGTAGGGAATGTGATTTATCGGGATGACAAACTCTCGGCTGGGGGGAGGATGTAAGCAGAGTCAGGATGAGCCCCACCCTGACATCTCCCCAATTATGGGGAGTGCGAAAAGAAGTTTAAAGTGTTGCATTGGTATTTCAGTTATTTGCATCGGCACTCCCACCCCACTTAGCATACCGCAAAGCAGCATGGGATGGTTATTTTCAGAGCTGTGGGAGCCCCAATTTCATTGTTATTGGGGCAGGAGCAATAAAATGTTGTCACCCCAATTAAGTAAATGAGAAACTACAAAACTGTCTTATGATAGAGGGTTTCATTATCAATTAAATAGCACTTGCTAGACAAGGGACATGGGTTCCAAAACCCAGTCAAGAGAGAAAGGCTGGGGACAGATATCTGTACTGGGTGGTGCAGGCTTCTTGTGTGAGCCAGAAGCACCAGTTCCCCCTGTGCCTCTCTCCACTGTGGAATGTCAGAGTTAATTTTTGATTCCGTTAAGAATCTAGATACAGGTTACTGAGCTGAACTCACTGGCACTGGGGCTCCCCTACTATGAGCTGGAATCACTAAGGGTACTCTACACTATGGGATTATTCCGAATTTACATAAACCGGTTTAGCAAAACAGATTGTATAAAATCGATTGCGCGCGGCCACACTAAACACATTAAATCGGTGGTGTGCGTCTATGGTCCGAGGCTAGTGTCGATTTCTGGAGCGTTGCACTGTGGGTAGCTATCCTGTAACTGTCCCATAGCTCCCGCAGCCTCCCCCGCCCCTTGGAATTTCCGGGTTGAGATCTCAGTGCCTGATGGGGCAAAAATCATTATCACGGGTGGTTCTGGGTACAGCCTCACCTCTCCCTCCCTGAAAGCAGCAGACAACCGTTTCATGCCTTTTTTGCTTGGTGAACTGTGCAGACGCCATAGTACAGCAAGCATGGACCCTGCTCAGCTCAATACCGCAATCGTGGATGTTTTAAACACCTCGTGCACTCTCGTGCAGTATATGGTGAACCAGGACCTTCAAACCGAGGAGAGAAGGAGGCGGATACGGCAGCGCGGCGATGACAGTGATGAGGACGTAGATACAGAATTCTCTCAAACCGCGGGCCCCTGCGCTTTGGAGATCCTGATGGTAATGGGGCAGATTCTATCCATTGAACGCCGATTTTGGGCCCTGGAAACAAGCACTGACTGATGGGACCACATTGTGTTGCAGGTGTGGGATGATTCCCAGTGTCTGCGAAACTTTCGCATGCGTAAGGGGACTTTCATGGAACTTTGTGACTTGCTTGCCCCTGCCCTGAAACGCCATAATACCAAGATGAGAGCAGCCCTCACAGTAGAGAAGCGAGTGGCGATAGCCCTGTGGAAGCTTGCAACGCCAGACAGCTACCGGACAGTCGGGAATCAATTTGGACTTGGAAAATCTACTGTGGGGGCTGCTGTGATGCAAGTAGCCAAAGCAATCACTAAGCTGCTGCTACGAAAGGTTGTGACTCTGGGAAACGTGCACGCCATAGTGGATGGCTTTGCTGCACTGGGATTCCCTAACTGTGGGGGGGCGATAGATGGAACCCATATCCCTATCTTGGCACCGGAGCGCCAGGGCACCCAGTACGTAAACCGGAAGGGGTACTTTTCAATGGTGCTGCAAGCACTGGTGGATCACAAGGGACGTTTCACCAACATCCACATGGAATGGCCAGGGAGGGTTCATGATGCTCGCGTCTTCAGAAGCACTACTCTGTTTAAACAGCTGCAGCAAGGGAATTACTTCCCAGACCAGAAAATAACAGTTGGGGATGTTGAAATGCCTGTTGTTATCCTGGGGGACCCAGCCTACCCCTTGATGCCATGGCTCATGAAGCCATACACAGGCAGCCTGGACAGTGGTCAGGATCTGTTCAATTACAGGCTGAGCAAGTGCAGAATGGTGGTGGAATGTGCATTTGGCTGTTTAAAGGCGCGCTGGCGCACATTACTGACTCGCTCAGACCTCAGCCAAACCAATGTCCCCTATGTTATTGCTGTATTCTCCACAATCTCTGTGAGAGTAAGGGGGAGACGTTTATGGCGGGGTGGGAGGCTGAGGCAAATCACCTGGCCGCTGATTACGCGCAGCCAGACACCAGGGAGATTAGAAGAGCACACGAGGAAGCGGTGAGCATCAGAGAAGCTTTGAAAACGAGCTTCATCAATGGCCAGGGTACAGTGTGACTGCTGTGTTTGTTGATGAACACCCACCCCACCTTGATTGACTCATTCCCTGTAAGTAACTCACCCTCCCCCTTCGAGTACAGCTTACTTATGCAAATAAAGTCACTCTCATTTAAAAATCATGAATTCTTTATTAATT
The DNA here is from genome assembly GCF_016161935.1 of Mauremys reevesii. Lineage (NCBI taxonomy): Eukaryota > Metazoa > Chordata > Testudines > Geoemydidae > Mauremys > Mauremys reevesii. The sequence goes on along the minus strand of NC_052637.1, from coordinate 10,058,247 downwards.
CATTATAAAAAGAGGGAGAGAAGTAAGGGTGTGGTTTGGGAGGAGGATAGGAGGGATGGAGAAGGCCATTAAAAAAATTTCACAGTAATGACAGCCTTCTGGTTGGGCTGTCCACGGGGGTGGAGTGGGCGGGTGCACGGAGCCTCCCCCCACGCGTTCTTACACGTCTGGGTGAGGAGGATGTGGAACATGGTGAGGGTTGAGGGTGGTTATACAGAGGCTGCAGCGGCACTCTGTGATCCTGCTGCCGTTCCTGAAGCTCCACCAGACGCCGGAGCATGTCAGTTTGATCACGCAGCAGCCTCAGAGTTGCATCCCGCCACCGCTGATCTTCCTGCCACCACTGCTGATTTTTCTGCCGGTCTTCCTGCCGCCACCTCTCATCTCAGGTGTCCCTCCTGTCCTCACGTTCACTGGCATCTTTCCTGTAATTTGATACCACGTCCTTCCACTCATTCAGATGAGCTCTTTCATTGCGTGTAACTTCCAAAATATCCGAGAACATTTCATCTCGCGTCTTCTTTTTCCTCCGCCTTATCTGTGCTAGCCTTTGGGATGGAGGAGGGACGCTTGAAAAATTTGCAGCTGCATGAGGGAGAGAAATATTTAAAAAGATACATTTTACAGAACAATGGTTATACTCTTTCACAGTGAACAGCACTATTCACCTTACATAGCACATGTGATTTCCCCACAAGGTCGCATTTTTCATCTTAATACTGAGTGCCTGCAGCTCTGGAGTTACAGATCTCACAGACACAGGTCCGGGCATCAGAATTCAGCTTGCATGTGGCCATGGTAAGCCACTGTCTTTCGGCTTCTGTAGTGATTTACCCCTCCCCCCAACGCATGGCTAATACCACGCTAGCTCCCTGCTAATCAACACCCTTCCCACCCCCACCCCCCCACTGTGTGGCTGGTAGCTTGGGGAAGATCCCCGCTGACCAAACACAAAAAAGATCATCGGCATTTCACTCCTCCCCTCCCCCTGCTTGGCTACGTGCAGGAAAGGATTTTTTTTAAGCTGCTGCAGTCCACGAACCCAGTAGGAAAATGGCCATCCCCCTTACTTAAATTCCTGATTTTTAACCAGGTTATCCTGAACGATATCACTTTGCTGAGGATAACACAGTGAGATAAAGAACGGATGCTTCTTGAATGCCAGCGATCACCGGGACCATACGCTGCTATGCTTTGCCATGCAATGATACCTGATTACTTGCTACATGCATGGCGTGGTAAAGTGTCCTACCATGGTGGGCGGAACAAGGCTGCCTTGCCCAGAAACCTTCTGCAAAGGCTTCTGGAGTACATACAGGAGCGCTTCATCAAGATGTCCCTGGAGGATTTCCTGTCAATCCCCGGACATGTTAACAAACTTTTCTAAGTAACTATACTGTCTGCGAATGCATCCCAAGTCCTCAGGGCAAATCAATCATTAAAAAAACACTTGCTTAAAAAACAATGTTTGCTATTTGCAAAGGTACACTCACCAGAGGTCTCTTCCATGGCGTCATTGTCTGGGATAGTTGCTTGGGAGGGCTGGGAGGAGGGTAATTCCGTCAGGGTGAGAAAAAGCTCCTGGCTGCTGGGGCTCACGGAGTGTTGTGTGCTCTCTGCTAGGTCGTCATCCTCTTCTTCATCTTCATCTTCCCCGTCCGCATAATCCTCAGATATGGCAGAGATTACAACCCCCACCTCAGAATCCATGGTCAGAGGTGGGGTACTTGTGGCGCAGCCCCCTAAAATTGCATGCAGCTCAGCATAGAAGCGGCATGTTTTTTGACCTGCCCCGGACCTTCCATTTGCTTCTTTGGTTTTCTGGTAGGCTTGTCTGAGCTCCTTAACTTTCACTCTGCACTGCACTGAGTCCCTGCTGTGGCCTTTATCCGTCATAGCCTTAGAAATTCTTTCAAATACTTTTTCATTTCGTCTTTTGGAATGCAGTTCTGTTAGCACTGAATCCTCTCCCCATATAGCGATCAGATCCAGTACCTCCCGTGCAGTCCATGCTGGGGCTCTTTTTCGATTCTCAGGAGACTGCATTGTTACCTGTGCAGATGAGCTGTGTGTGGTCACCTGTGCTGATGAGCTCTCCACGCTGGGGAAGCAGGAAATGAATTTCAAAAGTTCGCGGGGCTTTTCCTGTCTACCTGGCCAGTGCATCAGAGTTCAGAATGCTGTCCAGAGCGGTCACAGTGGTGCACTGTGGGATACCGCCCGGAGGCCAATACCGTCGATTTGCGGCCACACTAACCCTATTCCAATATGTTAATCCCGATATTAGCGCTACTCCTCTTGTCGGGAAGGAGTACAGAAACCAATTTAAAGAGCCATTAAAATCGATATAAGGTGCCTCCTAGTGTGGACGGGTGTGGCGTTAAATCGGTTTTATGCTCCTAAAACCGGTTTAAATGCCTAGTGTAGACCAGGCTTAAGAGCTGAAATCACTGAAGAGCTGGACTTGCTGAGCTGAGAGCACTGAGTACTGTGCTAATGAGTGGGGGAGCCTGAAGCAATACCATGGAGCAGAGCAGCTGGCAGAGGATGGCTGGAGTGGCTCACATGACAGCTGGTGGACCAGAGCAGCTGGCAGAGCGGAGCAGCCCACAGAGCAAGCGGAGCTGAGCTGTTTCCGGGGATGACTAGTGGAAGCAGAACCCCACGAAGAGGCAGGGCAGTTGGCCCCAAAACCACGTAAGGTGCCCCTTTCTACCCAGGCTGGGGAGGGGGACCTCTGCAGAGAGACTCTTGAACTCTGGGGCTGCACTGACTCGGGACAGAGACTTTTGGATTGTGGGACTTTTGGGACTGTGGGTGATTTGGGGGTTGCTGGACTCAAGGGCCCCGAGAGAAGGACACGGCCCAATTTGCTGGGGTGGGTCTTTGCTCACGGTTTGACCCATGAACTCTAGCTGAGGTATTTTCCCAATTTAATGCTTGTTGTTTATCATGTATTAAACCTTTTCTGCTACACCAAGACTCTGTGCTTGCGAGAGGGGAAGTATTGCCTCCTCGAGGCACCCAGGGGTGTGTGTAAGATTTTCCCAGGTCACTGGGTGGGGGCTCGAGCTGGTTTTGCATTATGTTGTGGGGAATGGACCCCTATGTATTGAACCCGGCCCTTGCTGCTATTGTTTCGGCCCGGCAGAAGGGTTACACTTATACCAATGCAGGAACTGTGTGTCAAGAAGGCTTTTTAAAATCAGGTTCCACACACCATGGCTGACAATGGTTGAATACCTAACACCTAAGAAACACAAAAGTGTGACTGAGGAAAAGCCTAATTTTTTTCCATAGCAATTTGTAGATGTGAATTGTGGGAAGTTAATGCTTCTGACTAGAAGAAAATTCAAGCTTTTAAAATGCAGTGCTGGTGAAGACTCTTGTTTATCTCCTGCATGGAAAAATATAGAAAAAAAAAGAAATAAAAACAAATGCCTATGTTAGAAATTTTATTGGAGAGAAGCAGACCCTGGTGTCGGAAATCACAACTACAAACTTATGTACTTTGGTTACATTAGGTGCTGAGATGGAAATAACTTTGAGAAAGTTATTATGGAAGGAATGGTGGAGGGTCATTGTAATAAGGGACAACTATTAGGGAGATGGCTGGATGGTATGCGGCAGAGCAGGTATGAGCTGCTGAGTGCTTGACGTTTGTGATGGATCTTGAAGGCTGATATCACTGATATCAGACTTGAAAAATGCACTTAAACACATATCAGACAAAGACATGCAGCAGTGGCACACAATGATAAAAATATAGGCTGAAGGATGTTAGGCACCCAACCGCCTTAAAGTTTGATGGGATATGAGTGCCTAATTCCCTTAAACACCTTTGAAAGAGCCTAATTCCCTGAAACTCCTTTGAAAATCTACTATCATGACATCTCAATCTAGTTCATATTGGACAGAAGTGACTGAGTCTCTCATTAGAAGTGCTGTAGCCAGGCTGGTCCCAGGATACTAGAGATATAAGGTGGATGAGGAAGTATCTTTTATTGGACCAACTTGTGACCCACCTGGTTTCTCTCACATTAGAAGACATTTTCTCCACCAAAGTACTTTTATCTTTAAGTCCAGGTCTTTGATGAAAATGTTCTGGTTTTTCATATAAAAATAAAACTAATCCTCTGTCACCTCCCTCCACCAATTTGTTTTGTTTTATTTTTTTGGGAACCAAAATGGAAATGGAAAAAAAAATGTGCAGATGGAAAAAAATGTGTTCTTGTTGAAATTTTGGGTGGGTAAAAGGACCATTACCTGATAACCTCTACAAATGTTGTTCTCTATCATCAAAATGAGCTTCTTTTGTTAGAAGTCAGGACAGTTACAAATATGGTATTTTTCTTCACAAAAATAGCTAGTGATGATTCTGTGGATTACAGGCAAGTCAATCTTATTTGAGTTCCAAGTATATTTGTTCAAATAATATAAATACAATTATAAAATTGTATAATCCCACATCAGTTTAACCAGGCTCAGAAAGGAGGACAGGACTGGGTGCTCAACTGAAAGACACAGCTTCAGCAAGAGGGGCAGCTCAGCTAAGCCCAGACTCAAGAGGTTGGGGCATCTGGGATAAAGTCAGGGCCTCCCGGGGGGTGGGCAGTGGGGCAATTTGCCCCAGGCCCCATGCCCCGCAGGGGCCCCCATGAGAGTTTTTCGGGGACCCTGGAGCAGGGTCCTTCACTCGCTCCAGTGGCCCTGGAAAACTCTCGCAGGGCCCGGGATCCCGGAGCTTCTTCCACTCCCCATCTCCGCCGGTGAGGGGTCCTTCCACTCTGGGGTAGAAGGACCCCCCACCGCCAAATTACTGCTGAAGCGGGATCCACTGCTGAAGTGCAGCCGGGTCTTCAGGAGCGAGTCCCGCTTCGGCAGTAATTTGGCGGCAGGGGGCCCTTCCGTTCCAGGACCCGCCGCCAAAGTGCCCTGAAGACCTGCAGCGGGGTCTCCCGCTGCTGAATTACTACCGAAGACCCTGCACTTTGGCGGCAATCCCGCTTTGGCGGTAATTCGGTGGCGGGGGGCTCAGTGCAACATGAGCCTTCCAAAGACATCGGACATGACAAACTTTGCATTGGAAACCACACAATCATATTATAAGGATGAACATGGGGGTGTGGGATGTTCCCCCGAGGTACAGAGTGTCATATGGGGAAATGTCAAAACAAGTCATTGTGACATTTTGGAAATGAAACCTCATTTCTAATCAACATTACATTTATGAAACAATATTTACGTTTTCATAATGTGAACTTGAATCAACATGCAAAATGTTTCATTAGATCCCAATGATTTTGTTTTGTTTTCTTTTTTTCATTTTGGTGAGACAAACAACCAACCAACTCCCCAACATTTAGTTTGAAACTGAAACAAACCAATTTTGTACAGATTTTTTGCTTCAGCCACTGAAGCAAAAAATCAATAACTCACAGAGCTCTAAGCAAAAGCCATGGGGACTGGCTGTTTCATGAGAAAGGAGGACTGTAAACTTTGGTTCTTGATTTTCAAAGGGGATACTTCCAAATGCCTTTGAACTCCCCTAGTCTCCTTTGAAAATTCCATGCTGGAATACCTGGCCTCTGCCACTCAAGTGAAAACAGGTCTCCTTTAGCTACTAGTAGGTCTCTTGTTCTCTTCTGGGTCCAGCTTCTAGATGGAGACATAACATAGATATAAACAGAGCCATTATATCACCCTGTAGGCCACTCCTCTAAACTTTGCATCTGAAACAAGCATAATGCCTCATTCTGCACTAAAGGAAACACAAAGTGAAGTGGGATTTATAAGGAATAGCCAGCATGTATTTGTCAAGAACAAATCATGCAAAACCAATCAAATATCCTCAAATATCCTTCCTTGACAGGTTACTGGGTTGGTGCATGAGGGGAAGCAGTAGACGAGATATATCTTTATTTTAGTAAGGCTTTTGACACAGTCCCACATGACATTTTCATAAACAGACTATGGAAATGCAGTCTAGACAAATTATAATAAGATGTCAAGTATCAGAGGGGTAGCCGTGTTAGTCTGGATCTGTAAAAGCAGCAAAGAATCCTGCGGCACCTTAGAGACTAACAGACATTTTGCAGTATGAGCTTTCGTGGGTGAATATCCCCTTTGTCGGGTATTCACCCGTGAAAGCTCATGCTGCAAAATATCTGTTAGTCTATAAGGTGCCACAGGATTCTTTGCTGCTATTATAAGATGGGTGCACAACTGCTTGAAAGACCACACTCAAAGAGGAGTTATGAATGATTCACTGTCAAAGTAGGAGGACGTATCTAGTGGGGTCGCACGGGGTCAGTGCTGGGTCTGGTACCATTCAACATTTTAATGAATTAGTTGGATAATGGAATAGAAAGTATGCTTATAAAATTTGCAGATGACACCAACCTTGGAGGGGAAACAAGCATTTTGGATGACAGGATTAGAATTCAAAACAACATTGATAATTTGGAGAATTGGTCTAAATTAAACAGCATCAAATTCAACAAATATAAGTGCAAAGTATTTCACTTAAGAAGGAAAAATCAAATCCACAACTACAAAATGGGGAATGACTGACTAGATGGTAGTACTGTGTAAAAGATCTGGGGTTATGGTGGATCACAAATTTAATATGTGTCAACAATGTGATGCAATTGTGAAAAAGGCTAATATCATTCTGGGGTGTCTTAACAGAAGTGTTGTATGTAAGACGGAGGAGGTAATTGTCCCACTCAACTCGGCACTAGTGAGGCATCAGCTGGAGTATTGTGTCCAGTTCTGGGTGTCACACTTTAGGAACGATGAGGAAATTGGAAAAGAGTCCAGAGGAGAGCAACAAAAATGATGAAAGATTTAGAAAACCTGACTTATGCAGAAAGGTGAAAAAACTGGGCATGTGTAGGGTTGAGAAAAGAAGACTGGGGGAACCTGATAAGGACTGTTATAAAGAGTATGGGGATCAATTGTTCTCCAATTCCGCTGAAGGTAGGAGAAGAAGTTATGGTCTTAGATTTAGGTTAGATTTTTGAAAAAACATTCTAACTCTAAAGACTTGGTCCTGCCTTATAACAGAGACTGGAACTGATGACTTCACGAGATCCCTTCCAGCCCAACATTTCTATGATTATGTGATTTGTTACCCTGTTCAACAGGGGACCACAAATGGTCATCTAGCCCCACTACTGCTGTGGAGAGACGGATCATAGCTGTGGCCAATTACCCCCTGCCTTTGGTGGAGTTTTAGTGCCACGGTGAGTGCTGGAGTCCACAGATGCTTATGTGTCGACACAGGGAGGGCTAACGCTGTGCCATGCTTCTCCATGGGTCAACTGGGGTGAGGCAGGCTCCTGGACTGTCTGCCTGGCACCATCCAGAAGAACTAGGGGCTAGCTTCATAAACTAGGCATGGGGACACTGAGTGTAACCAGACCTAACCTTTAGGTACCTAGAAAACCACTGGGAGTCTGGGATTCACAAAGGCTGAGTTCAGCTCTCAGGCTCCCTGTGCAATGAGTGGGAAGTGACAGGTGCCTCAGAATGAGATTTGCGAAAGCCAGAACTCTGGTTGGGGAATCAGCTAAGGCAACTAGTGGACACGACAAGGAGAGGAATGTGTGCTAAGCCCCGCCCCTCTCAGGCAGTTCAACACCTAAACTTTTTTTTTGCAAGTGGGGGAAAGAGGCGCTCCCCCATAACCTTTAGTGTAGTAGTTATGAGATACACCTGGGATATGGGAGACCCCAGGTTCACATCCCCCATGCTGAGTGGCAGAAGGGATTTGAACAGGGCTTTGCTACCTCTCAAACCACTGCCTTGTGGGATATTCTTTCAGGGGGATTACTCAATTCCTCCTGCTGGAGTCATTCCAGTGTGGATAAATAATGAAAGTCATTGGAGCAGGGGGACTGGATTCTGTGTCTCCCAGCTGAGTGCTCTAACCACCAGGTTACAGAGTCATTCTCATGCTTGTTCTGTCTCTGTCTGGCCTACCCAGAGCAGAGCGGGAATACTCCCTCTATATACATCTTTAGGGAAATAGCATCTGCTCAGCTGTAGGCCTCTTTTTTCCCCAAGGTCTCTTCTCCTACATCAGGGATGGGGTAGCCCCTCTTCATATGAGTCTGAGGATACCCCCCTCCTCTGCACTCCTGGACAGTCTGTGCTCAGATCAGGGCCCCAGAATGCCAGAAGACTCCCAAATAAAAATAGACCTGTGTGCAATGGAAAACCTCACTGCCTTCTCTGAGCTATTAGTGAGATGCTCATATACTATGGTGATGGAAGTCATATAATTAGCTCTAGATTCATAGGCCAGAAGAGACCATTTTGATCAGCTAGTCTGACCTTCCGTATAACAGGCCAGAGAAATGCCCCAAATAATTTCTAGAGATCTTTTTGGGGAAAAAAAATCCCATCTTGATTTAAAAATGGTCAGTGATGAAGAATGTACCGCAACCCTTGGTAAGTTGTTCCAATGGTTAATTACTCTCAGTACTAAAATGCACACCTTATGTCTTGATGGCATAGATAGGATAGATTAGATCGGGATAGGCAACCTATGGCACGGGTGCCGAAGGCGGCATGCCAGCTGATTTTCAGTGGCACTCACACTGCCCGGGTCCTGGCCACCGGTCCAGGGGGCTCTGCATTTTAATTTAATTTTAAATGAAGCTTCTTAAACATTTAAAAAACCTTATTTGCTTTACACGCAAGAATAGTTTAGTTATTTATTATAGACTTATTGAAAGAGATCTTCTAAAAACATTAAAATGTATTACTGGCACGCAAAACCTTAAATTAGAGTGAATAAATGAAGACTCGGCACACCACTTCTGAAAAGTTGAGAAAAGAAGGAATAGCCCTGGATTAGATAGATACTGAAGAATAATATGAAATCAATTTTATTTTATGTAACACCTTTTCAGAGAAAATATACCCCACACATTTTGCAGAGAAAAAAATACATATAACAGGATTAAATAGTATACAAAAGCAGAGGAAAATTGTCATAATTAGTATAAGTTAATGAGAAATAAACACAGATAAATCAGAAATACTGTAACTAAACTTTTTTGTCACTTTGGGCCTGTCTATTACAGACTCTTGGCTGGGATTGGTGTGTCAGCAGATCCCCATAGTGGCATAGCTACACCATTTGCCTGAAGGACATAAGCTATACCATCAGACACACTCTTCTGTCATCATAGTTCCTCTACATGACCTATTTTGGTGGCATAGCATGTCAGTGAGGGGCTGTGACTTTTTTCACATTCCTAGCCCACATAGCTATTTGGCAAATTTTGCAGTGTAGACCAGAGCTTTCACAGTATTTCTCATCTAAAGATATGAAATGACTTTCCAGACAAAAAAAGGTTGGGAAGTTTTGTTTTGTTTTTTGAAGGAGGCTTAAAGGAGTTCATTGAAAAATCAATGCGAGTTGGGTGCCTGACTCCCTTAGGCTCCCTCGGAAATCTGAGCCCACATGCTTAAGTAGTTGAAGGACTGGCCGAAAATTTCATTTTTTTAGTCAAATGTATATCATAGAATCATAGAAATGTCCGGCTGTAAGGGACCTTGAGAGGTCATCAAGTCCAGCTCCCTGTGCTGAGGCAGGACCAAGTGAACCTAAATCAGACCTGACAGGTGTCTGTCCAACCTGTTCCTAAAAACCTCCAGTGATGGGGATTCCACAACCTCCCTTGGAAGCCTGTTCCAGAGCTCAACTGCCCTGAGAGTTAGAAAGCTTCTCCTAATAGCTAACCTAAAATCTCCCTTGCTCCAGATTAAGCCCATTGCTGCTTCTACTGTCTTCAGTGGGCATGAAGAACATTGATACCTCTCATCTTTAGATGAGTCATTAACATATGTGAAGCCTGTTTTCAGGTCCCCAGTCAGTCTTCTTTTCTCAAGGCTAAACATGACCACCTTTTTTCACCTTTCCACATAGGTCAGGTTTGCCAAACTTTTTATCATTCATGTTACTCTCATCTGGACTCTCTCCAATTTGTCCACATCTTTCATAAATATGTGACAGACATTCAAGGCCACACAGAAACAAACATAATTTTTACAAATTAAGGTTAAGTTTAATTGTAATGTTCTATTGTTGGATCTTCTCTCAAACTTTCCTAGTGATTAACCTCCACATTTAATAAAATTTAGCATCCTATAAAAGCTTTCATCCAAAGATATGAAAGCTCTTTGCAACAGTCCTGGGGCTTCAGCTCTGCTGCTCCAACCCCTAAACCCCTTCTCCTGCAAGAGTCATCAAATGTAACCTAGGACCCTGACTCCCAGCATCCCCCCTCTCTAACCACTAAAACCCACTCCCTTCCCAGAAAGCAGACTAGAACCCAGGAGTCCTGTCATAGGTTTATTCCCCACTTTGAACTTTAGCGTTCACAAGATGGGGACCTGCATGGACTCCTCTAAACTAAAATCCTAGTTTAGATCTGGTTCTCGCTGCCACCAGTCAAGTTTTAAGTGTCTGACACACTCCCTGTTCCCCCAAAAACTTCCCCTGGGGAACACAGATCCAAACACCTTGAATCTCAACACAAAGGGAAATAATCCATTTCCCTCCTCCCCTCTCCTAGTACTTAGGAGAGATACCTGGATTCAAATTCCTTGAATCAAACAAAGAGGGATTCACTTTTCCCCCTCCCCTGCTCCGGAGAGATTACACACCGAGTCAAATCCTTGACTCAACACCTAGAGCGACTCCCCTCCCCCTCCCCTTCCCTAGTCCTTGGGAGAGAGATGCCTTGATTCAAACTCCTTGAATCAAACAAAGAGGGATTCACTTTCCCCCCCTCCCCTTCCCTTGAAAATCCAAACAAGGGAAGAAATCAATCAAGTTCTAAAAAAGAAAAGATTTTATTAAAGAAAGAAAAAAAAGTACAATATCTCTGTATTACCAGGGTGCAAAAATACAGGGTCTAACTTATAAAAACTGGAGAGATTTCCCCTCCCTCCTCTTCAGAATAATCAAAGTAACAGCAAACAGAAATAAATAATTCCTTCAGCAAACACACAATTGCAAATGTAGAAATCAAATTATAAGACTAATTTGCCTTTCTAATACTCACTATACTGGATAGTAGGAAATACTCCAGGAGAACTTGGAGACATGTCTGACCTCTCTTAGATCCAAAGAGAGCACACAACTCAAACATAGAACACAGACAAAGCCTTCCCTCCACAGAGATTTGAAATTATCCTGTCCCTTGATTGTTCCTCTGGTCAGGTGTTCATCAGGTTACTGAGCTTGTTAACCCTTTCCAGGTAAAAGAGACCTTAACCCTCATTTGTTTATTTATGACAAGTCCTGACTTCCAGAACCCATTCATGGAAGTAGATACCGATGTCAGTATTCTTGATTCTCTTAGAAGAACATTTTCCTCACAAGGACCTTTTTCATGGCTCTCTTCACATCCTTGTTCCTCAGAGTATAGATCAATGGGTTTAACATGGGGGTGACGATGTTGTATAGCAGAGAGATTAACTTGTCATTATCCAGGGAGTAGCTAGAGAGGGGTCTGACATAGGTGAAGATACTACTCCCATAGTAGAGCAGGACTGCAGTGAGATGCGACACACAGGTGGAGAAGGCCTTGCTCCTCCCCTCAGGGGAATGCATCTTCAGTATCCTTGAAACAATGTATCCATATGAAAGTCCAATGCACAGGGTGGGGCTCCACCCCAAGAAGATGCTGGAGACCAGTATCATGGTGACATTGAATGAGATGTCTCCACAGGAAAGAGCCAGCAGTGGTGGGATATCACAGTAGAAGTAGTTGACCCTGTTGGCCTCACAGAAGGGCAGGTGGATAGTGAGGAACGTGTGCAAGGCTGCATTGAGTGCACCACTAAGCCAGGAGACTGACACCAGCAGAACACAAAACTTCCTGTTCATGAGCAGCGTGTAGCGCAGGGGTTTGCATATGGCCATGTAGCGGTCGTATGCCATGATGGCCAGCAAGATGCACTCAGCACCCACAAAAAAGACGACGAAGTAGAGTTGTGTTGCACACCTTGCATAGGAGATACTGCTCCTGCCTGAGACGAGGTGCACCAGCATCTGGGGGACAGTGGTGGTGGTCTGGCAGATGTCTAGGAGGGAGAGGTTTCCCAGGAAGAAGTACATTGGGGTTTGGAGACATGGTTCCACCAAGGAGAGGAAGATGATGAGCATGTTCCCCAAGATGGTGAAGATGTAGATGATGGAGATAACCCAAGACAGAAGCAAATGTAACCCCTGAATATTATGAAATCCAAGAAGGATGAATTCAGTTGGCGTGGTTTGATTCTCCATCACCACATCTTCACTTGGCTGCAGCAGAGAGGAGAATGGTCTATAAACAAGGGAAAAGGAGTTATGATACAAGAATTTGCATATTTCAGTTTGGTCACTGGCAGAACCAGGAGTCTAGAATTTCTTCCCACTAATCCTCTCTAACCATTAGATCCTATTTCCCTCTCAGATCCAGGAATAGAGGCTAGACAACCTGATACCCTGACCCTGATCTGACTCCTAGAACCTGCTTGCCTTCTGGAGCTTGTACTAGACCCCAAGAAAGTCACAGCTAGAGCACACACCATTCCCAGGGCTTTGGAATCCTCCTGGCTCCTAGACCTCACTGCTCTAACCACTACAATACACTCCCTCCCAGAGCCTGCAATACAATCCATGAGACCTGTCTCCAAGCCCCCTGTGCTAATCCACTAGACCCCACTCGCCTGCCAAAAATTGGAATAGAAACCAGGAGTGCTGACTCCCAACCTCTGCTTCTCTACCCAATAGATCCAACTTACCTCTCATAGTTGAGAATAGAATCCAGGAGTCCTGATTCTGAGTCTCCCAAATCACTAAACAGTAGAACTCACTCCCTTTTTGAGCTTGGGATAGAACTAAAGAATCCTTCCTTCATTGGTAGATCACACGCCTTTACGAGGACATAGGAAAGCTCCTGATTCACCATCTTTTCTTTAACTCTTAGATACCAGTTTTTCCCTTAGCCAGGGCTAGTGCTTGTGCATTGGAGAAAGTTTGTACTTCCATGGACCATACCACACATATTCAAGCGATAAATAAAGGATTTTAATCTTCATGGACTGTAAATCTAACACTACAGTCAGGGGCATGGTACTGTGAAAACAGTGACAGTGGAGAGACAGATTATTACCACTAGCTGGTAAAATATAAAAACAATCTAATTTTCATTTCTTTAGCTGTTATGTATTTCCAGATTTCATTCAAAATAAACATTAAAAAAGGATAAAAAGGTAAGTATGAAATGTATGTGCCTGTCAACTCATTTTATTCTTTCTTTATCTGCTTTATATTTCCACCATGCAAAGTATGGCAGTCCACTTGGTATTGGGATCCATTTGTTTTCAGTTTAGCTAAATGGCAAAAATTGCAGTTTCTCATGATTGCATATATGAAATCTACATGCCCCTCAATGGCGTGGTAGGTTAATACAAGGCTTTACAGAAAAGCCATATTCTGCCTCCACAACACTGGAAAGTTTTGAATATTCCAACAGAGACAAATGGCCGGCTAGATAGAGACAGAAAAAAAAACACAAAAAGAGAAATGGGAAAATAATATTATGACAAGCGCTTGCTACCCACCTGATTCTGATAGATTCAATACTGACTATGAGACAGAGATGATGGTGATGGTGAAGATGATGATGATGATGATGAATGTTTTTATTACAAGCATTAGTAAAAGATAGTAGTAAAGTATAGACTCACCCTATGTTTGATTTTGATCTATTTTATGTTTCCAGATTTTCAGCATACAAAGTGACAACGTCCAATTGATATTGGGATCCATTAGTTTTTTCCTTACTTAAATCAGAAAGATTATACTCTCTCATGTTTGCAAGTTAGCGGTACATTCAGAAACAAAAGCACAACATAAATAAAGTGTTTCTATTCAAAATTTCTGTGCCCTTCAGACACTACAAAAGAGTGAAATTCTGCACCCCATAGCACCAGAAAGTTTCACATAACTCACTAAAGCGAGAAATGGTGAAATAGACTAGATAGATGAAGGAGATTCAAAACATCCATGAAAGAATGAACATTCACAATCATTATAATAGCTATAGTAATATGTGAAATGCCTCTCACCTACCAGTTCAAATAAATAAATGATGCTGGCTCTGCATTACTAACAATGGAGACCTTGAAGGAGAACTTAAATATCTATTCTTTAAAAGGACTCTTGAGAACACATCCCTAGAGCATATGTGTTCAAAGATGAAGCTGCTTTGGGTGGAATTCCAGTGGGGAGGAGGGAGAATGGGAGGGAGATACTGTCAGTTTGTTCTCTGCTGAAATACGTGTAACTGTACTGTGTAGTAGTGATGTAAATTGTATTTGGAAATAGTAGTGTTCATGTTGATGTATGTCTATACCCATTGATATCCAAAGCCAGATGGTGCTCTTTGGAGTGGAGCATAGATCACAGCCACTGTTCTGGTGTCTTTGACCATTTCTGCAGAAATAAGCATCTAAACCCTATGGATGAAAAATAAACTCTCCATATATAACGCTGATAAAGGACCCTATAGGGCTGTGAATGGAAAGAGGTCTTGAGCATCTAAAATTCTTAGGGGTCATTTGGAATCCCCAGATTAAAATATCTGTTCTAACATCATTTAAATCAATGGATTGATGCCAGGGATGAATTTTGGTTCTATTACTTCTCAGATAAGGTGGTGATTCTGAAACCTACTGATGACATATTGGACCAGATTTTCAAACTTGGTTTACGTAATGGTAAGGACTGAGACTGGGATTTTCAAAGAGGCCCAAGGGAGTTAGGAATCCAGCTAGCTTTGCACTATGTCCAATGGAAGCTGGGTGCCTAACTCCCTGGGGTCCTTTGAAAATCCCAGCTACAAATCTTTATTTGAGCAACTTCATATCAAATACTATTTTGACCATTTGACAGCAGAAACTTAAAGTGCTTACTGGATTTGGGGTAGAGTATGGTATTTTAGTTGGAGACTGGGATATGGGTGTGCTGTGAGCATAGACTCCATTTGCCTTAGCAGAGAACTAGAAAATGCCCTATTGCCATAAGATCCACACATTATTAACTTTGTCCTCCAGTCTATCCTAGACCGCTCTTGAAATCAGAGGACCAAGAACTCTATGAATTCAAGTCACCTCCACAGCTGATCAAGCTTCAGTAGCATACCACCAGCTTTCCCCATTCCAAATTGACTCCTGTCTCTCTTTCAGGAAGAATCACATATGCTTTAGGGATTCAATAGGACTTCTCTGTACCCTGTGATGAGTGACTACATTATGACATGTAGATATAATAGTGTGAAGTGTTTTACAAAAAAATTAATTAAGGGTGAATTGGAGCCTAGAGAATTTAGTTTTGCCTTGAACCTGCAGGAAGGGAGTAACACCCCCAAATGGAATTTGGCAAAGTTATAAGCAACTGAAAACAGGGGTGTAATGGGGTTGGGGTTCTCACCCTTAGTGAGGGCCCTTGGTCGAGTGTGTGCAGGCTTGCACTTTCTCTCCCTGTAGCCCTTCTTGGGCTCAGGTCCTTAATTAGTCCTGTAATCTATCAATGATCTTCGCCTTGTTATTGAGCCGTACTCCTAGGGGTTTTCTACAGGAGGCAGTGACCTCGCCCTCTTTGGGCACTTCAGGCCCCAGCTCTCTTGCTGGGCCACTAAGGAGTTAAACTCCCCTTATGGGGTGTATCAAAATCCAGGCTACTACTCCCTTGGTGGCTAATGGGGATGCGGGGACTCAGGCCCACCCACTACCCTGGGTCCCAGCCCAGGGACCCTGTTGATAGCATCCATTCACTGTGTCCCTTTATCTAAGTCATATCGCTGCTTTAATTCCTTGGGCCACTTCCCTATAGCCCTGCGCTTTCTTCACCCCTACCTCAGGACCTTGTCTGTATAGAGTCCCAGCTACCAGCCTAGAGCTCCTTCTCACTCCCTTGGCCAGCCACACACCATCCATATTCCACCAGTTCCAGCAAGGAATGGACTCATTCAGGCCCTGCAGCTCTTCTTTTACAAGCCTGCTGGGCCCTAATTGGCTGTGTCACACATAGCCCTTCTAGATAGCTTGGAGGATCCTCTCCACTGCCTTTTTTAGGGGCAGGGTGTGGCAGGGCCATGAGGTCTTGAGCGGGGGGGCAGTTTGTAAAAGGACGAATTCTTCTGTTGGCCTAGCTACTGTTTCTCAGAGAGGTGGATTCACTAAATCAATGGATAAACTCATTCCACCGACAAAGTAAGTGTCTATGCAATAGTGACACAGCTGCAACACTGTAGCTGTGTGGCTGTAGTATTGACATGTGCAAATCTTCATTGGAGCAGGGAGTGAAACCTGGGTCTCGGGATAATTCATTAGCCACTAGTTTATAGAGTTATTCCCACACTCTCTATACTTTCTAGGACTCTACTCAGCTAATTTCTAGAACATTCTCCTGGTATACCCGCATTCCACTCCCTGCCCCAATGAAGATTTCAGTACATACACAGAGTAGAATAGCTTCAACAGAGGAGACTGAGAGACACGTCTGAGCACACCTACCAGATTAGACCCCCACAAGTGAGATACCTGAGGGAGCAACAAGTTTGTAAATGCCACTGGGGAGTTGGCATGAGTCAGGGCTGAGCTGCTCAATGGTGTCAGTAATTTGATGGCTTCCCACAAGCCCACTGGCAAAAATGTAGGCACCTCTGGGATTTTACTGGTGGAAACTTAGTTATCTGAGGACATTAGGCAACTATAGGGCAAGGTAGCAGGGGTTTCATTACTGTTAATAGTGTCTAAATGTTGGCCTCAGGAACCTAAGTTAGGCAGTAAGGCACCTAAATCCCTCTTGTGAATCTAGCCCTAAGTCTTTAGAGGGTGTGGTGACAAAGAAAACCTAGCAACTATGACGTGAGTGAAACCCCTATGGCAATGTCTGAGTAAACAATAGCTCGGAAATGTGAACTGACTCATTTATTTCAATGGGTGCTGTTACAACCTGGCCCTGTCCTCGCCCTTGTCAGTTGTCAGTTTGTTGTACTCAGACCCAAACTATGGTTCCCATGTGATTCTAACCCCTCTTGGTCTAGATAGTGACTGGTCACTGTCCTTAGCTCTGGGTCTCTTTTAGGCATATTGCCAGGTGAGGACCCCATGCATGACACCCTTCTTGGGCAGTGGGACTCTGTAGTCCACCTGTCTTAGACCACAAAATAATTGACTTATTTTTGCCATCCACCAGTTACTTATACCCATTTCCCCTCACCTGGCAGTGGGAGCCCAGACAAATCCTTCAGGGATAATGCAGCAGGAAAGCAAGAGACGCAAACACTTTATAACACAACATCAGAGGTACAAAACTTAGGAGAACAACATCCTCAAGGCACCCCTCTCAGTCTGATTTCACCACCCCTGGTTCTGGTCAGCATCCTCAGGTGATGCTGAGTCTCACAGACACGTCCTGTTTCCAGGTGCTTTTGTTGAGGGAATTTCCCAGCTCCAAATCCTACCCCTGTTTGCTGCTGTGTAGAGAGTCAATCAAAGTCTGCGGCCCTGCCAGCAGAAAACCCATTATTCCAGGATAGAAGAATCAGTACGCGTTGATGGCCAGTGATGGATCTCTCCCTGTGAGTGATTTCCAAGGTATCCTGCACTCTAGCAGGGGCAGCAGTTCTCAGAAAGACTGATGCTGTCAGGGTGAGCCACTTTTTCACTAGCATTTGGATGTTCTAAACCAACAAGGAGGTTACAATGGAAAACAAAGGTCTCAATGAAGGTAATAATCACAAAATTGCTAAAGCACATAGGCATGCTATGTCATCAGCCCTGTACAAACCTAACTCTGCATTCAGAAATTCTTTGTGAGTGAATTTCCCAGGTGTTTTTATTTTTGTTTATTTTTTTTATTCTATTGGTAGGAGATTAGAAGTCATTTAGGCAGTTGTAGTTGTCAGACATTCATAGAAATGTAGGGGTGAGAGGGACCTCAAGAGGTCATCAAGTCCAGCCCTCTGTGCTAAGACAGGAACAAGTAAACCTGGAGCAGCCCTGCTAGGTGTTGTCCAACCTGTTCTTAAAAACTGCCAATGATGGGGATTCCACAACCTCCCTTGGAAGCCTGGTCCAGAATTTAACTAATTTCCTAATCTATAACCTACATCTCCCCTGCTACAGATTAAGCCCATTGCTTCTTGTTTTATCTTTGATGGACATGGAGAACAATTTATCAACGCCCTCTTTATATCAGCCCTTCACATACTTGAAGACTGTTGTCAGGTCCCACCTCAGCCTTCTTTTTTTAAGACTAAACAGGCCCAGTTTCTTTAACCTTTCTTCCTCTCAGGTTTTTTAACCCTTTGACCATTTTTGTTGCTCTCCTCCATACCAGGGCTGCTCGGGTGGCAAGTGGGGCAATTTGCCCCAGGCCCCACAGGGGCCCACACGATTATGTAGTATTCTATAGTATTGCAACTTTTTTTATGGAAGGGGCCCCTACAATTGCTTTGCCCCAGGCCCCCTGAAACCTCTGGGTGGCACTGCTCCAGACTGTCTCCAATTTGTTCACATCTTTCCTAAAACATGGATGTAATAAAATACAGACCAGACTTTAAATGTGACCTGCCCTTCTGGATTTCTCCTGAGTAAGCTGCCCATTTCTGAGACCCTTCTCCAGCCCCAGGAGTGAACCCCTTCCAGCTCATGCCTCTACGTCTCTCTGGGGTGGGATCCAGAAATCCAGCCACACTCCAATGAGGTTGCCAGTTTCCCCCTTCATGGGTGCCAACCCCATTACCTCTCAGGTCCGATGTTCTTGGACTCTGCCAAAGTTCCCCGTTGGGACCCTGTGGTCAGGAATAATTTGTAGTGACACAGAAACAGGAGTATTTGTCCAAAACGTGCACAGTGCTTAGAGAAGCAGATTTTTAAAATAACAAAAAGACCTACAGGACCCACTGTCTTCCTTATGTTTGACATTCCCCTCCAGCCCCTTGGTAGACATGACCTAGCCTTGGTGTCTCCTGTTCTCTCTGGGAACCAAGTTACAGCTTGACCACTGCAGTTCCTGCCTCTCACTCTGTCTGTCTGTCTTTCTTCACCCTGTTGGCTCTGGGTCTTTTTGTTAGGTTCCAGCAGAGCCAACCACTTCCTTTTTAATCCTTCAGGGTCTTTTGATCTCAGCCCTAGCCTTAGGAAGAGTAAAACATCCTAACATGGATGGTGCCAGCCAGGTTGGTTCTTCCCTCAGTTGATGACCCAGCCCATTGTTGTCTTAGCCCTCTGAAGTGGGTACCTCAGAGGCTGAATTACCCTTCATGGGTTCCTTAACAGCATACTTTACAACCTCCTTTGCTTTAACATTACACAGTCATAGAATCACAGAGTCAGAAGAGACCTCAGAAGGTCATCTAGTCCACCCGCTGCTCAAAGCAGGACCAATCCTTAGACGGATTTTTGCCCCAGATCCCTGAATGCCTCCATAAAGGATTGGATTCACAACTGTGGGTTTAGCAAGCTCATGCTCAGACCACTGAGCTATCCCCCCCTCAAGTCAGATGCCAATATAGAACTAAAAAGGGAAACCAAATTATACATCATATTGTTAAGCAATAGTACAGACATTTTCCGACTTTGTGACACCTCCCAAGCTGAGACACTTCAATGGGTCTCAATGATCAGAAAAAACAACAACCGTATTTATGAGAACAAAGAAATGTTACTCCTGGTCAAGAATTTCCTCAGAGCCTCCTTGACTTCTTTGTTCCTCAGACTGTATATGATTGGGTTGAATGTTGGAATAATGACCGTGTACAACAGGGCGAGGGCTCGATCGGTGTCCACAGAGACATTGGAACTGGGCCTCATGTAGGTGATAAAGGCGCTGCAGTAGAATAAGATGACTGTGATTAGGTGTGAAGAGCAAGCGGAGAAAGCTTTGTGTCTCCCCTCGCCTGAGTGCATCTTCAGAATGGTGCAGATGATGCTTGCATAGGAGGTGATAATTAAGATTAAGGGGACTACTGTGAACACTATAGTGAGAAAGGAAAGAATGGCATTGATGAGCGATTTGTCCGTGCTCACCAGCCTAAGCACAGGGAGGACGTCGCAGAAGAAGTGGTTGATTTTATTCGGCCCATGGAAGGGTAACGTGAATATGGCTGCCGTTTGCTCACATGCCACCAACTTACCCACGATCCACACCATAGCTGCCAAGCTTAGGGTGACCTTTCTGCTCATGATGACTGAGTAATTCATGGGGTTGCATATGGCAACGTACCGGTCATAGGACATAACAGTCAGCAGGCCACACTCTGTGCTGCCAAAGAAAAGATAGAAGTACATCTGGACTGCACAGCCCAGGAAAGAGATAGCCTGCTTCTCTGACAGGAGGTTGGTCAAGGTCTTAGGGATGACCACTGAAGTGTAGCAGATCTCCAAGACTGACAAGTTCCTGAGGAAGAAATACATGGGGGTGTGGAGGGCCAGGTCAGCAACCGTGACAGCGATAATGAGGCCATTTCCTATCAGTGTGAAGAGGTAGATGAGTAAGATGAGGACAAAAAGAAGGGGCTGCAGATGCTGGAGGTCTGAGAAGCCCAGAAAGATAAACTCTGTCACTGCTGTTAGGTTTTCTTCCATAGCTCGGCCCTGTTGAGACCCCATAGGTATTTGGATCCCTCTCAGGGGGTTGCATGGTATCTCATAAAAGATAGAAAGATAGATTAGATAGAATCACAGTTACACAATCAGCTTCACCCCCTCCCCTTTCTCATCTCTCTATGTTCACACAGCTCAGGTGTTCTATCCCTTGGATCTTACTCATCTCTGGTTAGCGATTCTGACACCCTATCCCACACTCATCTCAGGAATGGACATTAGTAGCTGCTGTGTCCACTCCAGAGGTGTAGTTGGGCCACACCTGAGCGGCACTGCGACCCCGTGCACTTGGTCACAATACCTGGAATGGGGGGCTGGGTATAGCACCGCAGAACAGGCACTGCAGGAGCCTCCACTGAAGGGTGAGTCATGGACACACACAACAAGTCATGAACAAATGGGAAAATCACAGTGTCTGTGACTTCTTTCCCATTGTGACAGACATGCAGCCCTATGAATGATTATTAAAGAGCACCCCCACATTTGTTCCCACTACCCTACCTCTTACAGTGCCATCCCATTAATGAGAATGAGATACCAGAGTGTTGAGAGAAAAAGCACTAGACAAACCAACAACGAACAGCCCAGCCACATGGCTGGTCTCGTCTAATCTTACACTTCACTGCCAGCTAATGTGGTTAGATTTACCTCTCACATTACTGGAACACAGCTGGACCAATTTCTGTTCTTCTTTACAGATAAGATTCTCCAAGTGTCTGTGGGACTCTCAAATCTGGGTGAGATGAGAGAGAATCCTGTAGATGAATATATTTTAGGTGTCATTGAAAATGACATTGCAAATAGATAGAGTCGATAGGCAGATAGATGAATCATTCATTACTATTAGTTACCTTGATAGAAAGACATTATGCATATCTTTGATAAGACAGAGAGAAAGAAATTAAGAACAATTCTGTAGATTAGATACATAAGAGTAAATTAGATTGAGTGATTGGATGAGAGAGAAAGAGAGAGAGAGTGAAAGAGGTTGTCTATTTTTCCTTCAATTCTGGAGATTATTTAGGTGTTGATGGCTCCATAAAATGAACTTGGGGTCATAATAGTAAAGAAGGAAAATGCTTCAGACTGTCCCACAAATACCTTACTCTGAGCAGTCAAACCTTCCCACTTCTGAGCAGTTCCATCATTTCTGAAATTGACTTATCTTGACCGAGAAGCTTCTCTGCTAGTGAATCTCAGACATCAATCCTTTCTGTACTGTTCAGTGACTACTGGGATAAAATCCCCAGGGTTCTACTGACTATGGGTGCCTGGGAGAATTTTTAATTGTATTCTGTTTGTAAGCACTTTGATCAATGAAATCAACTCAGCAATAAAGAAACTAACATTAAATTCAGAGATGGTCCAATCCAAATTGCAATGTCAATTGTACTTGTTGATCAAGGTCAGAATATTGGTTTACTCTCAGTTCTACAAGCATTTACAGTAGACATATTCTTCATCATGATTAAGATGTGTTTGTTGCAATAAGGGTCTGAGATCTTAGAACCTAGACAATTTATATAAGCTTCTCAGGCACAGGCTCCTGAAGGACATGTAACAAGGATGTATAAATTGTATCTACAAATGTCAAGAACAAATATAACTAATAGGTAAGCCAAAAGCTTTTAGCACTAATTGCCGGTGATCTCAACAGCATAGATCTTGGTGGAACTGGTGTGAGGTCTGACTAGTCTTTAAGGAGATATGATGTTCACTTCATCATGATCTCAACATCCAACTGGGAACAAATTGCCCCCCCCCCCGTTGGCACTCTCAGGATGGAGCTGAGAACTCACTGGAACATGGGTAGTTATTAACTCCCCTCTTATCCCTAGAGTGACGTCATAAAGACAGAGTTGAGGCACTCTGGTCAAGAGCAGGGAAATTCACAGTGCTATTTCCATGCTGTGATAGATCTACAGAAAGCCAAGAATAGCATCCTCCAGGGATGTCAGCTCTTCCCACCACTAATTTCTAAATCTCCAGTTCAGATCTATCCCCTTGCAGACGTGACTCCAATTTGTTACCACATGATGGCTGCTTGTTGTCTCATGTGAAATGTATGCAGTGGTTCTCAGACCAGCTCCCAACGGACAAGTCTCCATGTCTAAAATGTATTCAATAACAGCCTTGGAAATTATTTGCAAACTTCTTGGTAAGTTCATCTCAGCAGCCAGGGGCTAGTGGCGAAATTCACTCCAGTGTCATTCCCATTGGGGGTAACTTTCAGTGTGAACTGGACAATCATCCCTTACGCTTCTTTGAAAATCCTGGCCTAAACCTTCAAAGGCCTTCAGTTGTGCACAGGCCTTGAGTGTATTTGACATGAAAGTATCATGGACATTGATCTAGCCTGGGACACATGGATGCAGGCTCCCCAAGGCAGGGATGAAGCAGGTTAGTGGGACAGTGTGCTGGAACTGTCAGTACTTAAGCTATAGCCTGAGCTGTTTGATGGGTCACTGGAGGAACTCTGTCCTCCTGTGCGGAGTTGCATTATTGCCTTGTTTTATAAAGTTTTTCTTCACCTTCCTCTGAGACATCAGATCTTTGCAATTGACAAAGTTATGACACTGATAACAACAGTCTCAGCCTTTTCTTGCCCGTGATTTTCGCCAATCATGATTATTAAGGAGAGGTGGTATATGAATAACAAAACCTCTGATTTATAAATATGTTTGTGAATAGCATAGTAAGGACACTTCGCCAATGGCCTGAGAGAAGTCTGTTAGAAGATTGACTGTTTATAGCAGGTAGCTGAGCATCAGCTTTTCTGGGTTCAATTCCTAGCTCTGGGAGAGGAGTGAGTGTAACAATTTAAGTGTATTGGGTGGGTGGCTTGGGGGCAGAGGGGAGTCAAGATTTTTAGAGAACAGGGCACATCAGGGAGCTGGTTCTGAGTATGTATATATTTCATAATCTCTCTCCTCCTTCCTGTAGAGGCCAACTGTCTTCTTTAATTGACAGCTCTTCAGAGAAGGGACCAAATTTTCAATTATACCCTTAATATGGGCAGATCAATAGATCCCCTGTCCTGTTTGGATCATCTGAGCATGGATATCACTCCTTACATGGTTGTAGACTTGGATTTTCAAAGGATCCTAGTGGACTTAGGCTCCAAAATGCAATTCAAAACCAAGGGGAGTTGGGTGACTGACAGTCTCAGCCTTTAATATTTTAGCCATATCATCAAGGTCTATAAAAATGACCAAATGACCATAGACTGGTGGACAGAGTCTGTGACTGGTTTCATTCCCCTGAAGAAAGTCTCAGTTTTCAACAGACTGGAAAGGACTAAGGAAAGGGATTCTTATTCTGGGACATGATTCCATTAAAACATGAAGGCGAAGACTCATAATCATCCAAATCCTATTGACTTTGAATAGCATTTGAGAGCTTCCTCAATTAGAATTTTGTGAAATTCCAAGTGGGCTGTCAATGTAGTTATGGAATACACATCCTGCACACCTTGACAAATTTCTTCACACCCATCCCGTCAAACTTTTTACACTCCAGATATCAAAATTGGTTCTCGCCCCTCAGAGCTGGTTGGTCAGGGGGCAGTGCTAAGAGACTTGTTCGGGGCAGTGCTAAGGGGGGCATGATGTAGGTCCTGCACCCAATGAGCATCTGCTCTGGGGCACAGGCAGGAACTGTTGGTGGTAGTTCCTCCTCTCCCCTTAACCAATCAGCACTGAAATCCAGAAATCACAATTGTCAATATCTCCTGAAACCACGCTTCCCAGGGCATGTGTCATGAGTGTTTGGTTTTATCTCCAGCCCCCCATGATACCTTCGGCATCCTGCCCACACTCCCATCTGTCTGTCGGTCTCAATCTAGGACTCCATGCAGGTACCATGGGAGCGTGAGCTAATTGGGTGGGGTCTTGTGGTCAGTGGGGCCCTCAAACCCCAGACTAAACCAAGAAGGTATCTAGGTCAGAATCCTGACCTCTAGTCAGTCAAGTGTTGACAACTTTTGCATCCCCAATCTATTTTGAAAATCACCACCTGAATAGATAGAATCAATAGGTAAATAGAGGAGTCATTTATTTCAATGACAAGTATCAGAGAGGTAGCCATATTAGTCTGGATCTGTAAAAAGCGACAAAGAGTTCTGTGGCATTATCTAGATTAACAGACCTATTGGAGCACAAGCTTTTGTGGGTGAATACTCACATGCATCTAACAAACTGAGTTTGCGCCCATGAAAGCTTATGGTCCAATACGTCTGTTAGTCTATAAGGTGCCGCAGGACTCTTTGTTGCATATTTTGATGAGTTAGCTTGAGAGAGATAATGATGCACAGTCCATTTCACCATGATTGCACCATCACACTGGCACAATATGTGTACCCCATAATCACTCCTACATAACTGTCATTTATTTCATAGTCTTTAGTATTTATTATTCATATTTCAGGATCAACTAGGATCCCCAGTAATAGACCAAGACAACATGGGCTAGATTCACAAAGGGACATAGATGTTCCAGTGCTGATCATTGACTTTTAGGTACCTAGAAATTCATAGGGATTCACAAAGCCTCAGCTTATGTACCCGGGTCCCTATATAATGAAAGGGGATAGGTAGGCACCTAAAAATGGGATTCACAAAAAACAGCTTGCTCAGGGGTTCCTCATCTAGGCTAGCTAATGGGAGATTCCAGGGAAGTGCCTATGTGTCAGCTGTGAACACTTTCTTGGGGTAAGGCACCAAAGGTGTTTTTCACAAGAGGCCTGGGGAGTGAGAAGGATGCCTCATTCATCACTCTTAGCTCAGCCATTTGGGTCCTCAACTAGGATGCGAAAGATCCAGCTTCAATTTCCCCCTCTGTCTTAGGAGAAAAGGGATTTGAACAGGGAACTACCACTTCTTAGGACAGTACTATAACTTAGAAGAGTACTATAACTATTATTCATGTTTAATTTCCCTTTCTTTTCCCCTCACAAAACCCATTCAGAAATTAATATGCTTCCTTGAGAAGTTCATGCTTCTCTTCAAGGCTGCCTTCAGGGAATCTTTCATCTGCTGGTTCCTCATGCTGAAGATGAAGGGGCTCATGAGAGGGGTCACAACTGTGTTGAGCAGGGCCACCAGCTTGTTGAGCGAGATGTCACTGCCTGAAGGCCGGACATACATGAAGATGCAACTGCCATAGCCCATGGTGATGATGATGAAGTGGGAGGAGCAGGTGGAGAAAGCCTTGTTGCGTCCTGAGTGGGATGTTATCTTGAAGATGGTGGCAACAATATAAGTGTAGGACACCACCGTCAGGATCAAGGAGCCCAGCAGGATGGCGGAGGAGGTCATGAAACTCAGCAGCTCCACAAAGTTCGTGTCCACACAGGACAGCTTGACCAAGGCCAAGTTGTCGCAGAAGAAGTGGTCAAACTGGTTGCCATTGCAGAAGGGCAGGGTGATGACCAGGATGGTGGGGATGATGGTGGCCAGGAACCCCGTTGCCCATGACCCCACCACAAGCTGGAAGCAGAGCTGAGCATTCATGACCATGCTGTAGCGCAGTGGGTTGCAGATGGCCACATAGCGGTCATAGGACATAACAGCCAGCAGGACAAACTCACTGCAGCCCAGAAGGAAGTAGAAATAGCACTGAGTGATACAAGCCAGGTAGGAGATGGACCTGTCACCCGTCAGAAAGCTGGCAATCACCTTGGGTAGGACAGAAGATGTAATAAGGATCTCCAGACAGGAGAGGTTCCAGAGGAAGAAGTGCATGGGGCTGTGGAGGTGATGGTCTAAGAGGATGATGGTGATGATCATGATATTGCCAGACAAGATCAGCAAGTAAGAGGCCAGGAAGCCAACAGCAATGAGGCATTCCAGATGGCGGGGGTAGAGGAAGCCAATGAGGATGAATTCGGTCACGGTGGTTTGGTTCCGCATGGCTACATTGGATCTATCTGTGAGGGGTAGAGGGAGGACGGAGGGAATAGGGAATAATGTGTCATATGAACAGGAGAAAAGAAAAGTAGAAAAACAGAAGAGTAGGGAAGAGGAAAGAAAAGATCAGAAGAGAACATAAAAGGAAAAGGAATAGAGATACGGAGGAAAAACATGATAAATTGTAGAGGAGGAAAGCAAGGGTGAAATAAGAAAAGTGAAGAAGCCAAAAGAACAATACATCAAATAAAAAATTACCCTGTGGGCAATGGATGGGATGGGAAGAACAATAAGTCAATGTGAGCAGGGAAGTGAAGACAACGAGAAGAGAAAACAAATGGCAAACAGAAAAGGAAAGAAAAGTGGAGGAGAGAAAAGCCCCCAAAATAAAGAAGAGCAGAGCTGGGTGGAATTGTTTCCCTGGGCAATTTTTTTCCTTTTTTTTAGGTGTGGGGGAAGGGCGAAGAAAAAAAGAAAAGTTTTCAGCTGAAAACTCTTCCAAATTTCTGCTTTTTATTTTCTTAATGAAAAGTCAAAAATTGTCCACAGAAAGCAGACACTTACCACAAAAGTTTTAGTTTATTTGAAAAGCCATTTATTTTTTGTCAAAAACAGTTTTGATAGAAATATTTGGACTAGCCTTAAAAATAAGGAAAGAAAAAAAAAGTAATAACAGGAGTGGGTGGCTGAGATTCTGTGGCCTGCGTTGTGCAGGAGGTCAGACTAGATGACCATAATGATCCCTCATGACCTGAAGTCTATGAGCCTAAAAGAAAGGAGAAGTAAAATTAAAATAAAGGAACAGAGAAAAGCAATAAAGGAAAGGAGAGGGTGAAAATGAAAGGAGAGAAATGAAGAAAGAGAATAAAAAGGAAAGGAGAAAAATGTAGGAACCAAAAAAAAAGGAAGGAACGAAAAAAACAAAGAAGAAGAAAAAAAACATGACTGAAGGAAAAAAAAAGGAGAGAAAGGAGAAAGGGAAAATGAAAATATAAGAAAAAAAGTTATCAAAATGGAGATAAAAGATATTTAAAAACGGAAAGAGAAGAGGAAAAAGAAAAACTAGAAAAGGAAATAGATAAACAGAAAGGGGGGCAGAACAGCTACTCACGTTAGTCTAGGTCTGTGATGTTAGGAAGATACCATAAGGCACACAGATTGAGTCTTGTGCCTCAGTCATCACCAACTACCGTAAAACAAATTCTTGTAGGGTAATCTTTTAAATTCTAGTCCCAGCGCTTTTGGATTAAATACTAAAGTAGTTTATTCTGAACTTCTTCAAAGACTGAAAAGTAGTAATCATTCTGATTTTTCCCTTCATGTCAAGCCGTGAGAAGCCCTCAAACAGCACCTGCAACATCAGGGTCTTTTGACTTGTCCAGCGGGTATTGTCACATCTAAGCGAATTGTACTTTCATATGTTGACTCTTGTTCTTCTAGCCTCACAATCTACTTGCCATTCTCTGTGAAGTAGGTCTGCCTCAACTGGGTGAGGCTGATTAGTTTTAATGATCACAGGTACCCCAGGGGATCCATTCACTGGAGAATCCCAGAGCCACTTTTTGAGATGTACATGGAAAGATAAAAAATCATGACACTTTCCAAGAAATTTTAACTAGGTTACCATATGTGAACCCAAGTACTGTACCTTTCAGAATGTTTTAGCCTTTGCCCATATGTCATAGACTCACTTGTGATGGCAGAGACCTTTAATGTGCCATTTAATTCATTTCATGTGCCTCCTACAATATAATTATTGTGTTCCTTACACTTCTTTGGTGCACGGAATAGTCCAGTGGGTTATGCACTGGTCTGGGCAACAGGAGATGCTCACTTCTAATTATATCTATTCCATTTGCTCAGGGCAGGTCCTTTAGCACTAAGACCCAGATCTAGAAAAGTATTTATGCACCTAACTACTGCTGTGACAATTGGGTCCATCATTTTTGCCTGCTTGGGAATTAACTATGGAAAGTTCACTAATAAATGTTATAAACAGGTTAAGTCCCAACCACTGCTTCAAATGAAATGTAATTGGAGGGACTTTAACAATAATAACTCCAGCCCATCTCAACTAATTAATTCACTTTCCCTCCAAAGGACAGTTATTACCGTCTTTGATGCCATCAAAGAGACTGACAGATGAGGGTGGTTGTTTTTTTTTTCCCCTTCTAAAACTCTCTTCAGCTAAAGGGACAGGGAGCAAGGGACGTTGTTAAAATGAAAACCTTATTTAATACCTTGCATTTCAAATGCTTTAACTGTGCTTTCTTCTTTTCTTTATCTTTAATAAAAGGTTAAAAGTATTTTAATGGTGTGTTTGCCATGGGATTAAGCAGGCTCAGGCCTGTGTGTATCAAACCCTGAACTTTGTTTAACATTGTTTGATATTGGACAGTGACAGGGTTATGGTAACACCTTTGACTTTTTGGGCCCACGTATTCCATCTTAATTAACACAATACTAGTACGTTAGACACCTACATTCAAAATTTAGGCAGCACTGAGATCCTCAAAGCCCTCACTTAGCTGTTGCCTAACTCTGTAAGTGCCTTTATTCACTCAAAGCCTAATGTTTTGCTGCAAAAGTCACCTAAGAGCTTATGTTTCTGCCTCTAGGCATGCACGCTGCTGCCTCACTTGAGGTGCCTGGTTGCCTCTATCACGTCAGACTCCCAGCCGGATCCTCAAACCAGGTGAACATAGGCATTGCTGCACTTCTTTCTCCTGGGGAACTTGATCTGGTAGGTGGGTTCTGAGCATGCCTAAATCCACACAAAACAGTGGCGGGAGGAAGGAGGATTTCCCTCATAACTAGGCTAGGAGGGATTCGATTTTTATTGGTGAATATTAATAAATGTCGATTCACCAAACACCCACAAACTGACAAAAACTATTGCCATCGATAATCAAAATTGACAGATAGACAAAGTAAGAAAAATGCTACCTGAGAACTTATTGCAGTTTGATTTAAGGATATTTACTTTGTATATTTTCACATGTGATGTTGACAATGTGTATTATAACATTTTATAAAGCTTTAACTTTTTGAAAGTCAGCATCTACTGTCATTAAATAATTATTGTATGATCCCCTCCACCATAATTTCCTGCAACTGTGAAAATTTAAAAAGATAAACATTGTGGTGATGGGGGAAAGCTTAAAACCCCTGATTTTGCAAAACTCTGAAATCCTAAATCAATAAAAATTGGGGGGGGGGAGCTTAAAAATAAACATCAATAATATTGCTCAAAATTACTTTTTTTAAAGAAATCAGTTCTGCCAACTCGATTCATAACTTGTAACCCAGGGATAATGACACACATGGGGGATGAGGGATCCTATGTTCCTAACCTCTTGTTTCTGGTTTTCACTAGGTGGCCAAGGCCCAGATCCACAAACAGACTAAGGCATTACAATGTGTAGCAACACCTAATTTTAAAAGCAGCAAAGAATCCTGTGGCACCTTATAGACTAACAGACATTTTGCAGCATGAGCTTTCGTGGGTGAATAACCACTTCTTCGGATGCAAGTAGTGGAAATTTCCAGTAGTGTTCTCCTACAATGTAATATATGCCATCATATGCCAGCAATGCCCCTCTGCTATGTACATCGGCCAAACTGGACAGTCTCTAAGGAAAAGGATAAATGGACACAAATCAGACATTAGGAATGGCAATATACAAAAACCTGTAGGAGAACATTTCAACCTCCCTGGCCACACAATAGCAGATCTTAAGGTGGCCATCCTACAGCAAAAAAACTTTAGGACCAGACTTCAAAGAGAAACTGCTGAGCTTCAGTTCATCTGCAAATTTGACACCATCTGCTCAGGACTAAACAAAGACTGTGAATGGCTTGCCAATTACAGAACCAGTTTCTCCTTTCTTGGTTTTCACACCTCAGCTTCTAGAACAGGGCATCATCCTCTCTGATTGATCTAACCTCGTTATCTCTAGCTTGCTTCATGCTTGCTTATATATACCTGCCCCTGGACATTTCCACTACTTGCATCCGACGAAGTGGGTATTCACCCACGAAAGCTCATGCTGCAAAACGTCTGTTAGTCTATAAGGTGCCACAGGATTCTTTGCTGCTTTTACAGAACCAGACTAACATGGCTATCCCTCTGATACTTGACACCTAATTTTAAGACACCAAGACAGCCAGTGGAATCCACAAGTCCTGATTTAGGCACCCGGGCTCCCTATACAATGAATGGGAAGAGACAGGCATCTAAGAATGGGATCCACAAAAGCCATCATCAGGCAGGGAGATGCTTATATTAGCCAAAGCCAGATGCTGATGAGAGGGATGTGTCTTCAGCCTGCCCCTCTCAGGGAGTTCAGCTCCTAAATCTGGGCTGGAGGTAGGCACCTAGCTTTGTTTGGGATTTTCCGCTGTGAATCCTCTCCTGGAGTTAGGTACCGATGTCATTTTTTGCAAGACATGCCTGGGGGAGAAGAAGCAATGCTTTATAGCTTTTAGCCCACTTACTAGGACACTCACCTGGGACGTTAGAGACCCGGATAGGGAATCTGAACCACGGCATCTCACATCCCAGGTGAGCACCCTAACAATTGAGCTAAAGGTTTCCTGCTGTCCCCTGTGTGGAGTTGGGCTACTTCAGAGCACTCCTACTGGATCAGACCCTGCCGGTGAGATAGGCTAAGAATTGCCACTATGAATGACAATGAATAATCATTGGGCCAGGGACAAGATCATGAGGATGACTCTAAAGCTTATTGTTTTGAGCATTCACCTAGGATGTAGAAGAGCTATGTTCATGTCTCTGTTTATTATTTATACATAGTGGAGCAGCTTCAACATCAAAGACTGAGAGAGAGTCCTGCACCATCCCATCCCATAATCCAATGTTTAGGGATCTCTTTTGTAGTGTGGAAGACCCAACTTCACAGATCTTCTCCACATGAGGTACGGGGGGGAACTGTTGGGTTTTCTATAGCACATTGTGGCCAACACACTTGGGTCGGGTCAAACCTTTATTTGAACCAAAAGCATTTCTTGAGGTTAACAGCCACTGTTAAAGCAGTAGATAGTAACAGATAGGCAAAGAAAGGTTAGGACAAGTTACCTCTCTGAGGAAGCTGAGTCAGGAACTCTGGGTGGAGAATTGGCTCTGGGCCATGGGAGGGGAAATCTCAGAGAATGGGGCCCAGGAGCGTTTGTGAGGTGGAGGGTTGTGAGAGGGGAGGAAGGGAATTAGGGGCTGGGGGTTTTGTTTGGGGGCCTGAGCTGTGTGAGGCAGAGGGAAGGAGACACCCAGGGAATAGAGTAAGAACATTCACGGGGTGGAGGATGCGGCAGAGGCTGGAGTCAAAGGGCCTGAATCTCCTCTCCCTGAAACCAGACATACGCCACTGTAATACCATGGACTTACCTTGAGATGAGTGACTGGGAAATCAGGCCTATTGACTCCAGTGGAGTTACTCCTGATTTACACCAGGGTGAATGAGAGGGAAATCAGTTGACTGCAGTGAAGTATTTCTAACTTTTCTTACTGTTGGTACATTTGGGTGCTGATTTATTGTGCACGGCTAAAGATCAAACCGGGGCACAGATCCTCACACTGGGGACTCCAAAGCTCAGTAGAGTTCAGTCCACCTACTTGCCCTCGGGGGAAATAAAGTGACAGCGTTATCAACCACAATGTTTAGTTCTCATTTAGGGGCATCAGCCTTTGAAGTGATTGGAGTCACGCCAAACAGATTGCACTGTGAATGTGCATGGCAAAAGGAGGAGCTGGTTGAAAGCTGTTTCTGACTTTCAGCCCCATAGCTGCTGAAAGGAGAATGTTCTGGACAAGAAACCTCGGCTGGAGAACTTCCTATCAGAGGAATACCATCTCCTTTTATGGCTGCCTGGCTCAGTCTTACTTCTATTTCCTGCTGGGCATTTCAGAGAATGTCTTGTTGGCCATGATGTCCTGCGTTCAATATGTGGCCATATGTTACCCACTGAACTATAGCACTATCATGAATAGAAAGGTCTGTGTCTGGTTGGTGATGGGATCATGGATGTGGGGATTCTTCTCCATCTTGGCCCCTACCATGATCAAACTTGAATTGCCCTGCTGTGGCCCCAACATCATCAACCATTTCTTCTGCTATCATGCCCCCTTGTTATACCTCGTCTGTGCCGTCATCCGGCTGGTGGAATTCATCGACTTCATCATCTCGCTGTCTGTGTTGCTAGGCTCCCTGCTGCTGATGGTCATCTCCTACATGTATATTATCTGCACCATCATCTGTATCCCATCTGCCAAGGGCAGGGAGAA
Source organism: Mauremys reevesii (assembly GCF_016161935.1). Lineage (NCBI taxonomy): Eukaryota > Metazoa > Chordata > Testudines > Geoemydidae > Mauremys > Mauremys reevesii. Next base: position 10,025,358 of record NC_052637.1, on the reverse strand, counting down.
AGCTTTCTCCACCCGTGCATCTCATTTCACTGTGGTTACCATTAGCTACAGCACCTCCATCTTCATCTACATTAGGCACTCGCAGCCCCCCTTCTTTGTGTGGCTTGTCCCCTGTCTGGTACTGAGAGAAAACCAGATGTGGTTTTGTCCAGTATCACAGACTAGGGAGGCATGCAAGGTCACACTGGTGGATGGGGCCACAGCTTTCCCAGAAGTACCAGAATGTCCGATATTCCTGGAATGCATCAGTGGACAACCTAGTTGAGGGCAGAGTTGGGCAACATTTTTCCAAGCCATTGGCAGATTGTTTAACTCAGCTAAAAACATAGCAGCATCTGTCAATGGCAGGGAAATTATTGAGATACACCCAGAAAATCATGATAGGTTATCCGCACCACATGCTGGAGAGGAAAGCGAACCCTCACAAGGTCTGACACACTCTGCTTCTTTGTCCCCCTTTAATGGTTAAGTCACAAATGGTAGTTTATAAAACAGTGGGCCCAGTCGCCAGCTGGTGGCAATGGATATGCAGCTCCATTGGAAGCAGTAGCTCAGATCCACAGATGCTGCAAATTGCTTTAGGGCCACCAAAGTCTATGGAATTACACAGATGGGGATGAGGATCTACCCCAAAAGCAGCAAAGAATCCTGTGGCACCTTATAGACTAACAGACGTTTTGCAGCATGAGCTTTCGTGGGTGCATACCCACTTCTTCAGATGCCGAAGAAGTGGGTATTCACCCACGAATCTTGCATCTGAAGAAGTGGGTATTCACCCACGAAAGTACATGCTGCAAAACGTCTGTTAGTCTATAAGGTGCCACAGGATTCTTTGCTACTTTTACAGAACCAGACTAACACGGCTACCCCTCTGATACGATCTACCCCAAATGTCTTCTCTCACCTACCCCAGTGTTACACCAGTCTGACTCCTCAGCTTCCAATGAAGCCACTCCTGATTTATATACACAAGCAAGAAAAGTCCAATCATTGTTTTCAGTGGCCATGGAACGGGTGCTAGTGGCCAAGCAGTGCGACAGGTATGGTTTTCGCACAGAATTAAAGTCTGATTCCTTTTATGCACAAAATGTATACCCATTTAACTCCACAACTGGACCAGATTTTCTACTGGTGAAAATCACCCCAGCAGCAGTGATATCAGCAGAGTTAATCTGGATTTGCATTGGTGCAACTGAGATCAGAATCAGACCTGGTTGTGTGTAAGCTGTGTGGTCATGGAAATCACTGACATTAAAGGAACAGATACTAAGTAAGCAAACTTTAATTAGAGAAAGACAGATAATGAATTCTTGGTGAATTATCTACACCCAGTCAGTCTCCTCAGGGCAGCTTTGATCTCCTTGTTTCTCATGCTGTAGATAACTGGATTCATGATTGGTTGCAATACAGAATAGAGAACAGCCAAGACAAGATCCAGAGCAGATGAGGAGCTGGAGGTGGGTTTTAGGTAGGCAAAGACGCCAGTGCAAACAAGCAAGGAGACCACAGTGAGGTGAGGAAGGCAGGTGGAGAAGGCTTTATGCCGGCCCTGCTCAGAGGGGATTCCGAGGACTGATTTGAAGATCTGAACATATGACACAATGATAAAAATAAAGCAGCCTAAGACTAAACATATACTAAAGTCAAGAACCCCAACTTCACTCATATATGAGTCAGAGCAGGTGAGCTTGAGTAGCCGGGGGATTTCACAGAAGAACTGATCCACCATGTTGCCTCTACAGAAGGTCAATGCAAACGTGTTCCCAGTGTGTAGCACAGAGTAGAGAATCCCACTGATCCAGGCACCAGCTGCCATTTGGACACAAGCTCTGCTGTTCATCATTGTCTCATAATGCAGTGGTTGGCAGATGGCGACATATCGGTCATACGCCATGACGATAAGAAGGGAATAATCTGCTACCAGCAAGAAGAGGAGGAAAAAGACTTGAGTAACACATCCAGCATAGGAAATGGACTTGGTGTTCATAAGGGAGTTGGCCATGGATTTGGGGACAGTGACAGAGATGGAGCCAAGGTCTACGATGGACAGATTCATCAGGAAGAAGTACATGGGAGTGTGAAGTTTGTGGTCGAAGACTATAACCATGAAGATGAGAAGATTCCCCACCAGGGCTGCCAGATAAATCACTAGAAACACCACAAAGTGCAAAATCTGCAGCTCCCGAACTTCAGAGAATCCCAGGAGAAGGAATTCAGTCATGGTGGTTCGGTTGGACATTTTCTTTCTCAGGATGGGGAAAACAGCCCCACTGACTCCAGTAGATTTACTCCTGATTTACACTGGGGTGAGAGACAAAGTAGAATCAGCTCAATGGACTCCAGTGGAGTTACTCATAATTTACACCAGGGTAATGGAGAGGAGAATTAGGAACAATTGCTTTCAAGGTATTTGTATACCTCTGTCACCTAGAGGTGGGCGAACTCTGGATAACAGTGTATAAATGTTACTACCCTCATTTTACCGAGGGGAATTGGGGGTCTGCCTGGCCGTATTCTGCTGTCAGGGGCACTGCTGCAAATGTGGGTAATTTCACTGCATGCCATGGAATTACTCCCACTTTATACTTCTCTAAACTGGAGCAGCATCTCACATGGAGGTGACCCAACCCAGTCATAATTACATGGTAAACTCGAGTTAGGAATACAGTATAGGAGCTTTGATGCTCCATCCACCGTCCTAGACAGATTTCCAGGCTCACTGTGATAGACAGACGTTCTGGTTCCCTCCTGCTTCTCTAACCACTCAACTAAACTCCCTCCCAGAGCTTGGAAGAGAACCCAGGAGTCCTGACTCCCAGTTCGCCCCCTGTATTAAGCCAATAAATACAACACCCCTCCCGGAGCTCAAAATACAGACCAGGAATTCTGGCTCTACCCCCTGGACTCAACTCCCTCCCAGAGATCGGAACACAGGTGACGTGTCATGACTCCCAGTTCCCTCGGCTAATGACTGCATCGGACTGTATCTCAGCCTCTGTCCCAGTGACTCTCCATTGCCATCAGGAATGACTGCTGCGAGTGACAATGGAGAGTCATTGGGCTACCGAACGCTAGTGAGAATGATTCCCCAGCATGTTTTTTGGGGGACTCACCTGTTGTGTGGAAGAGTTCAAGTCCCTGCTCCAGTGACTATTTAATTATTCATAAAAAGTGGAGCAGCTTCAACAGGAGAGACTGAGACAGTCTCATTTCAGAAAAGCCCATAGCCTAGTGCAGGGGTCAGTAGCCTTTCAGAAGTGCTGTGCTGAGTCTTTATTTATACACTCTAATTTAAGCTTTCGCGTGCCAGTCATACATTTTAACGTTTTTAGAAGGTGTATTTCTATAAGTCTATAATATATAACTAAATTATTGTTGTATGTAAAGTAAATAAGCTTTTTACATTTTTTAAGAAGCTTCATTTAAAATTAAGTTAAAATGCAGAGCCCTCTGGATTGGTGGCCTGGACCCAGGCACTGTGAGTGCCACTGAAAATCAGTTTGTGTGCCACCTTCAGCACGCATGCCATAGGTTGCCTACCCCTGGCCTAGTGGCTCAGGTACCCTCCTGTAAAGTGAGAATTCAAACCCCTTCTCCTTATCAGTCAGAGAGAGGGATTGAACCTGAGTTTGTCATAAGCCAGCATAGTGCCCTAACCTCTCAGCTTCAAGTTATGAGGGGTGCCTGTCCCAGAGTCCTTATGAGAGACAGAAATAGAACCTTCAGTTCTGGTTACTCTCCTCTCCACCCTGGACTGAATTTCCACCCAGAGCCACACATAAAACTCAGGAGGCCTGGCTCTCAGTCCCTGCTACTCTTACCCACTAGACCCCAATCCCTAGAACCCGAGAGTACTGGCTCCTAATCCACACCACTCTAACCCACTTGACTCAACTGCCCTTGCAGCAATTTAATAGACAGAAGTAACAATAATCTGAAAACTAGACACAAATTGATAGATAGATAAATAGATAGATAGATAGAACAACAAAGAGAGAGACACAAGTAAGAAAAGAACAGATACAGAGAGTGCGAGAGAAACACAGAACTAACAAAAACTAACAGATAGAGAAGTAAAAACAAACTAATTGAGAGAGAAAATACAAACAGACAGGTAGACAGCAATAACAACAAACTAATATATACAGAGAGAAAAGTATCAATGAACTGATACTTCATTGTCACAATTTTTGGACTACTTTAATGTAAACTCCTTAATCCATTCTAAAAATAGTGTGTTGATTTCATCAATTTCCCCACTCCCAATAGAAGGAAACTGAGGCACGGATATTCTGTCCTCTCTTTCTGAAGGTAAATTCTTTGGACTGCCTCAGTTTCCCATGCCAAAATTGAGCTAAGAGTGAAACTATGAAAAAAAAATCTGTTGTCACTTACAATTTCATCCTTAGAGTGCCACTGTGTAACTCTCAAATATATTTAATTGCAAGAGCAAACTTATGGTGCCGGTAAATGTGGAATCCTCCCAGACTGAGATGTCTTTTCTCCTCCAGCTACAGACTGCAATTGGTATCCCCCTCTCTCTAGCCCCAATCTCTATATCTAATGCTCTTATCACTGTAGTATGAGAGACCATTCCCCCACTGCACTGAGGCTGAGCTGCTGGAAGTACACTGAGATCTGTGCTGTCTGCAGATGAGCTGTGTGCCAAAAAGGCTGGTGCTGCAGGAAGGTGATTTATCATGTCTGTTTTCTAAGGGCTTATGAGACGCACTGCCTAGAGCCCTCAACAGCCCAGAGGCAACAATTAATTTCTCTTGTCCTCTACTTCCCTGAAGAGTTTCCAGAAACTAAAATAATCACAATTCCAATGAGGCAGCAGGGTCTAGAGGAAAATTTGTGAGGCAAACATTGCGGGCACACAGGACTGTGCTCCAGACATCTGCCATCAATTCCTCATCCTGCTGCTGACCTGCTGTGTTACCTTGGGAAAGTCATGCCCTGGGGCTGTCTTTTCCCTCCCACCCTTTGCCTGTCCCTGGGGCGGAGACTGTGTCTTACCTAATATAATGGGCTTCTCATATCAGGTTCAACTATCAGACAATTAATTAATTAATTAATTAATTATTAAAAAGCTATGGTCTGAGGTGTCCTGAAATCTGATCCCAACTATTCCTCTGACTCTGTTCAGTCCCTTCACTGCTCCATTCCTCAGTTGTCATCCCTACAATGGGGATAAGAGTTACAACTTGGAGTAGCTGGAATAGTTGGAATAGTTACAACATCTACCAATGTGATATATGACATCATGTACCAGCAATGCCCCTCTTCCATGTACATTGGCCAAATCAGACAGTCTCTACGTAAAAAAATAAATGGACCCCAATCATACATCAAGAATTATAACACCCAGAGCACAGAGTTGCATCCCTGATACTCTTGGTTACTAGCAATTGATGGATCTATCCTCTATGAACTTATCATGTCTAGCTATTCATCCATCCATCTCTATACATATCCTTCCATCTACTAATCGATCAATCAATCTGAGGCTCTTGTACTGCCACACATCACCATGGTATCAGAGCACTTTCCACATAAAAACAGTTACCATATCAAAGTCACACATGGGGTCTCTGGCTCTTCTCCTTTTCTCAGGGTGGAAAGTAAACATTCTGCCCCTGCTGCAGCCCCAGGGCCGGAAGAGCTGTCAGCCTTCGCCTGGCCATGGGGCTCAAGGTGTCAGCTGCTGCCCCCAGCAGCAGGGCTCTTTTGTTGTAATGGACCCGTGGCTTTAGCTAACAAATGGCTTGGATCCCCAGGGGCTGGTTATAGTGAAGATGTACTGTATTTTGTTGGTTGGTTGATTTGTTTCTTGTTCCAGATATTTTTGGTGGGTGGGGATTTGGGAGGGCGAGGTATGTTTGATTGGAGGGGAGTATCCATTTGATGTCATCAAGTATCGGGTACTACCAGATCAGGCCCTAGACGGAGCACATGCCTATTTTCCACTGGTTTGTGGATCGCTAGCAGACACAGGGGCCTCTCTGAATGGACTTAGGCATCTCTCTCTGAGCTATCACACACTCCCCTCTTTGGCATCTCCTATTGGCTAGCTCAGGCATCTCCCCTCCTAGCATGCTGGATTTTGTGACTCCAATTCTTAAGTGTCTGTCTCTCTATATTTATTTTATAGGGAGCCCAGTGGCCTGAATCAGGCTGTGTGACACCCTATTGTTGTCCCAGTGATTTTCTAGGTTCCTAAAAGTTAGGTGTTGCTGCACTGCAGGTCACCACACCTGAGTCAATAAGTTTTGGACACTTATATCCTTTAGAAAATCCTACTAGGCACCTAAACACCTTTCAGATCTGGGCCTTAAATGATGAAGTGCCGGTGTCTATACTGGGCAATGATACCCTGGTATGAAGCTGTGGGTTCATTGACTTATGATCTTCGATATTCACCAGGGATCATAGAATCACAGAAATGCTGGGCTGGGACGGACTAAAATCCAAGGGGAATCGGGTGCCTGGATCTTTGAAAATCCCTTCTTTAATTGCTGGAAAAAAATAATCCTCCCCTTTGAAGAACATGCCCATATCTCTGCTGATTCCAAGGCTGGTGCCAGCCCACCTGATAGAGAAAAGTGAACTCTGTCTTTTGTAGGTATATTATAGAATCACAGAACCATAGAAATGTGGGGCTGAAAAGGACCCTGAGAAGCTGAGGCAGGACCTAGTGAATGTAGGCCAGTCCTGAGAGGTGCTTGTCCAACTTCTTCTTTAAAAACATCCAGTGATGGGGATTCCAAACCCTCCCTTGGCAGCCTATTCCAGAGTTTAACTGACCTTAGAGTTAGAAAACGTTTCCTAATCTCTAACCTTAATCTCCCTTGCTGCAAATTCAGCCCATTACTTCTCATCCTATCTTCAGTGGACATGGAGGACAGTTGATCACCATCCTCTTTATTACAGCCCATAACACATTTGAAGACTGTTGTCAGGTCCCCACTCAGACTTCTTTTCTCTTCCCAGTACAGCAACTGCCATTGAGGATATGATCAAAGAGCAGCAACATCCCTTGCACCATATGCTAAACCATATGATGGGACACAAATACAATAAGGCTCAGAATTTCAAATCTATTTTATTCCGCAAGTAGCTTTGAAAATTCCCTTCAATGAGACTGAACGTCCAATTCACCTTGGCAGCTTTTACCAAGGCCCGTGCTGGATTCTCCATCGCTTGATGTCTTCAGATCAAGACTGAAGGCTCTTCTGGAACATGCATTCATGAAAAATTAGTTATTGGGCTCAAGACAGGGGTAACTCGCTTGTGATCTATAGGAGGTCAGAAGACTCAGACTGGGTGAGCTAATGGTCCCTTCTGGCCTTAAATGCTGTGAATATTCTCCAAAAATTTCCATTGATGGGACCTAGGGTCCAGATCCTCTAGGGACCTTTAAAATTCTAGACTAAAGCCAGTTTTCCATCTCTTGTTAGTTTGGTCCTTAACTGAGAACCCTTGAGAAATAAATCCTTCTTTTCACCTATAAAGCAAGTGCACTTCTCCAAGGCAGTGTGTCTGACACATAACCTGGAGGTATCACATCTAGGGAGAGGACAGGAGGTTGGTCTAAGACCAGAGATGTGATTTTCTAAGAGTCCTGAGGAGTTAAACACCAGTTCCCAAGGACTCCTTTAACTCCATTAGGCCCTACTCCAGAAGGGAGCCACAGTGTTCACTGTTGGACAATATACCCACCACCAGTGCTTCTGGGACAGAATGCAGGAGATCTGGTCTGTTGGAACATATTCCTGGTAGAGGAAGTATCTAACAAGCCGCCCAGAAGCTGTTCGGTAGGGGTGAGCATGGTAGATTGAGGGAGCTGGCAATTCATTTGGTTATAAACTGGATAATCCCCTTTTCATGTGGCTTGTCCCCTGTCTGGTACTGAGAGAAAACCAGACGTGGTTTTGTCCAGTTTCATAAATGAGGGACACGTGCAAGATCACACTGGCGGGAGGGGCCACGTAGGCAGGGGCAGGGCCACAGCTTTCCCAGAAGTACCGGAATGTCTGGTGTGAGGTTGCACCCTATAATTCTTTATAGAAATATGCTTATGAGTGTAAATATAACATGACCTGAATATGTCTTACGCTAGATGTGCCAAGTAACATATCTCTGCAAAGGTTATGATCTATTGGATATATTCATGCTAATTACATGCATGTATCGTTTCTGTATTTGAAGTTATGAGTGTGACTATGTACTTCTTTGATTTTAAGTAGCCTCAGTGAAGCAGTTGGTCACCTTTTTGAGAAAACACTATTCTCACTCAGAGTCCTATCAAGAAACACTTCAGTTAACAATGAACTCTGAGAGATGCCAATCCACATCTGAGCTTTCCTGGGAATGTGGCATTTGCTGGTAAAGTTCTGAGTCATGCATGGACATGTGACTTGCCCATGTGACTCCAAAACTCCATCTTGCAGCATGGATTTAAGATGGGTAAAGATCATGCATCTTCGGTCTCCAGGGTGCAGAGGGACTAGGAATGGGCATCTCTAAGATGATCCAGGAATAAACCTGCCCCTCCTCTCACTAAGGAGTCCCTCCCCTCTTAGGTCTCACTCCTGCTGCTGTTCTGCTGTAGCTTGGTAGGCAATATCAGCCTCTGATTAGTGCAGGAATAAGGTCCCCTGAAGTTCTCAGGCCACTTGCCTTTCTGTGAGGGTCACCATTTAATCAAGGCTGGCACCCGGGGGACTCAACCAGAGACATCTAGGGCCCAAAGTACAAGCTTCTACAGCTTGAGTTGAAGAGCCAGGCTGCCTGACAGCCACTGGAACAGCCTCCTATCCTCTAGGTGGGGCACAGAGGGGCCTCATAACATGCACTTCCCATGGGTGCGACACTGCACAGCTGCAGGGGTCAAGGGCTCCATATGAGCTGGAGTCACCTCCCTCAGCCAGGAGGACAAGGTGTCACAGACAGTTGTACTAATGCAATGCCATGGGCTCTACTGGAGTTTATTATCTGTGTGGCCCTTTCTCCTCTCCCCTATCCCTGCACTTCCATAAAGTCACAGAGTCACAGAGTACAAGGCCAGAAGGGACGAGCCAATCATCCAGTCTGACCTGCTGTATGCCAACACCACCCGGCACCCACAGACCGAACCCAACCACTTAAATTAGACCAAAGTGTCACAGCCCTAGGGAGACTAAATGGTTCTGTGCCACTGGCAGACAAGATAAGAGACCAAGGGGCAGCAGTGCCCGAAGTGCCCGCAATGGCAGGAAAATGACTGAGATACACCCAGAAAATCCTGGCAAGTGACAACCACCAAACGCTGCAGAGGAAAGCGACCCCCACCCCTCAAGGTCCCTGCTAATCTGAATACGAGGGAAATTCTTTCCTGACCCCCACACGGTGATCAGGTAGACCCTGAGCATGTGGGCAAGAACCAGGCACCCAAGCAACCAAGAGAAGAGATAATGTCTCATTGCCACCTCAGAGCCCTGGCACAGCCCAACCAATGTCCCATTTCCAGCTAGGGCCGCCCCAAATGCTTCAGAGATTAAAAAAAAAAAAACAACTCCCAGAATATACTGGGGGAGGAGGAATCCCTTCCTGACCCCTGCCAGTGCCCCAAAGCACGAGCTTTTAGGGACATATGACATACGCCACAAGTGACTTTCACAGTTGCTGAGCCCTGCCCCCCAGCATCAGAAGCAGCCCACTCAGACATGTGTCCAGGTCGCTCTGAAAACTAATTTGGTCATTTGACCTCCACAACTGCTATTGGGAGGCTGCTCCAGAAGCTCGCCCCACTGGTAGTTAGAAACCTCCCCATAATTTCTAGCCAGTCTTTCCATTTCTCAGACACTCGAATGTGCATGTGAGCCAGGCTGACACAGTCTGGCTCCTAGACCCCTTTAGTGTCTAGGCCACAAATGGTGGTTTATAAGACAATGGGCCCAGTCCCCAGCTGGCGGCAATGGATATACAGTTCCACTGGAGGCAGTAGCTCAGATCCACAGATGCTGCAAATTGCTTTAGGGCCACCAAAGTCAATGGAACTCCTGATTTATACACACAAGCAAGACAACTCTCATCATTGTTTTCACTGTCCATGGGATGGGTGCAAGTGACCAAGCACTATAACAGGTATTGTTTTGGCACGGAATGAAAGTCTGATTCCTTTTGCGCACACAATTTACATCCATTTAACTCCACAACTGGACCAGATTTTCTACTGGTGAAAATCACCCCAGCAGCAGTGATATCAGCAGAGTTAATCTGGATTTGCATTGGTGCAACTGAGATCAGAATCAGACCTGGTTGTGTGCAAGCTGTGTGGTCATGGAAATAACTGACATTAATGAGCAGATACTAAGTAAGCAAACTTGTATTACATAAAGACAGAAATGAATTCTTGGTGAATTACCTACACCCAGTCAGTCTCCTCAGGGCAGCTTTGATCTCCTTGTTCCTCATGCTGTAGATAATTGGATTCATGATTGGTGGCAATACAGAATACAGAACAGCCATCACAAGATCCAGAGCAGATGCAGAGTTGGAGGTGGGTTTCAGGTAGGCAAAGACGCCAGTGCAAACAAACAAGGAGACCACAGTGAGGTGAGGAAGGCAGGTGGATAGGGCTTTATGTCGGCCCTGTTCAGAGGGGATTCTGAACACTGATTTGAAGATCTGAACATACGACACAGTGATAAAAATAAAGCAGACTAAGACTAAACACACACTAAAGACAAGAACCCCAACTTCAGTCAGATATGAGTCGGAGCAGGCAAGCTTGAGTAGCTGGGGGATCTCACAGAAGAACTGATCCACCATGTTGCCTCCACAGAAGGTCAAAGCAAATGTGTTCCCAGTGTGTAGCACAGAGTAGAGAATCCCACTGATCCAGGCACCCGCTGCCATTTGAACACAAGCTCTGATGTTCATCATTCTCTCATAGTGCAGTGGTTGGCAGATGGCGACATATCGATCATATGCCATGACGGTAAGAAGAGCAAAATCCTCTCCCAGCAAGAAGAGGAGGAAAAAGACTTGGGCAACACATCCAGCATAGGAAATGGACTTGGTGTTCATGAGGGAGCTGGCCATGGATTTAGGGACAGTGACAGAGATGGAGCTAAGGTCTACAATGGACAGATTCATCAGGAAGAAGTACATGGGGGTGTGAAGGCGGTTGTCGAGGGCTACAACCATGATGACAAGAAGATTCCCCACCAGGGCTGCCAGATAAATCACTAGAAACACCAAAAAGTGCAAAATCTGCAGCTCCCGAACTTCAGAGAATCCCAGGAGAAGGAACTCAGTCACGGTGGTGCGGTTGGACATTTTCTTTCTCAGGACATGTCTCAGGATGTCTGTGGAGGGAAGGACAAGAGCAAGGGCCAGGATTAGATCAGTAAAATAACTCTCCTTTTTTAAAAAAAACACCTTAATTTCCTTGAGTTAGAAGATTGGTGTAATATGGGAATGAGTATGGAGAAAACATACCCACTGACTCCAATGGAGTTACTCCTGATTTACACTGGGGTGAGAGAAAGTACAATCAGCTCAATGGACTCCAGTGGAGTTACTCCTAATTTACACCTGGGTGACAGAGAAGAGAAATAGGAACCATTGCTTTCGAGGTATTTGTAAAGCTCTGTCACCCAGAGGTGGGCGAACTCTGGATAACAGTCTTGCTATCCTCAGTTTACTGAGGGAAATTGGGGGTCTGCCTGGCCAGATTCTGCTGTGAGGGGCACTGCTGTAAATGTGGGGTAATTTCACTGCATGCCATGGAATAATTCCCACTTTATACTGCTCTAAACTGGAGCAGCATCTCACATGGAGGTGACCAAACCAAATTATAATTACACGGTAAACTTGAGTTAGGAATACAGCCCAGGAGCTCTGGTGCTCCGTGCCCTGTTCCAGCCAGATTTCCACACTCGTTGTGAGAGACAGACATTCCGGCTCCTCTCCTGCTTCTCTAACCACTTATCTAAACTCCCTCCCAGAGCTTGGAAGAGAACCCAGGAGTCCTGACTCCCAGTTCTCCCCCTGCAATAACCCAATAAATCAACAGGCCAGGAGTTCTGGCTCTACCCACTGGACTCAACTCACTCCCAGAGCTGGGAACACAAGTGATGTGTCATAACTCCCAGTCCTCTCTAACGACTGCATCAGCCTCTGTCCCAGTGACTCTCCATTACCATCAGCAGTGACTGCCAAGAGTGACAATGAAGAGTCATTGGGCTAACGAACGCAAGTGAGAAGGATTCTGCAGTGTGGTACTTGGGGCACTCACCTGGTGTCTGGAAGAGTTCAAGTCCCTGCTCCAGTGACTATTTAATTATTGATACAAATGGAGCAGCTTCAACAGGAAAGACTGAGACGGCTTAGGCACCCTGCTGTAAAGTGGGAATTCAAACCCCTTCTCATCATCAGTCAGAGGGAGAGATTGAGTCTGAGTTTGTCACAAGCCAGCATAGTGTCCTAACCACTCAGCTTCAAGTTATGAGGGGTGCCTGTTCCAGAGACCTTATGAGAGACAGAAATAGAACCCCCAGTTCTGGTTCCTTTCCTCTCCACCCTGGACTGAATTTCCACCCAAAGACACATATAAAATTGAGGAGGCCTTGCTCTCTGTCCCTGCTAATCTTACCCACTAGACCCCCATCTTTTTCCAGAGCTGGGGATAGAACTCAAGAGTCCAGGCTTCTAGTCCCCACTACTCTAACCCACTTGACTCAACTGCCTTGCTGTAATTTAATAGGCAGAAGTAACAGTAAACTGAGAACTAGACACAAATTGATAGATAAATAGATAGTTAGAACAACAAACTAAGAGAGAGAAACAAGTAAGAAAAGAATAGATACAGAGAATGCGAAAGAAACACAGAACTAACAAAAACTAACAGATAGACAGAGAAGTAAAAACAAACTAATTGAGAGAGAAAAGTACAAAGAGAGCAATAACAACAAACTAATGTATGCAGAGAGAAAACTATGTGTTTGTCACAATTTTTGTCACAATTTTTGGACTACTTTAATATAAACTCCTCAATCCATTCTAAAAAAAATCTGTCAGTTTAATCAATTTCCCCACTCCCAATAGAAGGAAACTGAGGCACAGATAGTCTGCCCTCTCTTTCCTAAGATAAAGTCTTTGGTCTTTCTCATTTTCCCATGCCAAAATTAAACTAAAAGTGAAACTATGAAAAAAAAATCACTTACAATTTAATCCTTAAAGTGCCACTGTGTAACTCCCAAATATATTTAATTGCAAGAGCAAACTTATGGTGCCGGTCAATGTGGAATCTTCCCAGACTGAGATGTCTTTTCTCCTCCAGCTACAGACTGTAATTGGTTTCCCCTCTCTCTCTAGCCCCATAAACACTGCTCTATCCACCAATCTCTCTATCTAATGCCCTCATCACTGTATTATGAGAGGTCATTCCCCCACCGCACTGAGGCTGAGCTGCTGGAAATACACTGACATCTGTGCTGTCTGCAGATGAGCTGTGTGAAAAGGGCTGGTGCTGCAGGAAGGTGATTTATCCATGTCTGTTTTCTAAGGGCTTGTGGGACTCATTCCCTGGAGCCCTCAACAGCCCAGAGGCAACTTTTAATTTCTCTTGACATCTACTTCCCTGAACAGACTCCAGAAACTGAAATAATTAGAATTAGAACGAGGCAGCAGGGTCTAGAGAAAAGATTGTGAGGCAAACACTGTGGGCACACAAGACTGTACTCCAGACTTCTGTCATCAATTCCTAGCCCTGCCGCTGCCCTGCTGAGTTATCTTGGGAAAGTCATTCCCTGGGGTTCTCTTTTCCCTCCCACCCTTTGCCTGTCCCTGGGGCAGAGACTGTGTCTTATGTAATATAATAGTCCTCTCATATCAGGTTCAACCATCAGATAATTAATTATTAAAAAGCTAAGATCCAAGGTATCCTGAGATCTGATTCCAATTATTCCTCTGAATTTGTTCAGTCCCTTCACCGCTCCATTCCTCAGTTGTCATCCCTTCAATGAGGATAAGAGTTACAACTTGGAGTAGTTGGAATTGTTACAACATCTACCATTGTGATATATGTCATCATGTGCCAGCAATGTCCCTCTGCCATTTACATTGGCCAAACCGGACAGTCTCTATGTAAAAGAATAAATGGACCCCAATCAGACATCGAGAATTATAACATTCAAAAACCATTCAGAGAACACTTCAGTCTCCCTGGTCACTCGATTACAGACCTAAAAGTCGCAATATTACAACAACAAAAAACTTCAAAAACAGACTCCAATGAGAGACTGCTGAATTGGAATTAATCTGCAAAATGGACACCATTAAATTAGGTTTGAATAAAGTCTGGGAGTGGACGCCTCATTACACAAAGTAAAACTATTTCCCCATGTTTTTTTCTCCTCTTACCCCTGTCCCCATCCTCTTAACTTCTTGTCAACTTCTGCAAATGGACCATTACATAGTCATCAAAATAGACACAGGACAGATAGATACTTAGTTATTTGGTTACCTCTTATTCAGTGCTCAAAGTATATGCAAAAGCACCTGCAAAATAAAATAAAATAAAATCCCGGCACACCTGTCCAATTGCTTTGCATATGAACATTTGGTAGACATACCTGGTCTGTTAATATGTGAATACAGAAATGTCACTCACTTTAATAAAATCACCAGAAATGACATAGGAGTTGTAATGATCCTCACTCAGTACCATGGTAAAAGCCTGTTAAATAGAAAGATCTGGTGACTATATTCCTTTCTGATGTCTCTTTATACCAAAGTTTGCTCTTGTAATGATTGTTTTGTTTCTGATATTTACACAGCAAGAATTTGTAAAGTTGTTAAAACTTCCTAAATAAACATTTTTTAAAAAATGAGCATGTTGATCAAGCCACCAGAGAAAAGTTCAGCTCCAACTTTAGACTGATGTAAATTTGGAGTAAATCCACTGACACTAAAGTAGATCAACAGAAATAATCAGGATTTATATCAGTGTGAGAGAAGAATTATGTCCATTCCTAAAAGGGACCACAGAAGTTTGGGCTGGTCAGAGGTTAAAAAAGTGGCGTTGTCAGTTGAAGTGTAAAATAATTTCCCCTTTTGGAATGAAACATTCTGATTTTCCAGAACAAAGCAACTTTCATTTATTTTTTCCCCTTAATTTTACTTTGAAACATGGTCAACATTGAAAGAAAATGTTTAGATTTTGTCAAAATGTAACCTGAAACAAAATTGGTTTTGACTTTTTGATTCACCTGAAATTTGAAAAAAATACCATTTTCAGTTTGACCCACAATTATTTTTTTTCTGATTTTTCAAAATTTCCAGTGAAATGAAAATTTATTCGCCCAGCTCTATTTGGATTTTCCTCCCGAATTTGATGTGCTAGATTACGAGCAATGAGGAAGGGGAAAGGTAACTTTTATTGTGTTTAATAGTTGCTATTTAAACACACAGGAAAACACTCACACAAGCATTCATGCGGTATCTTCCATAGACTGATGCACACACACACACCATGATGCTCACTCACAGGTCACACAAGCAGGCACACATACACTATCCAACATGCAAACACTCACTCTAACACAACAGCGTAAATGCACCAAACACACTCTTTCCCCCAGCACAAAAACAATCATACACACACTCACTGGCTCTCACACACAAACACAACACCTTTATGTCCCAGTTTAGATGGTGTACTGTGTATAGTGATGTTACAAAACAAGGAACCAGATCTGAGTTTGGCATCAGTTCCCACAAATTCTCTGGGCTGAGAATTGGCAATGCACAGAGCGTGTGTTGGGGGTGGGGTCTACAAACCTCTCGCACAACCAGCTCCCCAGCACTGAAATGGAAACATGGGAACCCACTGGAAATCTGCTGGCTTTTTGGTGCTGATGTAATTGCATGATCTATCTCTTTATTCCCGTACATAATCTGTTGCCCCACTGTCTTGAACCTTCTGTCTGAACTATATCCATCACTGTGACATTTGAGGAATGTGTAGGGCTGCTGTCATTTCTCCTACATGAGAATTTTTATTTATATTGTCCTCAGAACACACCCAATATTATTACCTATCTTTGGTGAAAAAGTGGCATCTCTGCAAAATCTGCACAGGGTCTGCCTTCTCCTAGAGTGAGGCCAAAGCAGTGTGGTGGCTTATTTTTTTTACCTCCTTTGAGATGCTTTGGGGTCAGATGCCTGTTGTGTATTGGCTCCAGGTCCATATTTCTGGGTAGCATTTTTTCCGTTCTCCAAGGTACATGAGAGAAGACAGTTGGGTTTGGAATATATGCAGCTGGATGTGGATAAATTGGAGAGAGTCCAGCAGAGGGCAACAAAAATGATTAGGGGGCTGGAGCACATGACTTATGAGGAGAGGCTGAGGGAACTGAGATTGTTTAGTCTGCAGAAGAGAAGAATGAGGGGGGATTTGATAGCTGCTTTGAACTACCTGAAAGGGGGTTCCAAAGAGAATGGATCTAGACTGTGGTAGAAGATGACAGAACAAGGAGTAATGGTCTCAAGTTGCAGAGGGGGAGGTTTAGGTTGGACATTAGGAAAAAAAATCAATAGTAGGGTGGTGAAGAACTGGAATGGGTTACCTAGGGAGGTGGTGGAATCTCCTTCCTTAGAGGTTTTTAAGGTCCAACTTGACAAAGCCCTGGCTGGGATGATTTAGTTGGGTTTGGTCCTGCTTTGAGCAGGGGGTTGGACTAGATGACCTCCTGAGGTCCCTTCCAACCCTGAGATTCTATGATTCTGTGTATTGATCTATAGTTATAAATTGCTGAACAAGTCTATTTAAGAGCCAAATTTTGAGTTACTTATAAGTGTTTAATCAAGCAAGACTGATTGAGCCAAACTGGGATTTCAATAACACCAAAGTAAAGCTGAAGTGATTGGAGTTATTTCGACTTCATCCCCGAGATCAGAATTTCCACCATCATGAGTTTTGCCTGAGTAAAGATAGAGTGAAAACTGTCCACCCCGTTGTACCAGTTTTGCTGTGGTGTAACCCCACTGAAATCAGTGGAGTTATGGTGTCATAAAACTGGTATCATGGAGAGGACAATATAGATCAAGGACTTCAAGATTGAAAAAAAAAACCATACACACTCTGGTTGCTATTCCTTATTCACGTGCAACATTTGAATGAGAATTATGCACAATGCAGACAACAGCTTTAATCTTTTAGGAAAACTAAATTAATAGTTCACTATTATGGTCTTGCGTTGCCTATGCAATGCTCTTTCCATTGCTACCTCTATACGTAGTCTTGGAAGAATCAGATTTTTATCAGTAAATATTGGCAAATGTTGATTTCATATATATATATTGTGGCAAAGTTCCTCCTCTCCTCTAGTAGGTCCTGCACTTATTGGCGGATTTCCTCCCTTCCGTGGTCTTCCCCTTGGATGAAACCCACAGTCTGGATCAACTCCTCCTATGTCTGATTAGGAGTAGCAAGGTTTGGGGGGAACCTGGGCCCGCCCTCTACTCCGGGTTCCAGCCCAGGGCCCTGTGAATTGTAGCAGTCTCTAAAGTGCTACTTGTAACCGCTGATTGACCGCTACAGCTCCCTGGGCTACTTCCCCATAACCTCCTTCAAACACCTTCTTTATCCTCACCATCGGATCCTCCTGGTGTCTGATACGGCTTGATTGTATGGTGTTCCCTCAATCCTCCAGTAGTACACCCTCTCAGTTCTTAGTTCCTTGTGTCTCTGACTCCCAGCTCCTCATTCGCACTTCCTTCCTCTGGCTCCTCCTCCCCTGACTGGAGTGAGCTCCCCTTTTTATACCAGGTTCCCTGATTAGTCTGCCCTGATTGGCTGCAGGTGCTCCCATCAGTGTAGCTCTCTCCGGTGCCTTCTAGAAAGTTCTTAATTGTTCCCAGGTGCCTTGATTAGCCTGCCCTGATTGGCTGCAGGTGCTCCAATCAATGTAGCTCTATCCCGTGCCTTCTAGAAAGTTCTTAATTGGCCGCAGGTGCCTTGATTATCCTGGAGCAACTGCCATTTTGGTTCCCATGGTACTAGGGATTTGCTTAGCCTGGGGCTAACATACCTGTTCCTCAATACTTTCCTGTAGCCATCTGGCCTTGCTCCATCACAATATATATATTGTGGCAAACCCAGGCCAAATGGCTGCAAAGGGGCGAGGGTAGAAATTAGTCCCAGGGGGGTTAAAAGGCTTCTCCCTATCCATTGAGGAGAGACAGCTGTGAGAAATTAGGTTCAGCTGGAACAGGGGTTACCAGGGAACTAATTTGGTTCAGCTGGCCCCAATTGCTGGTGACCTTTTTAAACCCTCCCTGGCAGGGAAACAGGGGGGGACTGAGAGAAGCAGAGAAGCTGCCAGCAAATAGGTGCAGCAAGGCTCTGCCCTCTTCCAGAAAGGAAGACTGCACTCTGTCCCCAGAAGGGGAGAAAAACAGTGAGGGGCTGACTGAGAGGAGGATCAGCCAGACCCTGCGTGACTGGGAAGGCTTTTACTTTGCCCAAGCCTGTGTTTCCAAGGCAAAAAGGGACTGAGCCAGCTGAGGGGAAGCAGGTACTTTGCCACACGTGGTGTTAGAGGTGGGATGTGATAGTGAGTGTGGCTCTGTGGCAAGCCACCTCAGGGCAAGGTAAATCACCGAAAAAAAATATAATAATAATAAATAAAAATAAGAAAATGGAGGATGTAGTGAAGGCGCTGTTACAGGCCACTGCAGCCCAGCAAGAGGCTACCAGGGTACAGGCGGCGGCCCAGCAAGAGTCAGTACGTGTCCAACAGGAGACCAACCAGCTGCTGATGAACCAGGCGGCCCAAGATCGAGCCACCCTGAGTGAAGTAGTGAACCAGCTGAAAGCCCTGGCACGCTGACGCACGGGGCCCAGGGGACCCGGCTGCTACGGGCTAGCAACTATTTACAGAAGATGACTACAGATGATGATATAGAGGCATATCTCCTCACATTCGAGAGGACGGCACTGTGAGAGGCCTGGCCCCAAGACCAGTGGGCAGGCCTCCTGGCCCCATTCCTGTGTGGGGAGGCCCAGAAGGCCTACTTTGACTTGACCACAGACGCAGCTATGGATTACCCCCAGCTGAAGGCGGAAATCCTGGCAAGGACAGGCGTGACGCCGGCCATAAGGGCCCAGCGCTTCCATGAGTGGAAATACCGGGATGACAAAGCACCAAGGTCCCAGTTATTTGACTTGATACACCTCGCCCAGAAGTGGCTCCGCCCCGAGACCCATGGGCTGGAGAAGGTAGTGGAAATCCTGGTATTGGACAGGTACATGAGGGGGTTGCCGCCAGACATACGAGGGTGGGTCTGCCAAAATGATCCCTCCTCTTGTGATGAACTAGTTGCTCTCGTAAAGAGACACTTGGCAGCCCAAGAACTTTCTCGGACCACCGAGGAAGGGAGGCACCAGAGTCGGAGACCAGTCTCTGCGCCGAGGCCCCAGTTTGCCCTAACGCCAGGCCGGACAATGGAGAGGAGGAAGGAGGTGGGAGAGCAGCCGGCAGTCCTGGAGAGGCTGGAGGACGGGGGGAGAAAGACTCGGGGGATAAATCCCAGCAGCCCGAAAAATAGGGGGCTGCCCCAAGTGGGGTACCGATGCTATGTCTGTGGCGAATTGGGGCATATTGCTGCCCAATGCCCAAATCTAGGAGAGCCTATGCAATGTGAACTGGGAGATATAGGGGGACTATGTGATCTAATAAGTCTGGTTGGGGTTGCGATGGTCCCGCATAGATACTAGACCCGTTAAGATGAATGGTATAGAGACCACGGCATTAATTGACTTGGGAAGTGCAGTCACATTAGTCTCAGGGAAGCTGGTCAGACGGGACCAACTATCCTGGGCCAAATGCTCGGGAATATCCTGTGTGCATGGGGATGTCAACTATTATCCAACCATCCCCGTAAGCATAGAAGTTCTCAGAAACCCCACTAAGTTGACAGTGGGAGTAGTTCCGAAACTCCCTTACCCTGTCCTTATCGGACGAGATTTCCCGGGGTTTGATGGCCTACTCCCCGGGGACGAGGTAGAAGAAAATAATGACCCTGGGACCCAAGGTGTGGTCCAGATAGATGACTCTTCCCCGGCCTTCCATGAGTTTAGCCAGAATTTGTTCTCCCCGCCAGGGAAGCCCAGGAAGATTCGGAGGGAACGGAGGGCGGATAAAAGTAGGGGGACGAGGATCCTGACCCAGTACCAGAAGTCTATGCTGGCAGGGGAAAGAAGGGGCTCGGCTGACAGCGGGACTGGGTCGGCCATCAACAACCCTATCGTTGGGCCTGGCTCCCCAGGGGCTGTCCCCGAGGGGGAGACGGAGGTAGACCCCCCAGAATTTGGTCAAATGGGGACCGCACGCGGGAATTTTGGTCAGGATCAGGCCAATGATCCCATATACTACAATATTCATAAGGAAGTAGTCGAGGTAAATGGGGTCCCAGTGGAGGGGAGAGTTAAGGGTCCAGGGCCATATTATATGATTAAGAAAGATCTGCTATATAGAGTAGTCCGGGTCCAAGAGCAAGTTATAGAACAACTCTTGGTCCCCCAAAAGCATCAGAGGGCGGTAATGGATCTGGCCCACAGTCATCTGTTCGGTGCCCATCTAGGGGTAGATAAGACCCTTGATCGGATCCTACAGAGGTTTTTTTGGTCTGGCATTTATGCGGCCGTCCGGCGATATTGTACCTCCTGAACGGAATGCCAAATACATGGGCCCCGACCATACTTAAGGGCCCCTCTGGTACCTCTGCCAATTATCGAGGTTCCATTTGAGCGAATAGCTATGGACATTGTAGGGCCATTGGAGAAGTCAGCCCGGGGCCATCAGTACATTCTGGTAGTGCTAGATTATGCCACTCGGTACCCCGAGGCCGTACCCCTATGGAATACCATGTCCAAGACCATAGCCAAAGAATTGGTCCAAATTTTTTCCCGAGTAGGAATACCTAAGGAGATCCTGACGGACCAAGTGACCCCCTTTGTGTCTAAACTGATGAAGGACCTATGTACTATGCTCCATATACGGACCCTTAGAACGTCAGTCTACCATCCCCAGACCGACGGCCTTGTTGAATGTTTTAATAGGACATTGAAAAAAATGTTACGGAAAGTGATTAGTCGTGACAGGAAAGACTGGGACGCCCTGCTGCCTTATGTACTGTTTGCTATATGGGAGGTTCCTCAGGCTTCCACTGGATTCTCCTCCTTCGAGCTGTTATATGGTTGCCACCCCAGGGGCATACTGGACCTGGCTAAAGAAGACTGGGAAGAACAGCCGAACCTGGGGAGAAACGTTGTGGAACATGTGCTGGAGATGAAAGACAGAATAGCCCGAGTCGCTCCCCTTGTGTGCGAACACATGGAGAAGGCCCAAGGGGCACAACGGACATACTACAATCATCAAGCAAGGACCCGGAAGTTCCAGGTAGGGGACCGGGTGATGGTGCTCATACCCACAGCGGAGAGCAAGCTCCTGGCCAGGTGGCAGGGGCCATATGAGGTAATAGAAGCTATAGGAGAAGTCGACTATAAGGTCCGACAGCCAGGTCGCCGGAAGCTGGAGCAGATCTACCATATAAATCTGTTGAAGCCATGGCAGGATAGAGAAGCTCCGGTGGTTGCGCTGGGGGCACCATCCCCTACAAGCAACCAGACCGACCTGGTGGGAATATCCTCGGAGTTGACTCCGGAACAACGGTCAGAAGTGATCAGCCTAATAGAACGCAACCAGGATGTGTTCTCAGAAAAAACAGGCAGGATGACTGAGGTTCACCATCACATCTTCACAGAGCCCGGAGCGAAGGTGAACATCAAGCCATACCGGATCCCGGAGGCCAAGATAAGAGATTAGGAGAGAGGTCAGGAAGATGCTGGCCTTAGGAGTCATCGAAGAATCTCATAGTCAATGGTCCAGTCCCGTGGTTTTAGTGCCTAAGCCGGATGGCAGTACGAGGTTCTGCAATGACTTCCGCAAGCTGAATGAGGTGTCCCGATTCGATGCATACCCTATACCCAGGATAGATGAGCTGATTGACCGATTGGGAAAGGCACGGTTTATGTCTACCCTTGACCTTACCAAGGGCTATTGGCAGATCCCCCTGGCCAAGGCCGACAAGGAGAAGACGGCCTTTGCAACTCCAGAAGGACTATATCAGTACACTGTTCTCCCCTTTGGGTTGCATGGGGCTCCCGCTACCTTCCAACGGCTAATGGACAAACTGTTACGACCCCATGGAAAGTACACGGCAGCCTATCTCAACGACATCATTATCTATAGCCCCGACTGGGAGACGCACATGGAGAAGGTAGAAGCAGTCCTGGACACCCTGAGGAAGGCAGGACTGACTGCAAATCCGTCCAAATGTTCAATCGGGTTAGCTGAGGCCAAGTACCTTGGGTATATAGTGGGGAGGGGCGTGGTGAAGCCCCAACTCAACAAGTTAGAAGCTATACAGAAGTGGCCCCAACCACTCCGGAAAAAACAGGTCAGAGCATTCCTGGGACTAGTGGGGTACTATAGATGGTTCATTCCCCACTTCGCCACCAGGGCATGCCCATTAACAGACCTAACCAAAGCTCGGGGCCCAGACATAGTAAAATGGTCTTCTGCAGCCGAAGCCGCTTTTGCCAATCTGAGGACGGCACTTTGCACAGACCCCGTACTAGTAGCTCCGGACTGGGGGAAGGAGTTTATCCTACAAACGGACGCCTCTGAAGTAGGGCTGGGGGCGGTGTTTTCACAAATGGTTGGAGATGACGAACACCCCATCCTCTTCCTCAATAGGAAGCTCCTACCTAGGGAACGGAAATACGCCATAGTGGAGAAGGAATGCCTGGCAGTAAAGTGGGCCATAGAAAGCCTCCGCTACTATCTACTTGGGCGGCGGTTTACCCTGGTGACGGACCATGCCCCTTTGCAGTGGATGCACCAAAACAAGGACAAAAATGCGAGGGTAACAAGATGGGTTCTGTCACTTCAACCCTTCCACTTCAAAGTACGACATAGGTCTGCAACCCAACATGGCAATGCAGATGACCTGTCGAGGGTGCACTGCTTTCCGACCCAAGTAGCCCAACCCTGTAGTGTTGAGCGTGGGTGGGTGGGGGGATATGTGGCAAACCCAGGCCAAATGGCTACAAAGGGGGAGTAGGAATTAGTCCCAGGGGGGTTAAAAGGCTTCTCCCTATCCATTGAGGAGAGACAGCTGTGAGAAATTAGGTTCAGCTGGAACAGGGGTTACCACTGAACTAATTTGGTTCAGCTGGCCCCAATTGCTGGTGACCTTTTTAAACCCTCCCTGGCAGGGAAACAGGGGGGAGTGAGAGAAGCAGAGAAGCTGCCAGCAAATAGGTGCAGCAAGGCTTCCAGGAAGGAAGACTGCACTCTGTCCCCAGAAGGGGAGAAAAACAGCGAGGGGCTGACTGAGAGGAGGATCAGCCAGACCCTGCGTGACTGGGAAGGCTTTTACTTTGCCCAAGCCTGTGTCTCCAAGGCAAAAAGGGACTGAGCCAGCTGAGGGGGATTTAATATAACAATTAAATACTGCCAAGTCTATGTATATATATTGTGGCAAAGTACCTGCTTCCCCCTCAGCTGGCTCAGTCCCTTTTTGCCTTGGAGACACATATATATATATATAACAATTAAATACTGCCAAGTCTATGTATAAGATACTAATGTCTATGGTCAGGAGTCTTACTTGCATTTTATTTTGAAAAGTATCATCTAAAGGTTTTTTGTTTTTGTTTTTTGTTTTTTTTTTAAACGAATAAATGTCAGCCCTAATTCAGCCCTCTTCTACTGGGGACAAACCTTCTTCGAATCTCCAGCCTAAATTTACTCAGGGCCAGATTATCTGCATTAGTTCCTGTGCCAGCATTTTCTTTTAGCATCAATAACTCTTCTCCCTCCCTGGTGTTTATCCCCCTGATCTATTTATGGAAAGTGAAGACATCCCCTCTCAGCCGGTGTTTTGCTCGGCTAAACACACCAAATTATTTTAGGGTATATTAGAGAAAGAAAATCAGGATTATTTCCTCTGTCACTCTAATCCTGAGCAGTGCCCTTCTCCTGCCCTCCACAGGCAGGACATGATGTGCTGAGGAAGAAAATGTCCAACTGAACCACCGTGACTGAGTTCCTTCTCCTGGGATTCTCTGAGGTTCGGGAGCTGCAGATATTACACTTTTTGGTGTTTGTAGAGCTTTACCTGATAGCCCTGAAAGGGAATCTCCCTTTTATCATCCTTGTAGTGCTTGACCACCACCGGCACACCCCCAGGTACTTCTTCCTGATCAATCTGTCCATCTTGGACCTTGGCTCCATCTCCCTCACTGTCAGCGCTGGTGCAACCATTAGGCAAACTAGGCGGCTGCCTACGACGCCAAGATTTGAAGGCACCAAAAAGCAGTGCCCAAAATGTCTGGGATGCTCGCTCGGCGGCTTTGATCAGCTCCGGCAGGCCGGGAAGTGATGTCATTCCTCCTCCGGCTGCCAGGGTCACTGCGCTGCTCCCTGCTTCTCTGGCTCTGCCCCAGGCCCCCGCCCCTGCTCAGCCCCACCCCCACTCCCCTGAGCTCTGCAGCAGGGCTGGACCTGTATGCACAGAGACCCAGCCCCAGCAGCGCCGCCAGAGAGTGCTGGGGGGTGGTTGCCCCCTGCCCTCAAAGCCATCCCCCCCCCACAGAGGCCTGCCCACCCCTCCCACGGAAGCCTGCATAGGGCCCCATAATATCTAGGGATGGCCCTGGTACACGCCACCCTGCCTCCAGCCAGCCCCACACCCCCTTTCTCCAGCCAGCCCCTGCTGCACCCCATCGCTCTTCCTCCAGCCAGCCCCACACCCCCTGCCTTGCCAGCAGCC
This sequence comes from Mauremys reevesii, assembly GCF_016161935.1. Classification (NCBI taxonomy): domain Eukaryota; kingdom Metazoa; phylum Chordata; order Testudines; family Geoemydidae; genus Mauremys; species Mauremys reevesii. The sequence goes on along the minus strand of NC_052637.1, from coordinate 10,000,464 downwards.
AGCCCCGCACCCCCTGTCTCCAGCCAACCCCTGCTGCACTCCCCTTCCCCATCCTGCAGCCAGCCCTGCACCCCCTGTCTCCAGCCAGCCCCTGCTACAACCCCTGCCCTGCCCCCAGCCAGCCCCACACCCCCTGTCCTGACTCCGGCCCTGCACCCCTGTCTCCAGCCAACCCCTGCTGCCCCAACTGCCAGCAGCCTGCCCCGCAACCTCTGTCTCTAGCCAACCCCGCCACACTCCTCCCCTGCCTCCAGCCAGCCTCTCACCACCTTGTCTCCAGCCAACTCCTGCCATACACCTCCTGCCTGAAGCAAGCCAGCCCCACACCCTGTCAGGTTATTCATTTATTTTCATTAAATATGTAGACTAAATAATTAAATTAATAAATTTTCAAGACGAAAGTGTATTAATTCTAATGAATAATGCCATATTATGCAGTACTAATATTTGAAAGTTTATAAACAATGCTCTGGGGAAGCATCAAAGAATCCTGTGGCACCTTATAAACTAACAGACGTTTTGGAGCATGAGCCTTCGTGGGTGAATACCCACTTCGATGAGGCCCTGTTCTAGCAGCTGAGGTGTGAAAACCAAGGGAGGAGAAACTGGTTCTGTAGTTGGCAAGCCATTCACAGTCTTTGTTTAATCCTGAGCTGATGGTGTCAAATTTGCAGATGAACTGAAGCTCAGCCATTTCTCTTTGAAGTCTGGTCCTGAAGTTCTTTTGCTGCAGGATGGCCACCTTATGCTCTGGGGGGAAGTTTCGCCTAGGGCACAGAGTATCCTTACACCAGCCGTGGAGCTACAATGTTCACTGTTGGACAATATACCCACCACCAGTGCATCTGGGACAAAATGCAGGAGATTCAGTTTGTTGGAACATATTTCTGGTAGAGGAGGTATCTAGGAAACAGTGCAGAAGCTGCACGGGAGGGATGAGCATGGTGGGTTGAGGTAGATGGCCTGTCCCCTGTACTGAGAGAAAACCAGACGTGATTTTGTCCAGTATCACGGACTAGGGAGGCATGCAAAGTCACAGTGGTGGATGGGGCCACAGCTTTCCCAGAAGTACCAGAATGTCCGGTATTCTGGGAATGCATCAGTGGCCAACCTAGTTGAGGGCAGAGTTGGGGAACATTTTTCCAAGCCATTGGCAGATTGTTTAACTCAGCTAAAAACATAGCAGCATCTGTCACAAACAGGTTGAGGAAACCATTTCCCAGTAACAAGTTACTTTGACCAGCTCTACCAACCTGAGCTGAGAGCAACACACACACCCCTGCCGTGCCATGCATCTTCCATCTCCAGTGTGCAGAGGGACTAGGAATGGGCATGTCTGAGATCATCCAGGAATAAACAGGCCCCTTCTCTCACTAGGGAGTCCCTCCCCTCTTAGGTCTCACTCCCGCTGCTGTTCTGCAGTAGCTTGGTAGGCAACATCAACCTCTGATTAGTGCAGGAATAAGGTCCCTTTAAGTTCTCAGGCCATTTGCATGTATGTGAAGGTCACCATCTAATCTAGGCTGGCACCCGGGGGGTTAAACCAGAGACATCTAGGGCCCAAAGTACGAGCTTCTACAGCTTGAGCTGAACAGCCAGGCTGCCTGAAAGCCACTGGAACAGCCTCCTATCTTCAAGGTGGGGCACAGAGGGGCCTCATAACATACACTGCCCATGGGTGGGTTTTATACAGATACACGGGTCAAGGGCTCCATATGAGCTGGAGTTACCTCCGTCTGCCAGGAGGACAGTGCCTCACAGACACTTGTACTAATGCAAAGCTATGGACTCTACTTATTTGTATTCTCTGTGTGGCCCCTTCTCCTCTCCCCTGTCCCTGCACATCCATAAAGTCACAGAGTCATAGAGTTCAAGGCCAGAATAGACGACCAGATCATCCAGTCTGACCTGCTGTACTCCAGCACCATCCGGCACCCGCACACTAAACCCAACAACTGAAATTAGACCAAAGTTTCGCAGCCCTCAGGAAACTAGACAGTTCTGTGCCACCGGCAGAGAATAGGAGAGACTGAGGTGCACCAGGGCCCGAGGCCCCCACAATGGCAGGGAAATGATTGAGATACATGCAGAAAATCATGGCAAGTTATCCGTATACATGTTGGAGAGGAAAGCGAACGCCCCCACGTTCCCTGCCAATCTGAGTTGGGGGAAAATTCCTTCCTGTCCACCACATGATGATCGGTTAGACCCTGAGCAAGTGGGCAAGATCCAGCCAGCCAAACACCCAAGAGAGAGAGATAATGGTTCAGTGCCACCTCAGAGCCCTGGCACATCCCACCCAATGTTCCCTCTCTAGCTAGGGCTGCCCCAATGCTTCAGAGATTAAAAAAAAATACCGCCCAGAATACACTGTGGGGGGGGGGGGGCAGCGAAATCCCTTCCTGATTCCTGCCAGTGGCCAGACGAAACCCTGAAGCATGAATTTTAGAAAGATAAGACATATGCTGCAAGTGAGACCCAGGGGTGCTGAGCCCTGCCCTCCACCATCACAAGCAGCCCCATCATACAATCCCACTCAGACATGTGTCCAGATGTCTCTTAAAATGAATTTGGTCACTTCCCCCAGCCCCACCCAACTTCTATTTGGAGGCTGCTCCAGAACCTTGCCCCACTGGTGGTTAGAAACCTCCCTGTAATTTCTAGACAGTCTCTCCATCACTCATATGCTCAATATACATCTAAGCCCCGCTGACACAGTCTGTCTCCTTGTGCTCCTTTAATGGTTAGGCCACGAATGGTGGTTTATAAGACAGTGGGCCCAGTCCTCAGCTAGTGGCAATGGATTTGCCACATTGGAAGCAGTAGCTCAGATCCACAGATGCTGCAAATTGCTTTAGGGCCACCAAAGTCAATGGAACTACCCCAAGTGTCTTCTCATCTACCCCAGTGTTACACCAGTCTGATTCCTCTGGTTTCAGTGAAGCCACTCCTGATTTATACACACAAGCAAGACAACTCCCATCCTTATTTTCACTGGCCATGGAAGGGGTGCTAGTGGCCAAGCAGTGTAACGGGTACTGTTTTCACACAGAATGAAATTCTGATTCCTTTTGCGCACACAATTTACACCCATTTAATTTCACAACTGGACCAGATTTTCTACTGGTGAAAATCACCCAAGCAGCGTGATATCAGCAGAGTTAATCTGGATTTGCATTGGTGCAACTGAGATCAGAATCAGAGCTGGTTGTATGCAAACTGGGTGGTCATGGAAATCAAGGACATTAATGAGTACATACTAAGTAAGCAAACTCTTATTAGATAAAGACAGAAATGAATTCTTGGTGAATTACCTACACCCACTCAGTCTCCTCAGGGCAGCTTTGATCTCCTTGTTCCTCATGCTATAGATAATTGGATTCATGATTGGTGGCAATACAGAATAGAGAACAGCCATCACAAGATCCAGAGCAGATGAGGAGCTGGAGGTGGGTTTCAGGTAGGCAAAGCTAGAAATGCAAACAAACAAGGAGACCACAATGAGGTGAGGGAGGCAGGTGGAGAAGGCTTTATGCCGGCCTTGCTCAGAGGGGATCCTCAACACTGATTTGAAGATCTGAACATACGACACAGTGATAAAAATAAAGCAGACTAAGACTAAACACACACTAAAGACAAGAACCCCAACTTCACTAAGATATGAGTCAGAGCAGGTGAGCTTCAGTAGCTGGGGGATTTCACAGAAGAACTGATCCACCATGTTGCCTCCACAGAAGGTCAATGCAAACATGTTCCCAGTGTGTAGTACGGAGTAGAGAATTCCACTGATCCAGGCACCAGCTGCCATTTGGACACAAGCTCTGCAGTTCATTATTTTCTCATAGTGCAGTGGTTGGCAGATGGCAACATATCGGTCATACGCCATGATGGTAAGAAGGGAAAAATCCGCTCCCACCAAGAAGATAAGGAAAAAGACTTGGGCAACACATCCAGCATAGGAAATGGACTTGGTGTTGATGAGGGAGTTGGCCATGGATTTGGGGACAATGACAGAGATGGAGCCAAGGTCTAAGATGGACAGATTCATCAGGAAGAAGTACATGGGGGTGTGAAGGTGGTGGTCGAAGACTATAACCATGAAGATAAGAAGATTCCCCATTAGGGCTGCCAGGTAAATCACTAGAAACACCACAAAGTGCAATATCTGCAGCTCCCGAACTTCAGAGAATCCCAGGAGAAGGAACTCAGTCAAGGTGGTTCGGTTGGACATTTTCTTTCTCATGACATTGTGTGATGTCTGTGGAGGGAGGGGAAAGATAAAGGGCCAGGATTAGATCAATAAAATAACTCTCCTTTTTTTAAAAAAAAACCTTAATTTCCTTGAGTTAGAGGATTGGTGTAATATGGGAATGAGTATGGAGAAAACATCCACACTGGCTCCAATGGAGTTACTCCTGATTTACACTGGGGAGAGAGAAAATAGAATCAGCTCAATGGACTCTAGTGCAGTTACTCCTAATTTACACCAGTGTGATGGAGAGCAGAATTAGGAGCAATTGCTTTGGAGGTGGGCAAACTCCGGATAACGTTGTATAAATGTTACTAATCTCAGTTTACCGTGGAGAATCAGTGGTCAGCCTGACCAGATTCTGCTGTCAGGGACACTGCTGCAAATGTGGGGTAATTTCACTGCATGCCGTGGAATTACTTCCACTTTATACTGCTCCAAACTGGAGCAGCATCTCACATGGAGGTGACTGAACCCTGCCACAATTACACAATGAAATCGATTCGGGAATACAGACAGTACCTCTGACACGCCATCCCCTTCTTCTACCTGGAGTTTCATGCTCATTTCAAGAAACAGATGTTCCGGTTCCCTCCTGCTTCTCTAACCACTCATCTAAACTCCCTCCCAGAGCTTGGAAGAGAACCCAGGAGTCCTGACTCCCAGTTCGCCCCCTGCACTAACTCAGTCAATCCCGCACCCCTGGAAATACAGGCCAGGAGTTCTGGCTCTACCCACTGGACTCAACTTGCTCCCAGAGCTGGGAACACAAGTGACGTGTCATGACTCCCAGTCCCTTCCTCTATCTACTGCATCAAACTGTATCTCAGCCTCTGTCCCAGTGACTCTCCACTGCCATCAGCAATGACTGCTGCAATTGAAAATGGAGAGTCATTGGGTTAACGAACGCAAGTGAGAAGAATTCTCCAGCATGATACTTGGGTCACTCACCTTTTGTCTGGAAGAGTTCAAGTCCCTGCTGCAATCACTATTTAATTATTGGTTTCAGAGTAGCAGCCGTGTTAGTCTGTATCCGCAAAAAAAAACAGGAGTACTTGTGGCACCTTAAAGACTAACAAATTTATTTAAGCATGAGCTTTCGTGAGCTACAGCTCACTTCTTCGGATGCATAGAATGGAACACACAGACAGGGGATATTAAGATGGCCCATAGAGAGAAACTTATAGGAGGAAAATTCAATTGGTGGAATTCAACCATTCCCCCCCACTATTAACTGTGTGTTAAACAAAAGGGGGGGAATGGGGTCATTACACCAATTGAATCTATTTCCCTATGTTAAGTTCTCCTCACACCTTCTATGGGCCATCTTAATTATCACTTCAAAAAGTTTTTTTCCTCCTGCTAACGATAGCTCATCTCAATTGATTAGACTCTGCCTGGAGGTATGCATGCTTCCACCTTTTCATGTTCTCTGTATGTATAAATATCCCCTGTCTGTGTGTTCCATTCTATGCATCCGAAGAAGTGAGCTGCAGCTCACGAAAGCTCATGCTTAAATAAATTTGTTAGTCTTTAAGGTGCCACAAGTACTCCTACTTAATTATTGTTACAGAGTGGAGCAGCTTCAATAGGAGAGACTGAGACAGTCTCATTTCAGAACAGCCCTTAGCCTAGCGACTCAGGCACCCTCCTGTAAAGTGGGAATTCAAACCCCTTCTCATCATCAGTCAGAGGGAGGTATTGAGTCCGAGTTTCTCACAAGACAGCAGAGTGCCCTAGCCACTCAGCTTCAAGTTATGAGGGGTGCCTGTCCCAGAGTCCTTATGAGAGACAGAAATAGAACCTTCAGTTCTGGTTCCTCTCCTCTCCACCCTGGACTGAATTTCCACTCAGAGCCACACATGAAACTCAGGATGCCTGGCTCTTGTCCCTGTTACTCTTACCCACTAGACCACACTCCCTTTCAAGAGCTGGGGATAGAACCCAAGAGTACTGGCTCCTAATCCACACCACTCTAACCCACTTGACTCAACTGCCCTTGCAGCAATTTAATAGACAGAAGTAACAATAATCTGAAAACTAGACACAAATTGATAGATAAATAGATAGATAGATAGATAGATAGATAGATAGATAGATAGATAGAACAACAAAGAGAGAGACACAAGTAAGAAAAGAACAGATACAGAGAGTGCGAGAGAAACACAGATTTAACAAAACCTATCCGATAGAGAAATAAAAACAACTAATTGAGAGAGAAAAGTACAAACAGACAGGTAGACAGCAATAACAACACACTAATATATACAGAGAGAAAAGTATCAACAAGCTGATAGTGTTTGTCACAATTTTTGACTACTTTGATGTACATCCTCAATCCATTCTAAAAAATGGGTGTCAATTTCATCAATTTCCCTAGTCCCCATAGAAGGAAACTGAGGCACAGATATTCTGCCCTCTCTTTCCTAAGGTAAGTTCTTTGGACTGCCTCAGTTTCCCATGCCCCAATTGAGCTAAGAGTGACACTATGAAAAAAAAAATCTGTTGTCACTTACAATTTCATCCTTAAAGTGCCACTGTGTAACTCCCAAATACATTTAATTGCAAGAGCAAACTTACGGTGCTGGTCTGTGTGGAATCTTCCCAGCCTGAGATGTCTTTTCTCCTCCAGCTACATACAGCAACTGGTTACCCCTCTCTCTCTAGCCCCATACACACTGCTCTAGCCACCAATCTCTCTGTCTAATGCCCTTATCACTGTATTATGAGAGGTCATCCCCCACCGCACTGAGGCTGAGCTGCTGGAAATACACTGACATCTGTGCTGTCTGCAGATGAGCTGTGTGTCAAAAAGGCTGGTGCTTCAGGAAGGTGATTTATGCATGTCTGTTTTCTATGGGCTTGTGGGACTCACTGCCTGGAGCCCTCAACTGCCCAGAGGCAACAGTTAATTTCTCTTGCCCTCTACTTCCCTGAAGAGTTTCCAGAAACTAAAATAATCACAATTCCAAGGAGGCAGCAGGGTCTAGAGGAAAGATTGTGAGGCAAACACTGTGGGCACACAGGACTATGCTCCAGATGGCTTTCATCAATTCCTAGCCCTGCCTCTGACCTGCTGTGTTATCTTGGGAAAGTCATTTCCCTCCCACCCTTTGCCTGTCCCTGGGGTGAAGACAGTGTCTTACCTAATATAATGAGCCTCTCATATCAGATAATTTATTAATAAAAAGCTAAGTTCCAAGGTGTCCTGAGATCTGATCCCAACTATTCCTCTGACTTTTTTCAATCCCTTCACTGCTCTATTCCAAAGTTGTCATCCCTTCAATTGGGAGAAGAGTTACAACTTGGAGTATTTGGAATAGTTACTACACCTACCAATGTGATATATGACATAATGTGCCAGCAATGTCCCTCTGCCATGTACATTGGCCAAACTGGACAGTCTCTATGCAAAAGAATTGTTAGGTAAAAAGCAAGTCCTTACTCACCTCTCCAGCACCCCAGTTCGTGCGGAGTTGGTATGGGGCTCACAATCTGTCAGAGACCAGACACCACTTCGTTGATCAACTTGCTCACACTATCCTTAGCTTAAAAGGCTTCGGAGTAAGTGTGGCAAGTTTATTAGGGGTGAGCATCAATATTTATACACAGAAGTAAACAAAGTGATTAACAGATCATAATGGTCATGCATAATCAATCAAGATTCTACAGGATAAAACAGGTTAAAATGTAAATTTAAAAAGACAAAAGGGGAGATGGCTACTTAAGGGGCGGGGGGGTGTCATGAGTAGTTCGCAGGTCAGAGCTTTGATTAAAAGTTTCAGACAGAGACATCAAGTCTGGGTTAAGTTTAAGCTCATCAAAAGTTCAGACTCAACATTCCTCCATTTGTAGCTTTGGGATAACTATTTACCAAAAGCTACACCCCATTTTAAGGAGCCAAGGGCCGCTTGGCAATTTCAGCCTGGGCCAACTCGAAGAGAGTAAGGCCTTTGGCTGAAGTAGGAAAAGAATAAACTGACCCACATGAGTCTATGAAGGAGGGGATACACTGAATACAGCAACACAGTATTATAAGGATTACTATGGCCCCAACAATACCCACCAAGAGTTTTTTAACCCACCCAAATCCAGGCAGCCAATTCCATAATGCTCCCCACCAATCATAAGGTTGCTGGCCAGAGGAGTAGTTCTTAGCCATTTCCCTTAGATGTTTGGTACGTTGAAAAGTGTCAGGGTAGGTGTCATTTACAAAAACACAGCATTCTTCATTTATGAGGGCGCAAGTTCCTCCTTGGGCTGCTAACATTATGTCTAAAGCCATTCGATTTTGCAAAGCTAACTGGCGCAGCTGGGACATTTCCCCGGCCTGATTCTCAAATAGAGTCGCAGTTTCATTGGTTAAAGATTCTAGTAGTCCCTGTAGACGGATGACACCACCCCTCAAGCTAATGAGACCAGCCCACCGCTGCCACGACAAACCATCACGGATATTAATATATCTGAAAGTTTCACGGATGTTACGAACGTGGGGAAAATGAGGGGGAGTGAGGGAGATGCGAGAAGGCGGTGTTAGCCACACTAAATAACATGACCCTGCCCAATCAGGGAAGAGAAAGTAATAAGCTTTGGGCCCGCACACCCAGTATGTTCCATACAGTGCTTTTTCGGGTATTCCATTTCTCAAAGTAGGAGGTAACCCACCACCCGTTGGACCACTGTTCCCCTGGTAACGCAGAGGGGTCATTGTGCGAACCGCAGAGGCACAATTTGGTAGTGGTGTTTTCAAAGTGCAGTGTAGTACTTCTTGAGCAGTTGTAGAAGGCAATTGTATATCCCTTAACAATTAGTTGGACACCCTCGTGATCTGAGCAGGGCTTCTTAAAAGCTGACTCTGAAGGCTTGCCCACCCATGAAAAAGTTGTATCGGGGTGAGGGATCCACATATGGGATAACTGGGATGCGCAAGGCTTGAAGCCAAGATTTTTACTAAAGGCGGTGCCATTAAAATACATGTTGCATTTACTTGTTCCCACAAAAGTTGATCCCTTTTCTTTAACAAAACACAGTGATCCTGTCTGATTGGTTACCCTGAGATATCTGTTAATTGGCACTCCTGTTTTGTCCCATGTAAGATTGTGTTGGACTGCATCTTTTACTCTAGCCGGTGGCATCCAAGTCATATTAGCAGTGGTCAGGGGAATGGGTGTGAAGGGGAGTCCCTGTTCTGCATTTACTGGAAATTGAGTACATACCCAGCAATTACTTCTATTTCCTAAAATACGAGTTTTAACCTCGTGGTTATATCTAATAAAAGCATTATCTTCATAAGCAGAAAATAAACTAAAAAGGCATAATAAAAAACATACAGTTGTCAGAATAAAAGGTCCTCTCATTTTTTTCGAGTCAGTTTAAGTCTGATGTCTGAAAGAGGTAAGCTGGTCCACTGGTCAGAGGCAGTGTCCTCAGTGGTGGCAAGAGCTGCTGGTCCGTCACTGTGGTCCACTACGGCTGGCTTGACGTGGGAGTGGTGGATCCAGGATTTGCGTCCTTCCAGGAACACTGCAGTCTGGGTTGTTAAAAGAACCTGGTGGGGTCCAGTAAACCTCGGCTGGAGGGTGTCGCCATGAACGAACTTTTTGGCCCAGACGAAGTCCCCTGGTTGGAACGGGTGGATCTGTTCTTCCAGCGGCACGGTCTGGGAAAACTGCGAGGCTTTCCAAAGGGTACGGAGGTGAGCCTGTAGGGAGAGAAACTAGCAAGTGGTCATATGATCCCCTCCCAATAGTGAAACATCAGCACGTGGTAGCGCCCCGCCTTTGAAAGGGGGGTGTCCATAGAGCAGTTCAAAGGGGGATAATCCCAATACACGGGTTGGGCGAGTACGAAGGTGAAACAGGACCAAGGGAAGTACCTGAGGCCACTTTAACCCTGTTTCCTGACAGTATTTAGCCAATGTAAGCTTAAGCTCCCTATTCATACGCTCAACTTTCCCACTAGACTGGGGGTGGTAGGGTGTATGAAAGGAGTGTGAAATGCCCAGTCCTTGTTCTAAACGGCCAAGGACATGACCAGTAAAGTGGGGTCCGTGATCTGAGTCAAGCATGAGAGGGATGCCAAAACGGGGTACAATGTCTCTAAGGAGGATCTTCGCCACTGTGGCAGCAGTACAATTAGCAGTAGGAAAAGCTTCGACCCATGAAGTCAGAGGGCAAACCAAAACAAGGAGGTGCTTTTTCCCAAAAGCCTTTGGCATATCTGCAAAGTCAATTTGAAGATGTTGAAATGGAACAGCGGGCGGAGGTCTTCCACCCTTAATTTTGTTAAGAGGCGGAGCAGGTCCATTACGCTGACATGTGCTGCATGCTTTCACTATTGACAGGCAGTAGGGTTGAATGCCTGGAGCATACCAAAAGCGAGCGATGGTGTCCACAAGGGCGTGCGTGCCGTAGTGACCCCCCTTATCATGGTGCCAGCGAACTGCCACGGGGTATGTGGAGCGAGGGAGGCAGGCTCGGCCATCCGGCATAAGCCAGGTCCCTTTGACCAGAGTGGCTCCGAGGCTCTCCCACGACTGTAGTTCAGCAGCGGGTACCGGTACGGGGTGCCGTGGAGTAAAGGAGGAGGTTACAATAGCCAACGTGGGCATGGCTAAGGGTAAGATGGCAGCCGTCTTGGCGGAGGCGTCAGCCAGGGCATTCCCACGGGTGACGGGGCTATCATCTTTAGTATGGGCCCGGCAGTGAACTACAGCCAGGACCGAGGGTTCTTGGAGGGCGTCCAAAAGCTTGTGGATGAGGGGGAGGTGCTGAATGGGTTTACCGGCAGCTGTCTGGAAACCTCGAAACTTCCAGAGGTGGATGTGACAATGCACAAACTCCAAAAGCATACTTGCTATCAGTAAAAATGGTAACGGTCTTACCAGCGGCCAACTGGCAAGCTCGGGCCAGGGCATAGAGTTTGGCGGCTTGGGCTCCCCAGTTGCCTGGCAGTGAGGCGGCCTCTTGAATGTCCCATTCAGAGGTGACTGCATAACCGGTGAAACGCTTGCCATCAACATAGAAGGAGCTTCTGTCCGAGAAGAGGATGCAATCAGGGTTGTCCAGTGGCACGTCAAACAGGTTGTTCCTTATCTGTAAGACGCTATAAACTACTTCCACACAGTCGTGCTGATCCTGGAGGACTGGCAGGTCAGGAAGCAAGGTAGCTGGATTAAGGGGCCCACACCTTTCAAAAATTAGGTTAGTGTCTTCTAAGAATTCGGCCTCTAGCTGTTGCTGATGATGGGCCGAAAAGACCTGGGTTGTGCCCCTACGCAGAAGGGCTGACAAGGCATGAGAGGTCCAAACCGTGGTAAAATGACCCAGGGTCAGGCTCTTTGCCTTTGTGATCAGCAGGGCAGCTGCTGCCAGAGTCCGGGTGCAGGATGGGGTTCCCTGAGCGACAGGGTCGATCTGCTGGGAGTAAAAAGCAAGCGGGAAATGGTGGGGCCCGCTCAGTTGGGTAAGGACGCCACTAGCAATTCCGCCCCTCTCGTGGACAAAAAGGTGAAAGGGTTTGTTGTAATTGGGGGGCAGAGAGACATGGAGGAGGCCACACTGTCCTTGAGTAACTGAAAGGCTTGGATCGTGTCTGGGGACCACTGCAAAGGGTCAGGAGCAAGATTAGCAGTGAGTCGGTGGAGCGGTTTGCTCAACTCCCCGCAGGACGGCAACCAGGGCTAACAGAAGCCAATTAATCCTAAGAAACTTCGAAGTTGTTTCTTGGTGTTTGGCAGAGGGCAGTTTTGGATAGTCTTTATGCGGACTGGGTCCATTTGTCTCCCCTCTGGGGTTAACAGGAAGCCCAGATATCGGACCTTCTGTGAGACCCACTGAATCTTGTTAGGGTCTACCTTGTGGCCTCTGGTGTGTAGGTATAATAAAAGTGCCTTACCATCGATGCGGAGGGCGGCTTCTTCACGGTTACCTAGTAGGATGTCATCTACGTATAGGACTAACGTGGATCCCTGCGGACTGGTGAAGCCTTCCAAGTCGTGGTGGAGGCATTGGCTGAAAATCGTGGGGCTGTCTCTGTAGCCTTGAGGAAGTCATTGCCAGACATAACTTTGTCCCTCCCAGGTGAAACCAAAGAGATATTGAGAGTCTGGGTGCACAGGAATGCTGAAAAAGGCTGATTTTAAGTCAATAACAGTGAACCACTCAGCATCCCAGGGGATTTGGCTGATGATAGTAGCTGGATCAGGAACTACTGCATGAAGAGGGACCACATACTGATTAATAACCCGTAGATCCTGTACAAAGCGCCAACGAATAGGGTCTCCGTCCTTTTTAGGAGGCTTTTTGACAGGCAGTATAGGGGTATTACAGGGAGTGCGCTGAGGACGGACTAGCTTTTGTGCAATGAATCCCTCGATAATGGGGCGGATGCCCTCCCGGGCTTCCAGCGACAGGGGGTATTGGGGGACTGACGGGGGGGCTAAGGAGGGCTTCACTTGAATCCTTACTGGCTCTGCCGAAAGGAGCAGGCCAACATCAGTGTCAGAAATTCCCCAGAGGGTTAAAGGCAAGTCAGTGAGGTCAGGGGAGGGGGGGGGGGTTCCCAATTACCCTGAGTTGGGGCCGAATCTCCTAACACTGTCATCAATAATCCTACCCCTTCAGGAGTGCAGGTTAAAGTAGCCTCAAGCTTACAGAGTAAATCCCGGCCCATCAAAGGGATCGGACAAGCTGGGGAAAAAAGAAAACAGTGAGAAAAACATTTATCAGCATAAATAACATTTAGAGGCAAAGTGAGTCCCAGAGACTGTGGGTTGCCCTCCACCCCAGTTGCAGTTTTAACCTCAGAGGATAGCCAGGGAGAGGAGGCATGATTTAAAAGAGAGAAAGTAGCTCCAGTATCAATGAGGAAAGAGACAGGCAGTCCTTGGACTGAAAGGGTTAGACGAGGCTCTTTGCTGGGAGGGGAGAAAGTGAGGAAGGAGCCGGCTAAAGACATTAAGGAAATAAGACCATCACATTGTTTGCCTTCGCCCCCGGGGTACCGTCATTGAGAAGGCTGAGTTTGCTGCAGCTGCTGCTGTTGCCCGTAGTTGATCCAGGCCTGAGGAACGGGCTGGGCTGGTGGTGCAGGGGTGTATTCGTCCCTGGTGTAAGTATCTGCGGATGCGACCGGACCCTCTGGGCGTCCCCAGGGGCATTCACGTTTAAAGTGACCGGGCTGTCCGCACTGAAAACAATTTCCTGGTGGCTGGGGAGGCCAGTACCCTCTTCCCCAAGCACCCTGAAATCCCTTGCCACGGCCACGGCTTCTGCCTCGAATACCACCACGAAAAGCTAAAGCCATCAACTTATATTCTTCCTTTTTCTCTTTCTTTTTACTACTTTCCCTTTCTTTCTCCCATGCAAAATCAGCTACGTCCAACACTGAAGTGACTGACTCACCTCCCCAACCAGGGCGAAATTTTAAGAAATAATCCCTTACAGGGGGTACTGACTGATTCACAAAAAATGAAATAAGAGTAGGGTGGTCTGCTTCTCTCTCAGGATCCATCTGAGTGAACATTCGGGCCCCCTCCAATAGCCTCGACCAGAACTTTCTGGGTGGCTCATCAGATTCCTGCCGAATCTGCATGAACTTAGCCTGATTCGGCGAGCGGCGAGCCATTTCTTTGAGTCTCTCTAACAATCGCTCTCGATCTGTCCGCAGCTGAGTCAGCCTTTGCTGACTCCAGTCTAGGGGATTCCAGCCGGCGGCTTGATCCCGCCTATCCATCCAAGTGGTATTAACCGCATCGCTATCCCCCCATGTCCTTTCTGCCATTCACAATCTACTACGTTCCTCTCCGGTCAAAACTCTACTTAACAACTGATCTACATCCGTATAAGTAGGATTATGACTTGAAAACAATCTTTCCAAAAGTTCTGTGATCTTTCGGGGATTTTCCGCAAAGGACCCTGACAACCGTCCCCACTCTTTCAAGTCCCATTCTAGCCATCCTTTATATTCCACAATATTAGTATGTTGTAACTGGCCATTATTGTCCACAAAAGGTTGGTCGTGCACCTGTAAAGGCATTTCTCTACTTACACCTTTATTACTCACAAAAGGTTTGGCGGAGGCAGCCTCTGGGCTATCCTCAGGGGAGGGGTATGCATCCTGCTGCATCTGCTTGATCTTTTGCCTAGTAATTACTCCTCCCGAGGTGTGCCCTTCCATTTTCTCCTTATCCCTCTGCAGAGATTCCGATCTGGAGTCCTGCAGATTCCCCTCTGCGCTCTGGAGAGAGTCCCCCTGCGGAGGAATGGGGGCAGGTGCAGTGGGGACCAACTGACGAGTCAAAACACGCCGTGGTTTATACTCTTCATCGAAATAACATGGAGGGGATTCACTTTCGGGAGAATACCTGACTGCCATAATTTTTAAAGATTTCCACAGCTCAGCTGCTGTATCCCAACAAAACCAGTAACATAACTGTCCCGGATGGTCTTTTTCGATCTGGCTCCTTACTCCTCTTAAGGCGGCCTGTTCGAAAGAGCCATACGAAGGCCACCTCATCTCCGGGTCGACCAATACTGCGGTATACACAGTCCAATTTCTTACACACAGTGTGTACAACTTCCTCCTAGACATTCCTGTCTGTACTGGGAGTTTCCCTTTGTTCCATAACTTATTTACAATCCCCAGCGGACTCTCAAGAGGCAAGCTAGTCCCTTGACCCATGGTGTCTGACAGGAGCCCTCCAACTGGCGTTTATCCTGCTGTCCAGTACACGACCCCTCAATATTGAATTGGCTGGGAGAAATATCCCGTGGCGCCTGCCAATTCGTATATGAGTGGTCTGACCACTGGACAGAGGCACCGCACCAGAAGGAAATCCTGGATGAGCCCCCAAATTGTTAGGTAAAAAGCAAGTCCTTACTCACCTCTCCAGCACCCGAGTTTGTGCGGAGTTGGTATGGGGCTCACAATCTGTCAGAGACCAGACACCACTTCGTTGATCAACGGGCTCACACTATCCTTAGCTTAAAAGGCTTCGGAGTAAGTGTGGCAAGTTTATTAGGGGTGAGCATCAATATTTATACACAGAAGTAAACAAAGTGATTAACAGATCATAATGGTCATGCATAATCAATCAAGATTCTACAGGATAAAACAGGTTAAAATGTAAATTTAAAAAGACAAAAGGGGAGATGGCTACTTAAGGGGAGCGGGGGTGTCATGAGTAGTTCGCAGGTCAGAGCTTTGATTAAAAGTTTCAGACAGAGACATCAAGTCTGGGTTAAGTTTAAGCTCATCAAAAGTTCAGACTCAACAGAATAAATGGACCCCTATCAGATGTCAAGAATTAAAATTTTCAAAAACCATTCAGAGAACACTTCAGTCTCCCTGGTCACTCGATTACAGATCTAAAAGTCGCAATATTCCAACAAAAAAAAAACCTTTCAAAAACAGACTCCAATGAGAGACTGCTGAATTGGAATTAAGTTGCAAAATGGACACCATTAAGTTAGGCTTGAATACAGACTAGGAGCGGATGGGTCATTACACAAAGTAGCACTATTTTCCTCTCTCTTTTCCTCCCCTAAGGTAATAATTGGAGATATATCAACCTCCTAGAAATGGAAAGGACCTTGAGAGGTCATTGAGTCCAGCCCCTGCCTTCACTAGCAAGACCAATTTTTGCTCCAGATTCCTAAGTAGCCTTCTCAAGAACTGAACTCACAAGTTTGGGTTTAACATGCTAATACTCAAACCACTGAGCTATCCCTCTCCCCTCAACCTACTTCCTCTCCTCTTAACTTCTTGTCAACTGCTGCAAATGGACCATTACATATTCAGCAAAATAGACAGAAGACAGATAGATACTTAGATATTTGGTTACCTCTTATTCAGTGCTCAAAGTATATTCACCTGCAAAAAAAATTTAAAAAACCACAACAAAACACCAGCACACCTGTCCAGTTGCTTTGCATATGAACATTTGTTAGACATACCTGGTCTGTTAATATGTGAATACAGAACTGTCATTCTGTACTATGGTAAAATAGAAAGGTCTGGTGACTATATTACTGTCTGATGTCTCTTTAAACCAAAGTTTGCTGTTGTAATGATTGTTTTGTTTCTGATATTTACACGGCAAGGATTTGTAAACTTGTTAAATCTTCCTAAATAAACAGTTTAAAAAATAGGCATGTTGATCAAGCTGCCAGAGAAAAGTTCAGCTCCTAGTTTAGACTGATATAAATTTGGAGTAAATCCACCGACACTAAAGTAGATCAATAGAAGTAATCAGGATTTGTATCAGTGTGAGAGAAGATTTATGTCCATTCCTAAAATGGACCACAAAAGTTTGCGCTGGTCAGAGGTTAAAAAAGTGGCATTGTCAGTTGAAGTGTAAAACAATTTCCCTTTTTGGAATGAAACATTCTGATTTTCCAGTACAAAACATCTTTTCATTTATTTTTTCCCCTTAATTTTACTTTGAAACTTGGTCAACATTGAAAGAAAATATTTAGATTTTGTCAAAATGAAACCTGAAACAATTTTTTTTTTACTTTTTGATTCACCTGAAATTTGGAAAAAGACTATTTTGAGTTTGACCCACAATTATTTTTTTCTGATTTTTCAAAATTGCCAGTGAAATATAAAATCTATTTTTTGCCCAGCTCTATTTGGATTTTGCCTCCTGCATATCAGGGGAATTTGATGTGCCAGATTATGAGCAATAAGGAAGGAGGAAGGTAGCTTTTATTGTGTTCAACAGTTGCCATTTAAACACACAGGCAAACACTCTCACAAGCATCCATGCAGTATCTTCCGTAGACTGATGCACAAACACGCACCATGATGCTCATTCACACTTCACACAACCAGGCACACATACACTATCCAACATGCAAACACTCACTCTGACACACCAGCTTAAATGCACCAAACACACTCTTTCCCCCAGCACAAAAACAATCATAGACACTGGCTCTCACACACAAACACAACACCTTTATGTCCCTTGGGCTGAGAATTGGCAATGCACAGTGTGGAGGGGATGTCTACAAAACCCTCCCACAACCACTTCCCCAGCACTGAAATGGAAACATGGGAACACATCGGAAATCTGCTGGCTTCTTGGTGCTGAGGCACTTGCATGATCTGTCTCTTTATTCCTGTACATAGTCTGTTGCCCCACTATCTTGAACCTTCTTTCTCAACTATATATATCCATCACTGTGATATTTGAGGAATGTTTAGGGCTAATGTCATTTCTCCTACATGATTGTATTTATTTATATTGCCTTTGGAACACACCCAATATTATTATTACTACCTATCTTTGGTGAAAAAGTGGCAGATCTGCAAAATCTGCACAGGGCCTGCCTTCTCCTAGGGTGAGGCCAAAGCAGTGTGGTGGCTTAGTTTTCTTACCACCTTTGAGATGCTGTGGGGTCAGTTGCCTGTTGTGAATGAGAGGAATATTCACACCGTGTATTGTGTCCAGGTCCCTTATTTCTGGGTAGCACTTTTACCTTTCTCCCAGGTATGTGAGAGAAGACAACTGGGTTTGGAATATAGGCAGCTGATCTATTGATCTATAGTTATAAATTGCGGAACAAGCCTATTTAGGTGCCAATTTTTGAGTTATTTATCAGTGTTTAATCAAGCAAGACTGGTTGGGCCAAACTGGGATCTCAATAACACCAGAGTAAAGCTCAAGTCATTGGAATTATTTTGGCTTCATCCCCAAGATCAGAATTTCCTCCACTGTGAGTTTTTCCTGTCTACCCTATTGTACCAGTTTGGCAGTGGTGTAACCCCACTGAATTCAGTGGAGTTATGGTGGCATAAAACTGGTATAATGGAGAGGACAATATAGATCAAGGACTTCAAGATTAAAAATAACAAAAAAAAACACACACTCTGGTTACTATTCTTTATTCACGTGCAACATTGGAATGAGAATTATGCACAGTGCAGACAACAGCTTTAATCTTAGGAAAAGCGAAGAAGTGAGCTGTAGCTCATGAAATCTCATGCTGAAATAAATTTGTTAGTCTCTAAGGTGCCACAAGTATTCCTGTTCTTTTTAATAGTTCACTGTTATGGCCTTGTCTTGCCTATGCAACACTCTTTCCATTGCTACCTCTATAGGTAGTCTTGGAAGAATCCAATTTTTATCAGTAAAAATGTTGATTTCACCATACACACACAAGCCAGTGAAAAAATATTTCCTTCAACAATCAACATTTCCAGCGAGACAAAGTAAGAAAAATGCTGTTTGAGAACTTATGAGTGTTTGATTTAAGGACATTGACTTTGTATATTTTCACATCATGTTGAAACACTGTGCATTCATAGTTCTCAAGTCTTAACTTTTTGAATCTCAATATGTACTATCATTAAATAACTTTTGTCTGACCTCCTTCATAATTTCCTGTAACTGTGAAAATTTAAACTGATAAAAATAAAAAAAATGCTTAATGATAAACCTCAATATTACCAATCAAAACTATATACATACACATATATATATATTATTTGCATTTTATTTTGAAAAGTAGTATCTAAAGGTTGTTGTTGTTTTGTTTGTTTGTTTTGTTCTTTTTAAGGAATAAATGTCAGCCCTTGTTCAGCCCTTTTCTGCTGGGGGCAAACCTTCTTCGCATCTCCAGCCTAAATTTACTCAGGGCCAGCTTATCCGCATTAGTTCCTTTACCAGCATTGTCCTTTAGCATTAATAGCTCTTCTCCCTCCCTAGTGTTCATCTCCCTGATCTATTTATAGAAAGTGACCACATCCCCTCTCAGCCGGTGTTTTGCTCGGCTAAACACGCCAATTATTATAGAGTATATTAGAGAAAGAGAATCAGGATCATTTCCTCTGTCACTCTAATACTGAGCAGTGCCCTTCTCCTGCCCTCCACAGGCAGGACATGATGTGCTGAGGAAGAAAATGTCCAGCTGAACCACTGTGACTGAGTTCCTTCTCCTGGGATTCTTTGAGGTTCGGGAGCTGCAGATTTTACACTTTGTGGTGTTTCTGGAGCTTTACCTGGTAGCCCTGAAAGGGAATCTCCTTTTTATCATCCTTGTAGTGCTTGACCACCACATTCACACCCCCAGGTACTTCTTCCTGATGAATCTGTCCATCTTGGATCTGGGATCCATCTCCCTCACTGTTCCCAAGTCTGTGGCCAAATCCCTACTACACACCAGGTCAATTTCTTATGGTGGATTAATTTCCCAACTCTTTCTCCTCATCTTCTTCACTGTGGTTGACTTTGCTCTTTTCACCATCATGGCATATGATTGATATCGCGCCATCTGCCAACCACTGCACAGTGAGATTATAATGAACTGGAGAGCTTGTTTTCCAAATGGCAGACAGTGTCTGGATCACTGCAATTCTCCTTTCTACACTGCACACTGGGAGCATGTTTCCACTAACCTTCTGCGGAGGCAACATGGTGGCTCAGTTCTACTGGGAAATCCCCAAATACTCAAGCTGGCCTGTTCTGACCTGTACCTTGGTGAAACTGTGGTTATTTACTTTAACATATTCTTAGGGTTAAGATGCATTGGTTTTATGATTGTGTCAAATGTTCAGATCTTCAAAACAGTTCTGAGAATCCCTTCTGAGCAGGGTTGGCATAAAGCCTTCTCCACCAGTCTTCTTTACCTCATTGTGATCTCCTTGATATTTTGCAAGGCTGCTTTTGCTTACATGATGCACACCTCCTACTCTCCATCAGGCCTGGATCTTGTGGTGTGTGTGCTTTATTCTGTGGTGCCTGCTTTGATGAATCATAGAATAACCGGGGTGGAAGGGACATCAGGAAGTCATCTAGTCCAACTCCCTGCTCAAAGCAGGGCCAATCCCCAACTAAATCATCCCAACCAGGGCTTTGTCAAGCCTGACCTTAAAAACCTCTAGGGAAGGAGATTCCACCACCTCCCTAGGTAACACATTCTAGTGCTTTACCACCCTCCTAGGAAATAGTGATTCCTAATATCCAACCTAAACCTCCCCCACTGCAACTTGAGACCATTACTCCTTGTTCTGTCATCTCTTACCACTGAGAACAGTCTAGATCCATCCTCTTTGGAACCTCCTTTCGGGTAGTTGAACGCAGCTATCAAATCCCCCTTCATTCTTCTCTTCTGCCAACTAAATAATCCCAGTTCCCTCATCCTATCCTCATAAGTCATGTGCTCCACCCTCCAATCATTTTTGTTGCCCTCCGCTGGACTCTTTCCAAATTTTCCACATCCTTCTTGTAGTGTGGGGCCCAAAACTGGACACAGTACTCCAGATGAGGCCTCACCAATGTCAAATAGATGGGAATGATCACATCCCTCGATCTGCAGGCAATGCTCAAATTTATACAGCCCAAAAATCTGTTAGCCTTCTTGGCAACAAGGGCACACTGTTGACTCATATCCAGCTTCTCGTCCACTATAGCCCCTAGGTCCTTTTCTGCAGAACTACCTGCCTAGCCACTCGGTCCCCAGTCTGCAGCCATGTGGTCTGATCATCTACAGCATGAGGAACAAGGAGATCAAAGGTGCCTTGAAGAGATTTCTCCCAAGACCATGGTTTCATTCTCCGTTTCCTCTCAGATATAATCAAATGATGACATTATTGTCTCCATGGGAATGGGATGTGCAATCTTTTTTATACAAAATGTTGTGTTTATAGTGGTAATAATCCAGACTAAATTCAGTGAAGTCAGTAGAGTTACTCTAGATTTAACCCAGTGTAAATCAGATAAGAATTGATTGACCAATCTAGCTATAAATGGCAGAAAAAATTAAAATGAAATAAAAGAAAAAGCAAAACACAGTTTCCCAGTGATAGTTCAGACCCTTCCATAATATTGTGTTGTACAGCAAAATTTAAACGTTGGAAAGTCAAGAAATAGAGAGTTAAAATACACGCTAATACTCTACGGGGAGACGTTGGCAAACCAGTAAAGTGTTTGAAACAACTATGGCTTATTGTTAAAGGCAGCCTAGTCAGCAAGCTGTAAATTGGCCATTCAGCAATCTCAGCTTGACCAAAGCAGGAGGGGAAGGGGGGTTGGGTGCCATAGAAAGGGCAGCTTGACCCTGCATCCTTCCTTATAAGAATTGTGTTGAAATTGTTGATACATGCATTTTAAAAGAGTAGGATATGCCCCAGGAATGTCTATTGAGGTCTCAAGGCTGCAAGTTCTGGAAAAAAAAAACACACCTGGTTATTCAATAATCAGAAGGAGCCTCTTGCTTGATAAATGAAACTGCTTACTTAACAAGGTTTCTTTAAGGGACATGTCATTCTATTACTAATGTATAAATAAGGGGACTCGTCTGGGGACTCTTTGGGACTGGTCTCTCCCTCCGGATGCATCTTCTGTTCCCCACCAGCAGATAGGCTGCCACTGTGCCACTCGAGAGCCACACTCAGCTTCGGTAATTATCGAGGGTTGCGGGTGTTTTACTAATCTTGTTGCGGACGTATGTAAGTGCTTGAGACTAGTAAAGTTTAACTTTAAGTGAAAGCACTCTCGTGTTGTTTTGTTTGTGCCAGCCATCTATCGGTCAGATGACTGTGTCTCCTTGATTTATTTCCTGACACTTCCTCGCACACAGTAAAAGTTACGAAGAGCTTTGTGTTGAAAGAACCCCGGGTAACAATACAATCTTAACTCTGCCGCCAGGCGCTGACAATAGCCCCATGGAATTCTCTGTATTAAACTCTAGCTTATTCATTGTGTTAGCTGCAGCTGACTTGAATGTTGGAGGGAGAAGTGTGGTGTATTTGTGATATGAGGAACTTTGGGGATTAGTTGAGGAGTGCCATAGAACTGTGCTTGTAATATGGGGAGATCTGGTCTCACCCCCGCACCCTATGTGTGACCAAAGGGAAGAGGTGCATGTGTCCCTTGAGGGTCCCGTCTGCATCATTTCAATACAGAATTGTGTAGGTCATGTCAGTAGCAGGGCCCTGGGGTCATCTTCTCAGTGGTGAGGGGGGATATGAGAGCAAACTGTGGGTTTAATGAGGGACAGGGGGAAGTAGAGTTTAGGTGGTCTCCTGTGTGCAAGTGTGAAGGGGCTGTAAAAGGGGATGTAGTTAAATTGTACCAATGTGGCATTCTGTGGGGGGAGCAGGCCCAGTGTTCAAGCATACGACAAGCACAGGTACAGGGCTAATTTAAGAACATACATTTGAATTATGTTTGGCACTCTTTAAGACTTTTGCTATCAGGTCAACCAAACATCTGGAGTCTATCATTTGTTTTTATAAAAAAAAAATAAAAAAAAATGGGCTTTCATAGAATTCCCCAAAATCTACAATTGTTCATGTTTTGGCAAGTGAGAAACAAACATTTTCAGCTAAAATTTGCAGAAAACTGATTTTTTTTCTGCCTAAATCCACCCAAAAAAACCCATCGGTTTTCAGTTCTGCTATGTATGGTGACAAAGTTCCTCCTCTACCTTGGTGGGTCCTGTGCTTGTTGGCAGATTTCTTTGCCTCGCATCACCCTGTGGGTCAAGAAACAGCCCAGAGACCTTCCGCTCTGGTAGAAGCCAGAGTCCAGGTCAATTCCTCCTCTGTTTGATCAGGAGTTGGGATGTTTGGGGGGAACCCAGGCCTGCCCTCTGCTCTGAGTTCCAGCCCAGAGCCATGGGGACTGCAGCTGTCTAGAGTGCCTTCTGGTACAGTTGCATGACAGCTACAATTCCCTGCGCTACTTCCCCAAGGCCTCCTCCCAACACCTTCTTTATTCTCATCACAGAACCTTCCTCCTGACGTCTGATAACACTTGTACTTCTCAGTCCTCCACCAGTATCCCTACTCACTCTCAGCTTCTTGCACACCTCTTGCTCCCAATTCCTCACACACACACACTTCCTTTCCTCTGGCTCCCCCTGGCATGACTGGAGTGAGTCCTTTTATAGCATCAGAGGGGCCTTAATTAAAGTCAGGTGCTTAACTGCCTCACCTGACTCTTAGCAGGTTAATTGCAGTCAGCTGTTCTCATTGGCTTGGAGCAGCCCCTGCTCGGGTCACTCAGGGAACAGAAAACTGCTTCTCCAGTGGCCAGTATACCTCCCTTCTACTCCTCTGCTTTTGAGCCTCTATTCTGGCTCCTCTTAGATATATTATTACGTTTTTGGTTGC
Organism: Mauremys reevesii; assembly: GCF_016161935.1. Taxonomy (NCBI): domain Eukaryota; kingdom Metazoa; phylum Chordata; order Testudines; family Geoemydidae; genus Mauremys; species Mauremys reevesii. Next base: position 9,977,090 of record NC_052637.1, on the reverse strand, counting down.
ACTTTTCCCCTCACTTGTTCATCTACGCACTCCCCATCCGTGGCTCCACAAAGTCGCAAGACATCCTTGTCATCCTCCTCCTAGCTCCGGTCAAAATGGCCATTTACAACACCAAGGAGAGGAGGTTGGCCAACCGGATTTCCTACAACTGTGGGGCCTATTTCCGCTCCTCCGTCTGTTCACGCATCCAGGCAGAGTTCCTCTGGGCAGTGTCCACTGGCTCCCTTGATGCCATCGAGGAGCAGTGGGCATTGTCCAGGGTTCTCTGCTAGGTGCCCCCATCAGGTTCCCTTTATTTAGCCCTGTGACCTCAATGCCGTTCCTGTTATTTCATTGGTTGTCCCCCACAATTATTTGGTATCATGGACCAATGGATCCTCCCCTTAGGCTGTGGGGAGGTCCTTTAGCAGTAGGTGGGCCCGCCCACTCCCTAGATACTAACAGGACTATTCTGCTGTTCTCAACTGGCCTGGGTCTATCACGGTATTTCAGGATACCTGTGATGTTCTGTGAAAATTTGATTAATTGAGAACACAATTTTCCTTTGAAAACAATATAAGCAGAAAATTTCTGACCACCCTTAATTGAAAACAGAGCTTTAAGAAAGACTGGGTAGTGCAAATATTGTCAATAATACAATACTTTCAAACCCACACACCCTATTGCATCCATTCTTATTTCTTTCTCAGAGGGGTAGCTGCCAAATTGTAAAACTGAGTAAGCAGGAAAGCTGATAGCCCACAGAATTTGTTTTGTAGACTAGTGCCTTTAAATTCAGGGTGAGAGCTGAACCAAGCAACCAAAACGTATCTATCCTGACATGGAGAACAGGTGGACTTCAAGGAGATCAAGAATAGGAGGCCTTGTGTCCAAATGGCAGCCAGTACCTGGATCAGTGGGGTTCTCTGAACTGCAAACTGGAAACACGTTTGCAAAAATCTTCTGTGGAGACAATTAAATGGGTCAGTTCTTCTGTGAAATCCCCCAGAACCTACTTGCTATGACTCATATCTCAGTGAGATTGGGGCTATTGCCTTTAGTTTGTACTTTGCCTTAAGCTGCTTTCTTTTTATAATTGTGCCCAAATCCCCTAGGGACTTTTAAAATTCTAAAGCCTGTTTTCAGTATCTTGTTAGTTTGGTCCTTAATTGAGAGCCCTGGAGAACTAAATCCTTCTTTTCACCTATAAAGCAAATGCACTTGTCCAAGACAGTGTGTCTGACAGCTATCCTGGAGGTGTCATGTCTACGAAGAAGACAGGAGGTTGGTCTAATTCCAGAGCTGTGATTTTCTAAGAGTCCTGAGATGTTAAGCACAAGTTCCCAAGGAATCCTTTAACTCTATTAGGCCCTAATCCAGAAGGGAGCCACACAGGGCCGGTGCAACCATTAGGCAAACTAGGAGGCTGCCTAAGGTGCCAAGATTTGAGGGTGCCAAAAACTGGTGCCCAAAATGTCTGGGATGCTCACCTGGTGCTGCGGCTTTGATCAGCTCCAGCCGGCCGGGAAGTGATGTCATTCCTCCTCCGGCCACCGGGGCCACTGCACTGCTCCCTGCTGCTCTGGCTCTGCCCCAGAGCCCCCCCCCCTGCTCAGCCCCACACCCACACCCCAGAGCTCTGCAGCAGGGGTGGGCCGGACTCACCGGCGGGGGGAAGTGCAGAGACCTTTGTCCCAGCTGGGCCGCCAAGGAGTGGTTCCCCTCTGCCCACAGCCAGCCCCACACCCCTGCCCTGCCTCCAGCCAGCCCCACACCCCTGCCCTGCCTCCAGCCAGCCCCACACCCCCTGCTCTGCTTGCAGCCAGCCGCTGCTGCACCCCCTGCCCTGCCTCCACCAACCCCACACTCCTTGTCTCCACCCAGCCCCACATCCCTGCCCTGCCTCCATCCAGCCTCACACCCCCTGTCTCCAGACAGCCCCTGCTGCACCCCCCTGCCATGCCTCCCTCGAGCCCCACACCTCCCTGCCTCCAGCCAGCCCCACACCCCCTGCCTTGCCCACAGCCAGACTTGCACCCCCTGTCTCCAGCCAACCCCTGCTGCACCCCTGTGCCTGGTTATTCATTTATTTTCATTAAATATGTAGACTAAATAATAAAATTAATAAAGTTTCAAGCCAAAGTTGTATTAATTCTAATGAACAATGCCATATTATGCAGTATTCATTTTTGAAAGTTTATAATCAATGCTCTGGGGGGAGGGGTGGGGGTGGGGGACACAAGGTGGAAGTTTCACCTAGGGCGCAGAGAATCCTTACACCAGCCGTGGAGCCACAATGTTCACTGTTGGACAATATACCCACCACCAGTGCCTCTGGGACAAAATGCAGGAACATATTTCTGGTAGAGGAGATATCTATTAAGTTGTACAGAAGCTGTTCGGGAGGGTTGTGTATGGTGGGTTGAGGTAGATGGCTATTCATATGGTTTTAAACTGGATAATCCCCTTTTGTGTGGCTTGTCCCCTGTCTGGTACTGAGAGAAAACCAGACGTGGTTTTGTCCAGTATCACGGACTAGGGAGGCATGTATGGCCACACTGGTGGATGGGGCCACAGCTTTCCCAGAAGTACCAGAAAGTCCGGTACTCTGGGAATGCGTCTGTGGCCAACCTAGTTGAGGACAGAGTTGGGGAACATTTTTCCAAGCCATTGGCAGATTGTTTAACTCAGCTAAAAACATAGCAGCATCTGTCACAAACAGGTTGAGGAAACCATTTCCCAATGACAAGTTACTTTGACCAGCACTACCAACCTGAGCTGAGAACAACACACACACCCCTGCACATGCCATGCATCTTCCGTCTCCAAGGTCCAGAGGGACTAGGAATGGGCATGTCTGAGATCATCCGGGAATAAACCTGCCCCTTATCTCACTAGGGAGTCCTCCCCTCTTAGGTCTCACTCCTGTTGCTGTTCTGCTGTAGGCAGACATCAGCTTCTGATTAGTGCAGGAATAATGTCCCTTTAAGTTCTCAGGCCATTTGCATGTATGTGAGGGTCACCATCTAATCTAGGCTGGCACCCGGGTGGGGGGGTAAAACCAGAGATATCTAGGGCCCAAATTACAGGCTTCCACAGCGTGAGCTGAACATCCAGGCTGCCTGACAGCCACTGGAACAGCCTTCTATCGTCTAGGTGGGGTACAGAGGGGCCTCATAACATACACTGCCCATGGGTGGGGTTTATACAGTGAAACTGCACAGCTACACGGGCCAAGGGCTACATCTGAGCTGGAGTCACCTCCCTCAGCCAGGAGGACAGTGCCTCACAGACACATGTATTAATGCAAAGCTATGGATTCTACTCATGTGTATCCTCAGTGTGGCCCCTTCTCCTCTACCCCATCCCTGCACATCCATAAAGTCACAGAGTCATAGAGTTCAAGGCCAGAAGGGACGACCAGATCATACAGACTGACCTGCTGTACTCCAGCACCATCCGGCACCCGCACACCAAACCCAACAACTAAAATTAGACCAAAGTTTCGCAGCCCTCAGGAAACTAGACAGTTCTGTGCCACCGGCAGAGAATAGGAGAAAGTGAGGTGCACCAGTGCCCGAGGCCCCCCACAATGGCAGGGAAATGATTGAGATACACGCAGAAAATCATGGCAAGTTATCAGCACCACATGTTGGAGAGGAAAGCGAAACCCCTCAAGGTCCCTGCCAATCTGAGTGGAGGGAAAATTCCTTCCTGACCACCACATGATGATCAGTTAGACCCTGAGCATGTGGGCAAGAACCAGCCAGCCAAACACCCAAGAGAGAGAGATAATGGCTCAGTGCCACCTCAGAGCCCTGGCACATCCCACCCAATGTTCCATCTCCAGCTAGGGCTGCCCTGATGCTTCAGAGATTAAAAAAAAACCCTCCCAGAATACACTGCGGGGGGAATCCCTTCCTGACCCCTGCCAGTGGCCAGACAAAACCCTGAAGCATGAACTTTTAGAAACATAAGACATACGCTGCAAGTGAGACCCAGGGTTGCTGAGCCCTGCCCTCCACCATCACAAGCAGCCCCATCATACAATCCCACTCAGATATGTGTCCAGCTGTCTCTGAAAATGAACTTGATCACTTGCCCCCCACAACTTCTATTTAGAGGCTGCTCCAGAACCTTGCCCAACTGGTGGCTAGAACCTCCCTGTGATTTCTAGCCAGTCTCTCCATCACTCACATGCCCAAATGTACATGTAAACCAGGCTCCCCATGTAATCGTTAGGCCACGAATGGTGGTTTATAAAAGAATGGGTCCTGTCACCAGCTGGTGGCAATAGATATACAGTAGTTCAGATCCAGAGATGCTGCAAATCATTTAAAAAAAAATACCTCCGAGAATACACTTTGGGAGGGAATCCCTTCCTGACCCCTTTAAGTGGCCAGACGAAACCCTGAAGCATGAACTTTTAGAAACATAAGACATACGCTGCAAGTGAGACCCAGGGTTGCTGAGCCCTGCCCTCCACCATCACAAGCAGCCCCATCATACAATCCCACTCAGACACGTGTCCAGCTGTCTCTTAAAATGAATTCAGTCACTTGCCCCCCGCCCCACCCAACTTCTATTTAGAGGCTGTTCCAGAACCTTGCCCCACTGGTGGTTAGAAACCTCCCTGTAATTTCTAGCCAGTCTCTCCAACTCATATGCTCAATGTACATCTAAGCCCCGCTGACACTGTCTGGCTCCTTGTCCCCCTTTAATGGTTAGGCCACGAATGGTGGTTTATAAGACAGTGGGCCCAGTCCTCAGCTTGTGGCAATGGATTTGCAGCTCCATTGGAAGCAGTAGCTCAGATCCACAGATGCTGCAAATTGCTTTAGGGCCACCAAAGTCGATGGAATTACACAGATGGGGATGAGGATCTACCCCAATTGTCTTCTCTCCCCTACCCCAGTCTTACACAAGTCTGACACCTCTGGTTCCAGTGAAGCCACTCCTGATTTATACAAACTTTTATTAGATAAAGACAGAAATGAATTCTTGGTGAATTACCTACACCCAGTCAGTCTCCTCACGGCAGCTTTCATCTCCTTGTTCCTCATGCTATAGATAATTGGATTCATGATTGGTGGCAATACAGAATAGAGAACAGCCATCACAAGATCCAGAGCAGATGGGGAGCTGGAGGTGGGTTTCAGGTAGGCAAAGCTAGAAATGCAAACAAACAAGGAGACCACAATGAGGTGAGGGAGGCAGGTGGAGAAGGCTTTATGCCGGCCTTGCTCAGAGGGGATTCCCAACACTGATTTGAAGATCTGAACATACGACACAGTGATAAAAATAAAGCAGCCTAAGAATAAAAATATACTAAATGCAATAATCCTAACTTCAGTCAGATATGAGTCAGAGCAGGTGAGCTTCAGTAGCTGGGGGATTTCACAGAAGAACTGATCCACCATGTTGCCTCCACAGAAGGTCAATGCAAACGTGTTCCCAGTGTGTAGTACAGAGTAGAGAATTCCACCAATCCAGGCACCAGCTGCCATTTGGACACAAGCTCTCCTGTTCATTATTGTCTCATAGTGCAGTGGTTGGCAGATGGCGACATATCGGTCATACGCCATGATGGTAAGAAGGGAAAAATCTGCTCCCAGCAAGAAGAGGAGGAAAAAGACTTGGGCAACACATCCAGCATAGGAAATGGACTTGGTGTTCATGAGGGAGTTGGCCATGGATTTGGGGACAATGACAGAGATAGAGCCAAGGTCTAGGACGGACAGATTCATCAGGAAGAAGTACATGGGGGTGTGAAGGTGGTGGTCGAATGTTATGGCCATGAAGATAAGAAGATTCCCCATTAAGGCTGCCAGGTAAATCACTAGAAACACCACAATGTGCAATATCTGCAGCTCCCGAACTTCAGAGAATCCCAGGAGAAGGAACTTGGTCAAGGTGGTTCGGTTGGACATTTTCTTTCTCAGGACATTTTGTGATGTCTGTGGAGGGAGGGGAAAGAGAAAGGGCCAGGATTAGATCAATAAAATAACTCTCCTTTTTAAGAAAACACCTTAATATCATTAAGTTAGAGGACTGGTGTAATATGGGAATGAGTATGGAGAAAACATACCTACTGACTCCAATGGAGTTACTCCTGATTTACACTGGGGAGAGAGAAAGTAGAATGAGCTCAATGGACACCAGTGCAATTACTCCTAATTTACACCAGTGTGATGGAGAGGAGAATGAGGAACAATTTCTTTCGAGGTTGTTAAACGCCGAATAACGTTGTGTAAATGTCACTAATCTCAGTTTACCATGGAGAATCAGGGGTCTGTCTGACCAGATTCTGCTGTCAGGGACACTCCTTCAAATGTGGGGTAATTTCATTGCATGCCATGGAATTACTCCCACTTTATACTGCTCCAAACTGGAGCAGCATCTCACATGGAGGTGACTGAACCCTGCCACAATTACACAATGAAATCAAGTCGAGAATACAGACAGTAACTCTGAAACGCCATCCCCTTCTTCCAGCTGGAGTTTCATGTTCATTTCAAGAGACAGATGTTCCGGTTCCCTCCTGCTTCTCTAACTATTCATCTAAACTCCTTCCCAGAGCTTGGAAGAGAACCCAGGAGTCCTGACTCCCAGTTCACCCTCTGCACTAACTCAGTCAATCCAACACCCCTCTCAGAGCTGGAAATGCAGGCCAGGAGTTCTGGCTCTGCCCACTGGACTCAATCCCTCCCAGAGCTAGGAACACAAGTGAGGTGTCATGACTCCCAGAACCCTCCTCTAATGACTGCATCAGACTGTATCTCAGCCTCTGTCCCAGTGACTTTCCATTGCCATCAGCAATGACTGCCAAGAGTGACAATGGAGAGTCATTGGGCTAACGAACGCAAGTGAGAAGAATTCTCCAGCATGGTACTTGGGTCACTCACCTTTTCTCTGGAAGAGTTCAAGTCTCTGCTGCAATCAGTATTTAATTATTGATACAGAGTGGAGCAGCTTCACCAGGAGAGACTGAGACAGTCTCATTTCAGAACAGCCCTTAGCTTAGCGACTCAGGCACCCTCCTGTAAAGTGGGAATTCAAACCCTTTCTCATCATCAGTCAGAGGGAGGTACTGAGTTTCTCACAAGCCAGCTGAGTGCCCTAACCACTTAGCTTGAAGTTATGAGGGGTGCCTGTCCCAGAGTCCTTATGAGAGACAGAAATAGAACCTTCAGTTCTGGTTCCTCTCCTCTCCACCCTGGACTGAATTTCCACCCAGAGCCACACATGAAACTCAGGATGCCTTGCTCTTGTTCCCGTTACTCTTACCCACTAGACCACACTCCCTTTCTAGAGCTGGGGATAGAACCCAAGAGTACTGGCTCCTAATCCACACCACTCTAACCCACTTGACTCAACTGCCCTTGCAGCAATTTAATAGAAGTAACAATAAACTGAAAACTAGACGCAAATTGATAGATAGATAGATAGATAGAACAACAAAGAGAGAGACACAGGTAGGAAAAGAACAGATACAGAGAGTGCAAGAGAAACACAGAATTAACAAAACCTATCCGATAGAGAAATAAAAACAACTAATTGAGAGAGAAAAGTACAAACAGACAGGTAGATAGCAATAACAACAAACTAATATATACAGAGAGAAAAGTATCAACAAGCTGATAGTGTTTGTCACAATTTTTGACTACTTTAATATAAATCCTCAATCCATTCTAAAAAATGGGTGTCAATTTCATCAATTTCCCTACTCCCAATAGAAGGAAACTGAGGCACAGATATTCTGCCCTCTCTTTCCTAAGGTAAGTTCTTTGGACTGCCTCAGTTTCCCATGCCCAAATTGAGCTAAGAGTGAAACTATGAAAAAAAAAGTTGTTGTCACTCACAATTTCATCCTTAAAGTGCCACTGTGTAACTCCCAAATATATTTAATTGCAAGAGCAAACTTACGGTGCTGGTCTGTGTGGAATCTTCCCAGCCTGAGATGTCTTTTCTCCTCCAGCTACATACAGCAACTGATTACCCCTCTCTCTCTAGCCTCATACACACTGCTCTAGCCACCAATCTCTCTATCTAATGCCCTTATCACTGTATTATGAGAGGTCATTCCCCCACCGCACTGAGGGTGAGCTGCTGGAAGTACACTGAGATCTGTGCTGTCTGCAGATGAGCTGTGTGTCAAAAAGGCTGGTGCTTCAGGAAGGTGATTTATGCATGTCTGTTTTCTATGGGCTTGTGGGACTCACTGCCTGGAGCCCTCAACTGCCCAGAGGCAACAATTAATTTCTCTTGCCCTCTACTTCCCTGAAGAGTTTCCAGAAACTAAAATAATCACAATTCCAAGGAGGCAGCAGGGTCTAGAGGAAAGATTGTGAGGCAAACACTGTGGGCACACAGGACTGTGCTCCAGATGGCTTTCATCAATTCCTAGCCCTGCCGCTGACCTGCTGTGTTATCTTGGGAAAGTCATTCCCTGGGGCTGTCTTTTTCCTCCCACCCTTTGACGGTCCCTGGGGCGAAGACAGTGTCTTACCTAATATAATGAGCCTCTCATATCAGATAATTAATTAATAAAAAGCTAAGGTCCAAGGTGTCCTGAGATCTGATCCCAACTATTCCCCTGACTTTTTTCAATCACTTCACCGCTCCATTCCAAAGTTGTCATCCCTTCAATTGGGATAAGAGTTAGAACTTGGAGTAATTGGAATAGTTACAACATCTACCAATGTGATATATGACATCATGTGCCAGCAATGTCCCTCTGCCATGTACATTGGCCAAACTGGACAGTCTCTATGTAAAAGAATAAATGTACCCCAATCAGACGTCAAGAATTAAAATGTTCAAAAACCATTCAGAGAACACTTCAGTCTCCCTGGTCACTCGATTACAGATTTAAAAGTCGCAATATTCCAACAAAAAAACCCTTCAAAAACAGACTTCAACGAGAAACTGGTGGATTGCAATAAAGTTGCAAAATGGACACCATTAAATTAGGCTTGAATTCAGACTAGGAGTGGATGGGTCATTAGACAAAGTAACACTATTTCCCTGTGTCTATTCCTCCCCTAAGCTAATAATTGGAGATATATCAATCTCCTAAAACTGGAAAGGACCTTGAAAGGTCATTGAGTCCAGCCCCCTGCCTTCACTAGCAGGATGAATTTTTGCCCCAGATCCCTAAGTAGCCTTTCTCAAGAACTGAACTTAAAAACTTAGATTTAGAAGTTTAATGCTCAAACCACTGAGCTATCCCTTCTCCATCAATGTACTCCCTGTCCTCTTAACTTCTTGTCAACTGCTGCAAATGGACCATTACATATTCAGCAAAATAGACAGAGGACAGATAGATACTTAGATATTTGGTTACCTCTTATTCAGTGCTCAAAGTATATTTACCTGCAAAAAAAAAAAAAAACCCATCAGCACACCTGTCCAATTGCTTTGCATATGAACATTTGTTAGACATACCTGGTCTGTTAATAACACTCACACAAGCATCCATGCAGTATCTTCCGTAGACTGATGCACAAACACGCACCATGATGCTCAATTCACACTTCAAACAACCAGCCACACATACACTATCCAACATGCACACACTCACTCTGACACACCAGCTTAAATGCACCAAACACACTCTTTCCTCCAGCACAAAAACAATCGTAGACACACGCTCACTGGCTCTCACACACAAACACAACACCTTTATGTCCCAGTTTAGATGGTGTACTGTGTATAGTGATGTTACAAAACAAGGAACCAGAACTGAGTTTGGCATCAGTTTCCACAAATGCTCTGGGCTGAGAATTGGCAATGCACAGTGTGGAGGGGATGTCTACAAACCCCTCCCACAACCAGCTCCCCAGCACTGAAATGGAAACATGGGAACCCATCGGAAATCTGCTGGCTTCTTGGTGCTGAGGCACTTGCATGATCTATTCCTTTATTCCTGTACATAGTCTGTTGCCCCACTGTCTTGAACCTTCTGTCTCAACTACATATATCCATCACTGTGATATTTGAGGAATGTATAGGGCTGATGTCATTTCTCCTACATGATTGTATTTATTTATATTGCCTTTGGAACACATCCAATATTATTATTACTACCTATCTTTGGTGAAAAAGTGGCAGATCTGCAAAATCTGCACAGGGCCTGCCTTCTCCTAGAGTGAGGCCAAAGCAGTGTGGTGGCTCATTTTTCTTACCACCTTTGAGATGCTGTGGGGTCAGTTGCCTGTTGTGAATGAGAGGAATATTCACACCGTGTATTGTGTCCAGGTCCTTATTTCTGGGTAGCACTTTTACCTTTCTCCCAGGTATGTGAGAGAAGACAACTGGGTTTGGAATATAGGCAGCTGATCTATTGATCTATAGTTATAAATTGCAGAACGAGCCTATTTAGGTGCCAATTTTTGAGTTATTTATCAGTGTTTAATCAAGCAAGACTGGTTGGGCCAAACTGGGATCTCAATAACACCAGAGTAAAGCTCAAGTCATTGGAGATATTTTGGCTTCATCCCCAAGATCAGAATTTCCTCCACTGTGAGTTTTGCCTGTCCACCCTATTGTACCAGTTTGGCAGTGGTGTAACCCCACTGAAATCAGTGGAGTTATGGTGGCATAAAACTGGTATAATGGAGAGGACAATATAGATCAAGGACTTCAATATTAAAAATAACAAAAAAACCACACACCCTGGTTTACTATTCCTTATTCACGTGCAACATTGGAATGAGAATTATGCACAGAGCAGATAACAGCTTTAATCTTTTAGGAAAACTAAAGTAATAGTTCACTGTTATGGTCTTTTCTTGCGTCTGCAATGCTCTTTCCATTGCTACCTCTATAAGTAGTCTTGGAAGCATCAGATTTTATCAGTATATATTGGCAAATGTTGATTTCACCATACACACACAAGCCAGTGAAAAAATATTTCAACAATCAACATTTCCAGCGAGACAAAGTAAGAAAAATGCAGTTTGAGAATTTATGAGTGTTTGACTTAAGGATATTGACTTTGTATATTTTCATGTCATGCTTAATGATAAACATCAATATTATCAATCAAAATTATATACATACATTTTATATATATATTTTATTTGCATTTTATTTTAAAAAGTAGTATCTAAAGTTTGTTGTTGTCTTTTTTTTTTTGTTTGCTTGGTTTTCTTTTTTTAAGGAATAATTGTCAGCCCTTGTTCAGCCCTCTTCTACTGGGGACAAACCTTCTTCGCATCTCCAGTCTAAATTTACTCAGGGCCAGCTTATCCGCATTAGTTCCTGTACCAGCATTGTCCTTTAGCATTAATAGCTCTTCTCCCTCCCTAGTGTTTATCTCCCTGATCTATTTATAGAAAGTGACCACATCCCCACTCAGCTGGTGTTTTGCTCGGCTAAACACGCCAAATTATTTTAGAGTATATTAGAGAAAGAGAATCAGGATCATTTCCTCTGTCACTCTAATCCTGAGCAGTGCCCTTCTCCTGCCCTCCACAGGCAGGACATGATGTGCTGAGGAAGAAAATGTCCAACTGAACCACTGTGACCGATTTCCTTCTCCTGGGATTCTTTGCGGTTCGGGAGCTGCAGATTTTACACTTTGTGGTGTTTCTGGAGCTTTACCTGGTAGCCCTGAAAGGGAATCTCCTTTTTATCATCCTTGTAGTGCTTGACCACCACATTCACACCCCCAGGTACTTCTTCCTGATGAATCTGTCCATCTTGGATCTGGGATCCATCTCCCTCACTGTTCCCAAGTCTGTGGCCAAATCCCTACTACACACCAGGTCAATTTCTTATGGTGGATTAATTTCCCAACTCTTTCTCTTCATCTTCTTCACTGTGGTTGACTTTGCTTTTTTCACCATCATGGCATAGGATTGATATAGCGCCACCTGCCAACCACTGCACAGTGAGATTATAATGAACAGGAGAGCTTGTTTTCCAAATGGCAGACAGTGTCTTGATCACTGCAATTCTCTTTTCTACACTGCACACTGGCAGCATGTTTCCAATAACCTTCTGTGGAGGCAACATGGTGGCTCAGTTCTACTGGGAAATCCCCAAATACTCAAGCTGGCCTGTTCTGACCTGTACCTTGGTGAAACTGTGGTTATTTACTTTAACATATTCTTCAGGTTAAGATGCTTTGGTTTTATGATTGTGTCATATGTTCAGATCTTCAAAACAGTTCTGAGAATCCCTTCTGAGCAGGGTTGGCATAAAGCCTTCTCCACCAGTCTTCTTTACCTCATTGTGATCTCCTTGTTATTTTGCAAGGCTGCTTTTGCTTACATGATGCACACCTCCTACTCTCCATCAGGTCTGGATCTTGTCGTGTGTGTGCTTTATTCCGTGGTGCCTCCTTTGATGAATCATAGAATAACTGGTGTGGAAGAGACATCAGGAGGTCATCTAGTCCAACTCCCTGCTCAAGCAGGGCCAATCCCCAACTAAATCATCCCAACCAGGGCTTTGTCAAGCCTGACCTTAAAAACCTCTAGGGAAGGAGATTCCACCACCTCCCTAGGTAACACATTCTAGTGCTTTACCACCCTCCTAGGAAATAGTGATTCCTAATATCCAACCTAAAGCTCCCCCACTGCAATTTGAGACCATGACCTCTTGTTCTGTCATCTCCTACCACTGAGAACAGTCTAGATCCATCCTCTTTGGAACCTCCTTTCAGGTAGTTGAACGCAGCTATCAAATCCCCCCTCATTCTTCTCTTCTGCAGACTAAATAATCCCAGTTCCCTCAGCCTAGCCTCATAAGTCATGTGCTCCAGACCTCTAATCATTTTTGTTGCCCTCTGCTGGACTCTTTCCAAGTTTTCCACATCCTTCTTGTAGTGTGGGGCCCAAAACTGGACACAGTACTCCAGATGAGGCCTCACCAATGTCAAATAGAGGGGAATGATCACATCCCTCGATCTGCAGGCAATGCTCCTACTTATACAGCCCAAAAATCTGTTAGGCTTCTTGGCAACAAGGGCACACTGTTGACTCATATCCAGCTTCTCCTCCACTATAGCCCCTAGGTCCTTTTCTGCAGAACTGCCTGCCTAGCCACTCGGTCCCCACTCTGTAGCCGTGTGGTCTGATCATCTACAGCGTGAGGAACAAAGAGATAAAAAGTACCTTGAAGAGACTAACTGGAGGTTATTCACCAAAAATAAAATTTCCAGATTTCTCCCATTACCATGGTTTCATTCTGTGTTTCCTCACAGATATAATCAAATGATGACATTATTGTCTCCATGGGAATGGGATGTGCAATCTATTTTATAGAAAATGTTGTGTTTACAGTGGTAATAATCCAGATTAAATTCACTGAAGTCAGTAGAGTTACTCTAGATTTACCCCAGTGCAAATCAGATACGAATTGATTGACCAATCTAGCTATAAATAGCAGAAAAAATTAAAATGAAATAAAAGAAAAAGCAAAATCTTTTGTTAACACAGAGTTTCCCAGTGATAGTTCAGACCCTTCCAGAATATTGTGTCGTACAGCAAAATTTAAACGTTGGAAAGTCAAGAAATAGAGAATTAATATACACACTCATACTCTACGGGGAGACTTTGGCAAACCAGTAAAGTGTTTCAAACCACTATGGCTTATTGTTATAGGAAGCCTAGTCAGGAAGCTGTAAATTGGCCATTCAGCAATCTCACCTTGACCAAAGCAGGAGGGGAGGGGGGGTTGGGTGCCATAGAAAGGGCAGCTTGACCCTGCATACTTTCTTATAAGAATTGTGTTGAAGTTGTTGATACATGCATTTTAAAACAGTAGGATATGCCCCAGGAATGTCTATTGAGGTCTCAAGGCAGCAAGTTCTGGAAAAAAAAACGCACCTGGTTATTCAATAATCAGAAGGAGCCTCTTGCTTGATCATTGAAACTGCTTACTTAACAAGGTTTCTTTAAGGGACATGTCATTCTATTACTAATGTATAAATAAGGGGACTCGTCTGGGGACTCTTTGGGACTGGTCTCTTCCTCCGGATGCATCTTCTATTCCCTACCAGCAGATAGGCTGCCACTGTGCCACTCGAGAGCCACACTCAGCTTCGGTAATTATCGAGGGTTGTGGGTGTTTTACTAATCTTGTTGCGGACGTATGTAAGTGCTTGAGACTAGTAAAGTTTAACTTTAAGTGAAAGCACTCTCATGTTGTTTTGTTTGTGCCAGCCATCTATCGGTCAGCTGACAATAGCCCCATGGAATTCTCTGTATTAAACTCTAGCTGCATTCATTGTGTTAGCTGCAGCTGACTTGAATGGTGGAGGGAGAAGAGTGGTGTATTTGTGATATGAGGAACTTTGGGGATTAGTTGAGGAGTGCCATAGAACTGTGCTTGTAATATGGGGAGATCTGGTCTCACCCCGCACCCCATGTGTGACCAAAGGGAAGAGGTGCATGTGTCCCTTGAGGGTCCCGTCTTCATCATGTCAATACAGAATTGTGTAGGGCATGTCAGTAGCAGGGCCCTGGGGTCATCTTCTCAGTGGTGAGGGGGGATATGAGAGCAGACTGTGGGTTTAATGAGGGATAGGGGGAAGTAGAGTTTAGGTGGTCTCCTGTGTGCAAGTGTGAAGGGGCTGTAAAAGGGGATGTAGTTAAATTGTACCAATGTGGCATTCTGTGGGGGGAGCAGGCCCAGTGTTCAAGCATACGACAAGCACAGGTACAGGGCTAATTTAAGCACATACATTTGAATTATGTTTGGCAATCTTTAAGACTTTTGCTATCAGGTCAACCAAACATCTGGAGTCTATCATTTGTTTTTATAAATAAAAAAAAAAAAAGGGGGCTTTCATAGAATTCCCCAAAATCTACAATTGTTCATGTTTTGGCAAGTGAGAAACAAACATTTTCAGCTAAAATTTGCAGAAAACTGATTTTTTTCTGCCTAAATCCACCCAAAAAAACCCATCGGTTTTCAGTTCTGCTATGTATGGTGACAAAGTTCCTCCTCTACCTTGGTGGGTCCTGTGCAAGAAACAGCCCAGAGACCTTCCGCTCTGGTAGAAGCCACAGTCCAGGTCAATTCCTCCTCTGTTTGATCAGGAGTTGGGAGGTTTGGGGGGAACCCAGGCCCGCCCTCTACTCTGAGTTCCAGCGCAGGGACCTGGGGACTGCAGCTGTCTAGAGTGGCTCCTGGTACAGTTACATGACAGCTAAAATATTGTGGGCTACTTCCCAAAGGCCTCCTCCCAATACCATCTTTATCCTCACCACTGGACCTTCCTCCTGATGTCTGATAATGCTTGTACTTCTCAGTCATCTACCAATATCCCTACTCACTCTAAGCTTCTTGCACGCCTCTTGCTCCCAGTTCCTCACACACACACTTCCTCTCCTCTGGCTCCCCCTGGAGTGACTGGAGTGAGTCCTTTTATAGCATCAGAGGGGCCTTAATTAAAGTCAGGGGCTTAACTGCCTCACGGAACTCTTAGCAGGTTAATTGCAGTCAGCTGTTCTCATTGGCTTGGAGCAGCCCCTGCTCTTGTCACTCAGGGAACAGAAAACTGCTTCTCCAGTGGCCAGTATACCTCCCTTCTAATCCTCTGCTTTTGAGCCCCTATTCTGGCTCCTCTTAGATATATTATTATGTTTTTGGTTGCACTTTTCCCCTCACTTGTTCATCTACGCACTCCCCATCCGTGGCTCCACAAAGTCGCAAGGCATCCTTGTCATCCTCCTCCTAGCTCTGGTCAAAATGGCCATTTACAACACCGGGGAGAGGAGGTTGGCCAACCGGATTTCCTACAACTGTGGGGCCTATTTCCGCTCCTCCGTCTGTTCACGCATCCAGGCAGAGTTCCTCTGGGCAGTGTCCACTGGCTCCCTTGACGCCTTCGAGGAGCAGTGGGCATTGTCCAGGGTTCTCTGCTCAGTGCCACCATCAGGTTCCCTTTATTTAGCCCTGTGACCTCACTCCCGTTCCTGTTATTTCATTGGTTGTCCCCCACAATTATTTGGTATCATGGACCTATGGATCCTCCTCTTAGGCTGTGGGGAGGTCCTTTAGCAGTAGCTGGGCCCGCCCACTCCCTAGATACCAACAGGACTACTCTGCTGTTCTCAGCTGGCCTGGGTCTTTCACAGTATTTGAGGATACGTGAGATATTTGTGAAAATTTGATTAATTGAGAACACAATTTTCCTTTGAAAACAATATAAGCAGAAAATTTCTGACCACCCTTAATTGAAAACAGAGCTTTAAGAAAGACTGGGTAACACAAATATTGTCAAAATTCATTAATTTCAACCCCCCACATGCTGTTGCATCCATTCTTATTTCTGTCTCAGAGGAGTAGCTGCCAAATAGTAAAACTGAGTAAGCAGGAAAGCTGATAGCCCACAGAATTTGTTTTGTAGACTAGTGCCTTTAAATTCAGGGTGAGAGCTGAACCAAGCAACCAAAACGTATCTATCCTGACATGGAGAACAGGTGGACTTCAAGGAGATCAAGAATAGGAGGCCTTGTGTCCAAATGGCAGCCAGTACCTGGATCAGTGGGGTTCTCTGAACTGCAAACTGGAAACACGTTTGCAAAAATCTTCTGTGGAGACAATTAAATGGGTCAGTTCTTCTGTGAAATCCCCCAGAACCTACTTGCTATGACTCATATCTCAGTGAGATTGGGGCTATTGCCTTTAGTGTGTACTTTGCCTTAAGCTGCTTACTTTTTATAATTGTGTCCAAATTCTCTAGGGACCTTTAAAATTCTAAGCCTGCTTTCAGTATCTTGTTAGTTTGGTCCTTAATTGAGAGCTCTGGAGAACTAAATCCTTCTTTTCACCTATAAAGCAAATGAACTTGTCCAAGACAGTGTGTATGACAGCTAACCCGGAGGCGTCATGTCTACGAAGAAGACAGGAGGTTGGTCTAATTCCAGAGCTGTGATTTTCTAAGAATTGTGAGATGTTAAACACAAGTTCCCAAGGAATCTTTTAACTCCATTAGGCCCTACTCCAGAAGGAAGCCGCACAGGGCCGGTGCAACCATTAGGCAAACTAGGCAGCCGCCTAGGGCGCCAAGAAATGAGGGCGGCAAAAAGTGGTGCCCAATACGTCTGGGATGCTCACCCCATGTTGCGGCTTTGATCAGCTCCGGCCGTCCGGGAAGTGATGTGATTCCTCCTCTGGCAGCCGGGGGCGCTGCGCTGCTCCCTGCTGCTCTGGCTCTTCCCCAGGGCCTCCACCCCTGCTCAACCCCACCCCCACTCCCGTGAGCTCTGCAGCCAGCCCCTGCTGCACCCCTTGTCCTGCCCACAGCCAGCCCCACACCTCCTGCCTCCAGCCAATCCCACACCCCCTGCCCTACCTCCAGCCAGCCGCACACCCCCTGTCTCCAGCCAACCCCACACCCCTGCCCCGCCTGCAGCCAACCCCACACCCCGTCTCCACCCAGCCCCACATACCCCTGCCTCCATCCAGCCTCACACCCCATCTCAGACAGCCCCTGCTGCACCCCCCTTGCCCTGCCTCCCTTGAGCCCCACACTCCCCTGCCTCCAGCCAGCCCCACATCCCTGCCCTGCCTCCAGCCAACACCACACCCCCTGCCCTGCCTCCAGCCAACACCACACCCCCTGCCTCCAGCCAGACCCGCACCCCCCGTCTCCAGCCAGCCCCTGCTATCCCCCCGCCCTGCCCACAGCAAGCCCCACACCTCCTACTCTGCCTCCAGCCCCGCACCCCCTGTCTCCAGCCAACCCCTGCTGCACTCCCGTGCCTGGTTATTCATTTATTTTCATTAAATATGTAGAATAAATAATAAAATTAATAAAGTTTCAAGCCAAAGTTGTATTAATTATGCAGTATTCATTTTGAAAGTTTATAATCAATGCTCTGTGGGGAGGGTGGGGGACACAAGGTGGAAGTTTTGCCTGGGGCGCAGAGTATCCTTACACCAGCCGTGGAGCCACAATGTTCACTGTTGGACAATATACCCACCACCAGTGCCTCTGGGACAAAATGTAGGAGATTCAGTTTGTTGGAACATATTTCTGGTAGAGGAGGTATCTAGGAAGCTGTGTAGAAGCTGTTCGGGAGGGGTGAGCATGGTGGGTTGAGGTAGATGGCCATTCATATTGTTTTAAACTGGATAATCTCCTTTTGTGTGGCTTGTCCCCTGTCTGGTACTGAGAGAAAACCAGACGTGGTTTTGTCCAGTATCATGGACTAGGGAGGCAGGCATGGTCACACTGGTGGATGGGGCCACAGCCTTCCCAGGAGTGCCAGAATGTCCGGTACTCTGGGAATGCGTCAGTGGCCAAACTAGTTGAGGGCAGAGTTGGGGAACATTTTTACAAGCCATTGGCAGATTGTTTAACTCAGCTAAAAACATAGCAGTATCTGTCACAAACAGGTTGAGTAAAAGCAGCAAAGAATCCTGTGGCACCTTATAGACTAGCAGACGTTTTGCAGCATGAGCTTTCGTGGGTGAATACCCACTTCGTAGGATACCTATTGGCATCTGACGAAGTGGGTATTCACCCACGAAAGCTCATGCTGCAAAATGTCTGTTAGTCTATAAGGTGCCAAAGGATTCTTTGCTGCTTTTACAGAACAAAACTAACACGGTTACCTCTCTGATACTAAACAGGTTGAGGAAACCATTTCTCAATGACAAGTTTCTTTGACAAGCTCTACCAACCTGAGCTGAGAGCAACACACACACCCCTGCCCGTGCCATGCATCTTCCCTCTCCAAGGTGCAGAGGGACTAGGAATGGGCATGGCTGAGATCATCCTGGAATAAACCTGCCCCTTATCTCACTAGGGACTCCCTCCCCTCTTAGGTCTCACTCCCGTTGCTGTTCTGCAGTAGCTTGGTAGGCAACATCAGCCTCAGATTATTGCAGGAATAAGGTCCCCTTAAGTTCTTAAGCCACTTGCACATATGTGAGGATCACCATCTAATCTAGGCTGGCATCTGGGGGATTCAACCATAGTTATCTAAACCCAAAGTACGAGTTTCTACAGCTTGAGCTGAACAGCCAGGCTGCCTGACAGCCACTGGAACAGCCTCCTATCCTCTAGGTGGGGCACAGAGGGGCCTCATAACACACACACTGCCCATGGCTGGGGTTTATACAGTGACACTGCACAACTATACGGGTCAAGGGCTCCATCTGAGCTGGAGTCACCTCCCTCAGCCAGGAGGACAGTGCCTCACAGACACTTGTACTAATGCAAAGCTATGGACGCTACTCGTGTATATTCTCTGTGTGGCCCTGTAGATAGGTCAGACTCACACCTGCGGCCCCTCCTGCTGGTGACTCTGGGAATTAGCTCTGTTCCAGCTCAGGTGCGCCCTCTGCATACTGGTGATCCGCCTGTCCTCAGGCCCCCCCGTGTCCCTCCCTGGACCCGGTGCCCTTTTACATGGGGGTGCTGCCCCCTGGCACTAACCCCTTTCTCTCAGAGATTTCCCCTCCTCTGGGAACCCCCACCCTCCATCCCCACCTTGCCTCAGTATATGGGGCAGACTGCAGTATCAGCCTACTCATCACTGGCAAGGAGGGTTTGGACCTGCTGCCTTAGCCTACCCCTGGGCTGCCCTCTGCTAGGCTGCAACCTGGGGCTTTCCAGGCTAGAGCTCCCCAGCTCCTCAGCCCTGCTCCACTCTCAGGTACTTTGTGTCAGCTCCCTGCACCTAGGCCCTTCTCCCTCTACAGGCAGAAGGAGACTGTCTGGGCTTCTGGCTTCCCTGGCCTTCTTATAAGGCACTGGGGCTCAGTTTGGGGCATGGCCCCAGCTGCAACCACTTCCCCAATCAGCCCAGCCTAAAGGCTGTTTTCTTGAGCCTCGGCCGCTTCCCAGGGCTGTTTTTAACCCCTTCAGGGCCAGAGCAGGGGTCCACCCTGCTACAGGCCCCTTCTCCTCTCCCCCGTCCCTGCACATCCATAAAGTCACAGAGTCATAGAGTTCAAGGCCAGAAGGGACGACCAGATCATCCAGTCTGACCTGCTGTACTCCAACACCATCCGGCACCCGCACACCAAACCCAACAACTGAAATTAGACCAAAGCGTCGCAGCCCTCTGGAAACTAGACAGTTCTGTGCCACCGGCAGAGAATAGGAGAGACTGAGGTGCACCAGTGCCCGAGGCCCCCACAATGGCAGGGAAATGATTGAGATACATGCAGAAAATCATGGCAAGTTATCCGCCCCACATGTTGGAGAGGAAAGCGAAACCCCCCAAGGTCCCTGCCAATCTGATCGGGAGGTAAATTCCTTCCTGACCACCTCATGATGATCAGTTAGACCCTGAGCATGTGGGCAAGAACCAGCCAGCCAAAGACCCAAGAGAGAGAGATAATGGCTCAGTGAAAAATCAGAGCCCTGGCACATCCCACCCAATGTTCCATCTCCAGCTAGGGCCGCCCTGATGCTTCAGAGATTAAAAAAAAACCCTCCCAGAATACACTTTGGGGGGAATCCCTTCCTGACCCCTGCCAGTGGCCAGACGAAACCCTGAAGCATGAACTTTTAGAAACATAAGACATACGCTGCAAGTGAGACCCAGGGTTGCTGAGCCCTGCCCTCCACCATCACAAGCAGCCCCATCATACAGTCCCACTCAGACATGTGTCCAGCTGTCTCTGAAAATGAATTTGATCACTTGCCCCCCACAACTTCTATTTAGAGGCTGCTCCAGAACCTTGCCCAACTGGTGGTTAGAACCTCCCTGTAATTTCTAGCCAGTCACTCCATCACTCACATGCCCAAATGTACATGTAAACCAGGCTCCCCCTGTAATGGTTAGGCCACGAATGGTGGTTTATAAAAGAATGTGTCCTGTCACCAGCTGGTGGCAATAGATATACAGTAGCTCAGATCCAGAGATGCTGCAAATCATTTTAGAGCCACCAAAGTCAATGTAACTACATTGATGTGTTGAGGATCTACCCCAAATGTCTTCTCTCCACTACCCCAGTCTGACTCCTCTGGTTCCAATGAAACCACTCCTGATTTATACACACAAACAAGACAACTCCCATCATTGTTTTCACTGGCCATGGATTGGGTGCATGTGACCAACCAGTGTAACAGGTATTGTTTTGACATGGAATGAAAGTCTAATTCCTTTTATGCACACAATTTACACCCATTTAACTCCACAACTGGGCAAGGTTTTCTACTGGTGTAAATCTCCCCTGCAGCAGTGACATCAGCGAAGTTAATCTGGATTTCCATTGGTGCAACAGAGATCAGAATCAGACCTGGTTGTGTGCAAGCTGTGTGGTCATGGAAATCACTGACATTAAATGAACAGATACTAAGTAAGCAAACTTTTATTAGATAAAGACAGAAATGAATTCTTGGTGAATTACCTACACCCAGTCAGTCTCCTCAGGGCAGCTTTGATCTCCTTGTTCCTCATGCTGTAGATAATTGGATTCATGATTGGTGGCAATACAGAATAGAGAACAGCCATCACAAGATCCAGAGTAGATGGGGAGCTGGAGGTGGGTTTCAGGTAGGCAAAGCTAGAAATGCAAAAAAACAAGGAGACCACAATGAGGTGAGGGAGGCAGGTGGAGAAGGCTTTATGCCGGCCTTGCTCAGAGGGGATTCTCAACACTGATTTGAAGATCTGAACATATGACACAATGATAAAAATAAAGCAGCCTAAGAACAAACATATACTAAAAGCAAGAACCCCAACTTCACTGAGATATGAGTCAGAGCAGGTGAGCTTCAGCAGCTGGGGGATTTCACAGAAGAACTGATCCACCATGTTGCCTCCACAGAAGGTCAATGCAAACGTGTTCCCAGTGTGTAGCACAGTGTAAAGAATCCCACTGATCCAGGCACCAGCTGCCATTTGGATACAAGCTCTGCTGTTCATTATTGTCTCATATTGCAGTGGTTGGCAGATGGCGACATATCGGTCATACGCCATGATGGTAAGAAGGGAAAAATCTGCTTCCAACAAGAAGAGAAGGAAAAAGACTTGGGCAACACATCCAGCATAGGAAATGGACCTGGTGTTCTTGAGTGAGTTGGCCATGGATTTGGGGACAATGACAGAGATGGAGCCAAGGTCTATGACAGACAAATTCATCAGGAAGAAGTACATGGGGGTGTGAAGGTGGTGGTCGAAGACTATAACCATGAAGATAAGAAGATTCCCTATTAGGGCTGCCAGGTAAATCACTAGAAACACCACAAAGTGCAAAATCTGCAGCTCCCGAACTTCAGAGAATCCCAGGAGAAGGAAATCGGTCAAGGTAGTTCGGTTGGACATTTTCTTTCTCAGGATATTGTTTGATTTCTGCGGAGGGAGGGAAGAGAGCAAGGGACAGCATTAGATCAGTAAAAATAACTCTTTTTGTGAAAACCACCATAATTTACTTGAGTCAGACCATTAGGTTGTGAAGATTGGTGTAATATGGGAATGAGGTTGGGGAAAACAGCCCCACTGACTCCAATGGAGTTACTCCTGATTTACACTAGGGTGAGAGAAAGTAGAATCAGCTCAATGGACTGCAGTGGAGTTACTCCTAATTTACACTAGGGTGATGGCGAGGAAAAATGTGTACAGATGTGGTCTCCTCACCTCAAAAAAGATATTCTAGCACTAGAAAAGGTTCAGAAAAGAGCAACTAAAATGATTAGGGGTTTAGAGAGGGTCCCATATGAGGAAAGATTAAAGAGGCTAGGACTCTTCAGTTTGGAAAAGAGGAGACTAAGGGGGGACATGATAGAGGTATATAAAATCATGAGTGATGTTGAGAAAGTGGATAAGGAAAAGTTATTTACTTATTCCCATAATACAAGAACTAGGGGTCACCAAATGAAATTAATAGGCAGCAGATTTAAAACAAATAAAAGGAAGTTCTTCTTCACGCAGCGCACAGTCAACTTGTGGAACTCCTTACCTGAGGAGGTTGTGAAGGCTAGGACTATAACAATGTTTAAAAGGGGACTGGATAAATTCATGGTGGCTAAGTCCATAAATGGCTATTAGCCAGGATGGGTAAGAATGGTGTCCCTAGCCTCTGTTCGTCAGAGGATGGAGATGGATGGCAGGAGAGAGATCACTTGATCATTGCCTGTTAGGTTCACTCCCTCAGGGGCACCTGGCATTGGCCACTGTCGGTAGACAGATACTGGGCTAGATGGACCTTTGGTCTGACCCGGTACGGCCTTTCTTATGTTCTTATGTTCTTATGTTCTAAAATAGGAACAATTGCTTTTCAGGTATTTGTATACCTCTGTCACCCAGAGGTGGCAAACTCTGGATAACGATGTATAAATGTTACTATCCTCAGTTTACAGAGGGGAATTGGGGGTCTGCCTTGCCAGATTCTGCTGTCAGGGGCACTGCTGCAAATGTGGGGTAATTTCACTGCATGCTATGTAATTACTCCCACTTTATACTGCTCTAAACTGGAGCAGCATCTCACATGGAGGTGACCCAACCCAGTCATAATTACATGGTAAACTCGAGTTAAGAATATAGCCCAGGCTCTCTGATGCCCCATCCCTCGTTCTTGCCAGATTTTCACACTTGCTGTGAGAGACAGATGTACCGGCTCCCCCTCCTTCTTCTCTAACCACTCAACAAAACCCCCTCCCAGAGCTTGGAAAATAACCCAGGAGTCCCCCCAGTTTGCTCCCTGCACTAACTCTGTAAATCCAACACCCCTCTCAGAGCTGGAAATAGAAGACAGGAGTTCTGGCTCTACCCACTGGACTCAACTGCCTCCCGGAGTTGGGAACACAAGTGAGGTGTCATGACTCCCAGTCCCCTCCTCTAATGACTGCATCAGACTGTATCTCAGCCTCTGTGCCAGTGACTCTCCATTGCCATCAGGAATGACTGCTGCGAGTTACAATGCGTAGTCATTGGGCTAACCAACGCTAGTGAGAGTGATTCTCCAGCATGGTACTTGGGTCACTCACCTGAAGATCTGAACATATGACACAGTGATAAAAATAAAGCATAACACTCACCTGGTGAATGGTTAAAGCCCTAACTACTCAGCTTCAAGTTATGAGGGGCACCTGCCCCAGAGTCCTTATGATAGACAGAAATAGAAACCCCAGTTCTGGTTCCTCTCCTCTCAAACCTGTACTGAATTTCTGCCCAGAGCCACACATGAAATTCAGGAGGCCTGGCTCTCTGTCCCTGCTACTCTTACCCACTAGACCCCAATCTCTTTCCAGAGCTGGGGAATAGAACCCAGCAATCCAGGCTCCTGGTCACCACTACTCTAACCCACTTGACTCAACTGCTCTTGCTGCATTTTAATAGACAGAAGTAAACGAAGAACTAGACAAAAAATGATAGATAGATCAACAAACTAATAGAGACACAAGTAAGAAAAGAACAGATACAGAGTGTGCGAGAGAAACACAGAACTAACAAAAACTAACAGTTAGCTAGAGAAGTAAAAACAAACTAATTAAGGGAGAAAAGTACAAAGAGACAGACAGACAGCAATAACAACAAACTAATGTATACAGATTGAAAGATATCAATGAGCTGATAGTGTTTGTCACAATTTTTGGATTACTTTAATGTAAACTCCTTAATCCATTCTAAAAAATGTGTCAATTTCATCAATTTCCCCACTCCCAATAGAAGGAAACTGAGGAACAGATATTGTGCCCTCTCTTTCCTAAGGTAAGTTCTTTGGACTGACTGAGTTTCCCATGCTAAAATTGAGCTAAGAGTGAGACTATGAAAAAAAATGTATTGTCACTTACAATTTCATCCTTAAAATGCCACTGTGTAACTCCCAAATATATTTAATTGCAAGAGCAAACTTATGGTGCCGGTCAATGTGGAATCCGCCCAGACTGAGATGTCTTTTCTCCTCCAGCTACATACAGCAACTGGTTACCCCTCTCTCTCTAGCCCCATACACACTGCTCTATCCACCAATCTCTCTATCTAATGATCTTATCACTGTATTATGAGAGGCTGTTCCCCCACTGCACTGAGCTGCTGGAAATACACTGACATCTGTGCTGTCTGCAGATGAGCTGTGTGTCAAAAAAGGCTGGTGCTGCAGGAAGGTGATTTCTATGTCTGTTTTCTAAAGGCTTGTGAGACTCACTGCCTGGAGCCCTCAACAGCCCTCAACAGCCCAGAGGCAACAATTAATTTCTCTTGCCCTCTACTTCCCTGAGGAGTTTCCAGAAACTAAAATAATCAGAATTCCAACGTGGCAGCAGGGTCTCGAGGAAAGATTGTGAGGCAAACACTGTGGGCACACAGGACTGTGCTCCAGATGGCTTTCATCAATTCCTAGCCCTGCCGCTGACCTGCTGTGTTATCTTGGGAAAGTCCTTCCCTGGGGCTGTCTTTTCCCTCTCACCCTTTGCCTGTACCTGAGGTGAAGACTGTGTCTTACCTAATATAATGGGCCTCTTATATCAGATAATTAATTAATTAATTATTAACAAGCTAAGGTTCAAGGTGTCCTGAGATCTGATCCCAACTATTCCTCTGACTTTGTTCAGTCCCTTCACTGCTCCATTCCAAAGTTGTCATCCCTTCAATGGGGTTAAGAGTTACAAATTGGAGTAGTTGGAATAGTTACAGCATCTACCAATGTGATATATGACATCATGTGCCAGCAATGTCCCTCTGCCATGTACATTGGCCAAACTGGACAGTCTCTATGTAAAAGAATAAATGGACCCCAATCAGACGTCAAGAATTAAAACTTTCAAAAACCAGTCAGAGAACATTTCAGTCTCCCTGGTCACTCGATTACAGACCTAAAAGTTGCAATATTACAACAACAACAACAAAAACCCTTCAAAACCAGACTCCAACGAGAGACTGCTGAATTGGAATTATTTTGCAAAAAGGACACCATTAAATGAGGCTTGAATAAAGACTGCGAGTGGATGGGTCATTACAGAAAGTAAAACTATTTCCCCATGTTTCCCCCCCCCTTCGCCCCTCTTCCTCTCAACTTCTCGTCAACTGCTGCAAATGGATCATTATATATTCAGCAAAATAGACAGAGGAAAGATAGATACTTAGATATCTGGTGATCTCTTATTCAGGGCTCAAAGTATATTCACCTGTAAAAAAAATAAATAAAAAAAAATCCCAGCACATCTGTCCAGTTGCTTTGCATATGAACATTTGATAGACATACCTCGTCTGTTAATATGTGAATACAGAAACGTCACATTGTACTATGGTAAAACCCTGTTAAATAGAAAGATCTGGTGACAATATTACTGTCTGATGTCCCTTTAAACCAAAGTTCGCTGTTGTAATGATTGTTTTGTTTCTGATATTTACAGGACAAGGATTTGTAAACTTGTTAAAACTTCCTAAACAAACAGTTTAAAAAACAGGCATGTTGATCAAGCGGCCAGAGAAAAGTTCAGCTCCTAGTTTAGACTGAAATAAATTTGGAGTAAATTCACTGACACTAAAGTAGATGAATAGAAATAATCAGGATTTATATCAGTGTGAGAGAAGAATTAAGTCCATTCTTAACAGGAACCACAGAAGTTTGTGCTGGTCAGAGGTTAAAAAAGTGACATTGTCAGTTGAAGTGTAAAACAATTGCCCTTTTTGGAATGAAACATTTTGATTTTCCAGTACAAAACAACATTTCATTTATTTATTTTCCTTAATTTTACTTTGAAACATTGTAGACATAGAAAAAAATGTTTAGATTTTGTCAAAATGAAACCTGAAACAAAATTATTTTTTATTCTGTTTGACCCACAAAATTGCCAGTGAAATGAAAAATCTATTATTCACCCAGCTCTATTTGGATTTTTCCTCCTGCATATCATGGGAAATTTGATGTGCTAGATTACGAGCAATAAGGAAGGAGGAAGGTAACTTTTATTGTGTTCAATATTTGCCCTTTAAACACACAGGCAAACACTCACACAAGCATCCATGCGGTATCTTCCATAGACTGATGCACGCACACACACACCATGATGCTCACTCACACTTCACACAAGCAGGCACACATACACTATGCAACATGCAAACACTCACTCTAACACACCAGCCTAGATGCACCAAACACATTCCCAGGTTAGATGGTATATTGTATATAGTGATGTTACAAAATATGGAACCAGCTCTGAGTTTGGCAATGAGAACAAACCACTGTGAGGGCCAAGGCAGTCTACAAATCACTTCTCATCCACTACAACCCCTAGGTCCTTTTCTGCAGGACTGCCTGCCTAGCCACTCGATCCTCAGTCTGTAGCAGTGTGGTCTGATCATCTACAGCATGAGGAACAAGGAGATCAAAGGTTCCTTGAGGATACTAACTGGATGGAAGTTATTCACCAAAAATAAAATTTCTAGATTTCTCCCATGACCATGGTTTGATTCTGTATTTCCTTACAGATAGAATCAAATTATGACCTTATTGCCTCCACGGGAATGTGATATGCAATCTTTTTTTATAAAAAATGGTGTGTTTACAGTGGTAATAATCCAGACTAAATTCACTGAAGTCAGTAGAGTTACTCTAGATTTACTGCAGTGTAAATCAGATAAGAATTGATTGATCTATCTAGCTATAAATTGGAAAACAAACAAACTAACTAACAAACAAAAAAAAGCACAAAATTCTTTGTTAACACAGATTTAAGGTTTCCCAGTGATAGTTCAGACACTTCCAGAACTTTGCATTGTACAGCAAAATTTAAACTTTGGAAAGCCAAGAAATAGAGAGTTAATGTACATGCTAATACAACCTTAACTCTGCCCCCAGGAACTGACAATAGCCCCATGGAATTCTCTGTATTAAACTCTAGCTGCATTCATTGGACTAGCTGTAGCTGACTTGAATGGTGGAGGGTGAAGAGTGGTGTGTTTGTGATATGATGAGCTTTTGGGATTAGTTGAAGAGCGCCATAGAGCTGTGTTTGTAATATGGGGAGATCTGGTCTCACCCCCTCACCCTATGTGTGACCAAAGGAAGGAGGTGCATGTGTCCCTTGAGGGTCCCATCTTCATCTTTCAATACAGAATTGTGTAGGTCCTGTCAGTAACAGAGCCCTGGGGTCATCTTCTCAGTGGTCAGGAGGAATATGAGAGCAGGCTGTGGATTTAATAGAGGATAGGGGTAAAATAGAGTTTAGGTGGTCTCCTGTGTGCAAGTGTGAAGGGGCTGTAAAAGGGGGCATAGTTAAATTGTACCAATGTGGCATTCTGTGTGGGGAGCAGGCCCAGTGTTCAAGCATAGGGCAAGCACAAGTAGCGCCTGTCCATTGCAGTGATAAGGCAGAGCACTAGTATTGGTGTTAGGAGTGTTCTGGAGCATCACCCAAAGGGTGCAGAGTTAAGGTTATGTGGTCTTTTACCTTACCTTAACTTAATTCTGTATGTCCAGGTTTTCAGAACCTTGAGTTTTGCTCAACTGGACCTTCTGGATGGGCATGAGATCTTAACTCTGGAGATCTTAACTCTGTTTCAATGAAGTTTTTGGCTATTTAAATTCCTAACTGTTTGAAGAGAAAGAAAAATGTTGGTAGGAGTAAGTGGTCCTTGTGGTGTCTGTAGATAGCAGTGGATATGGAGGATGAGAGAAGCAAATGGCTCTTTTCAGAACCACAATGTTTTTTTGTGGATGGGAACTGTATTATGTGCCTTTCTGGGTTCCCCTCACATCCACCCCCAGAGCCTCTCGATAAGTGCAGAACAAAGTTGAATGCATCTATCTGCCACATTGAATGCTCAGAGAAGTGGCCTGTTCATCTATTGTGAGCTGACCGAGAACCCTTCCAGGAGATGGTGCAGCCTGAATCAATCGCTCTGAGACGTGTGAACTGCTCCACTCGTAGCAGTCACCCCAGTGCCAGCAGGGTCTTCATGGTGCTGTCAGTGCATGGTCCCCATGTGCCTCTTCTTAGCTTCACATCCCAAGAGGCGGCGCTTCACTAGACCCAGCACACATGGGGAAGGGCTTAGGGAGACAGATTCAGTCCCCCAGCAGGACAAGGACAAAGCTCTCAAGATCACGTGAGGGGAGCAGGGAGGGTTGGACCCCCATAGATGGGTTAGGAACCCCCAGATATTGGCACAGACATGGGAAGGGAATGTAGGATTGTCAGGTGCCCCTGTCCTCAATATTCCCCGAGGCTGTTGTCACTCACCCTCATGTTCTGCTTCCCAGTGTCCCACCCCTCCCCATCTCCTCACACCCAACCAATCTCCTATTCACCCTCCTCATTTATCCTCCTTGCCATAATCACCCCTCTTCTCATGGCCCACAAAACTCCTCTCTCCCTTTCCCACCAACTCTTCCACCCCCAATCATCTCCACTCCCCCTCTCAGGGAGCATGTGCATGGGTTATTTATTTTCATTTTAAAAAGAGTTTCAGCACCTTCTCAATATTCGACTGTGCTCAAGTGACAGTTCCCCAAGATTAGAAACCCTTCAACAGAGGCAGATATCACCTGCTTTTAGTCAGAGATTTCTGCACAAGGTTAGATTTTAAGTCACAGGGCCTAGATTTGTTGGCCAGAACATTCTCCTTTCAGCAGCTGTGGGGCTGCGAGTCAGAAACAGTTTTCAGCCATCTCCTCCTCTCACCATGCACGTGCACAGTGCAATCC
The DNA here is from genome assembly GCF_016161935.1 of Mauremys reevesii. Lineage (NCBI taxonomy): Eukaryota > Metazoa > Chordata > Testudines > Geoemydidae > Mauremys > Mauremys reevesii. The sequence continues at coordinate 9,947,540 of NC_052637.1, read as the reverse complement.
ATTTGGCGAGACTCCAAGCACTGCACCTGACTGAGAACTAAACACTGTGGCTAAGATCTCTGTCACTTTATTTCCCCTGAGGGTGAGTAGGTGGACTGAACTCTACTGAGCTTTGGAGTCCCTGGTTTGAGAATCTGAGCCCCGGTTTGATCTCTAGCCGTGCACAATAAATCAGCACCAAAATGCACCAACGGTAAGAAAAGTTAGAAATACTCCACTGCAGTCAACTGATTTCCCTCTCATTCACTCTGGTGTAAATCAGGAGCAATCCCACTGGAGTCAATGGGGCTGATTCCCCCATCACTCATTGCAGGGTAAGTCCATGATGTTGCAGTGGCGTATGTCTGGTTTCAGGAAGAGGAGATTCAGGCCTTTAGACTACAGCCTCTGCTGCATCCTCCACCCCCTGAACGCTCTTACTCTATTCCCTGGGTGTCTCCTTCCTTCTACCTCACACAGCCCAGACACCCAAACAACCCCTAACCCCTTATTCCCTCCCTCCCCTCTCACAACCCTCCATCTCATGGACGCTCTTGGTCCCTGTTCTTTGAGATTCCCTGTGACGGGGCAGAGTGGCCCCGCACTGGTACTGCAGGGTTTAACCCTTTTTTCCTAGCAGAGGAAGCCATGCCCTGGAAGCTCTGCTGGGCATGCTTCCACTGGAGAACAGGTATAAAGGCCTGCAGAGCTGCTCTATTTGGACTGACTGCCGGAGGAGAAGGAGGCACGCTGCTAGCTCCTGAAGAGGTAGAGCCTGCGCACCAAGATCCAGAAGCCAGCCAAGCCGGAACGCACTTGATACCCAGATGGAGGACGTCACAGGAGGGGAAGAGACCAGAGGAACCCTTGAAGCAGAGAACCTGGCAAATATGGTAGGAAGTGACCCAGGGGAACTACAGAGGCATTTGACATTAAAGCCGCATAGGAGCTTGGTGTGTTGTGGGAAGATCCTTGCCAAGCTGGTGGTAATGGGAGTCTGCCACTACCACAGCCCTGGGTTGGGATTCAGTGGAGAGGGTGGGCTTGGATCCCCCTACCACCCCCACCCCCTGAACTGGGAGAATTCTATGGACTCTGGCCACTAGGCCACACGACCCCACTTGTGAGAGGAATTGCATGGACTCTGGCCATTAGGCCGCATTGTGTCCACATGGGGCGGGGGGGGGGGAGATCAAGTTATATGGACTCTGGCCACTAGGCCACACTACCTTGCTTGCAAGGGGGATTGCATGGACTTGGGACATTAGGCTGCACTGCTCCTATATGAGGTCATGTTATATGGACATTGGGCGACACTACCTCGATGCTTGGAGGTGAGTTACATGGACTCCAGCCACTAGAAAGCGCTAACCTGACCAAGGGGTGATGGTGTGGATGAAGGCCATTAGGCCGCAACTGGCTGCCTCCCGAAAGGCGGGCTAGTGAACTTGTGAGTGGCAAGGTCCTGACACCCAATCACACACCCGCCACAAAGGGGCAGTGCGGGCCAAGCCCGCCACACACCCCCTCCCATGGCCCAGAGTCAATTCTCCACCCAGAGTTCCTGACTCAGCTTCCTCAGAGGTCCCTCCTGAACCCCTCTGGCCCACCACTCCTCCTCTGCTCAGACCCACTCCCCTGACATGACCCCAGCCCCAGAGAACAGTCCCCACCCCTGCTTCCTTCTCTCCATCCTCAAAACACCAGACATTTTCTCCTGCTTTTCTCCATTGGCCAGTCCTGGCCATCACTTCCTTCCCACACCACTTTCCTCCTTCCTCTGCCTGGACGTCTCTAGAGCTGGGAGGGCTTTCAGTCCCTCATCCCATTTAGTCCATCACCTCTCAGCCAAGCCTGCCCAAGGAGGGGAGAAGGGAGCGCCCCTCTGTGGAGTAGATCCCTGTCTGCTAGGAACTGCAGAGAGTCCCAGCAACTCAGGACATTCAGCGAAGGGACATAGCAATGGCTGATGGATAATGCAGTGGTGGGAACATGAGAGAGAGAGAGAGAAAGAGCGAACCAAACTATTCTGACAGTGGGTGCAAAAATAGCTAGATAGATATGACCAATGATTCCTAACACTGGAGGCTCGAATGATTCACAAGCTGGGAAAAATTCAACAAAGATCAGATCAGTAAGTTTTCCATTTCAATTAAATTATTGAAGTTTAATTGAATATTAATATATTATTAATATACAGGGCTAATTTAAGAACATAGAATTTGAATTATGTTTGGAAATCTTTAAAACATTTGCTATCAAGTCAATCAAACATCTACAGTCTATCAGATTTGTTTTTTGTCAAAAAAACTGTTTTCATAGACTTCCCTAAAATCTCCAATTGTTCATGTTTTGACAAGTGAGAACCAAACATTTTCAGAAAAAAATTGCAGAAAACTGGAGTCTATGGGGCAGATTCCATTGTCTCTCATTTTAGGGTATTTCCATAGTGTTACACTGGAGTATCTCTGGGTTCAGGTAGACGAGATTGAGGCCCTTTGACTCCAGCCTATGCCACATCCTCCAACCCCTGAACACTCTTACTTTAGTCTCTGGGTATCTCCTTCCCTCTGCCACACCCAAACAACCTCACCCTCTAATCCCTTCCCTCTCCTCTCACTAGCATCCACCTCACGGATGTTCTTTGTAGGGTTACATCATCCCTATGCTGCCTTGGTGGAAAGTTACAGCAGCAGGACAACAAGAATAGAGGAGTTAGATAAAGTTGTTATGAGAAAGTTGAGAGCTAGCCCGTGGGAGACGGACACCAGGTGGCCTAACTGGGATCAGATAAGTTGCATGGGAAATGGGAAACCAGTAAGCAAAGGGCCATGCACGTGAAAAGTGTGTGTATCAGACAAAGAACCAATCAGCAGCAATGTAATGTTGGTGTGTCTGACGTTTGCTAATGTGGAGAAGCCTATATAATATGATGCATTGTAAATAATAAATGATTCAGCTTGCAATCATATTGGCTGTTGTGCTTTATCCGGCCAACATGCAACGCAACAAATGGTGACCCCGACGTGATTCGTATCGAATGAAAGTGTCGGTGGCCTGACCCAGGCGGAGAAGCCCTGAGCCCAGAGGCGAACGGCCAGGAGCCTGAGCCCAGAGGCGGGGAGTGCTTATCCGACGTGACTCGTATCGAGTGATGATAGTGTCGGGAGCCTGAGCCCAGAGGCGAACGGCCAGGAGCCTGAAACCAGAGGCGGGCGGCTGGGAGCTGCGGCGGGGAGTGCTTGAGAAGCCCCCGGACCCCGACGTGACTCGTATCGACTGATGATAGTGTCGGGAGCCTGAGCCCAGAGGCGAACGGCCAGGAGCCTGAGCCCAGAGGCGGGCGGCTGGGAGCCGCGGCGGGGAGTGCTTGAGAAGCCCCCGGACCCCGACGTGACTCGTATCGAATGATGATAGTGTTGGGAGCCTGAGCCCAGAGGCTAACGGCCAGGAGCCTGAGCTCAGAGGCGAGCGGAGGAGCTGCGGCGGGGAGTGCTGGAGAAGTCCCCGGGCGTCCGAAAAGAGAGGCGCACCTGAGCCCTGAGGAGAGCGGCTATAAGCCGCGGTGGAGAAGGGCAGAGCAGCTAACGTGAGTACCGCTGTATCAGCTGAAGAAAAGATAACACAGAAGCTTTATTTGCACATTATGAACCGACAGGGGGAAAAGATTTCCCCTGCTGCACTGATTTACTTATTAAGAAGAGAGGGGGAGTTGGGGAGGCTCCTCCTGACCGGCCTTCGGGCACAGGATGAGGAGGTGCTCCGCTGGAAGCGAGCCCTGGACGGGAAAACTTTGGAGTGCACGGCGCAGGCAGAGGCTCGTGCCGTGGCCCCGGAGGTCGCTCGGACCTACAAGCAAGTAAGTTGTTTTGGCAGAAGCCTGAAGAAGGCGTCCTACGCTGGCTGGTCTGAGCCGGGGACAGTGCCGGGAAAACCGTTATGCTTCTCCGGTATGAGCAGCAACAGCTGGGTGTTCTGACACAGGCTGCACAGATTAAAAGAAGCCAAGCAGGGAAGGAAAGAGAATAAAATGATTTAATCGAAGAAAAGCTCATTTTTTTCTCGCCCCAGTCAAGGACAGCTAAGACTTGGCGAACAGCCCAGACTAAAGAGAGCTTGACTGGGCCCAAAAAAGCTAATGAGAGCTGCAAAATCCTGCCAGGCACTAACGGACTGTGTTAGCTGTCTCCTTTCACAGGTATGGAAGAGCTGCCCAAAGATCCTAGCAGCCCTGCCATTTTTGCAACCAGGAGACTGATTGCCTGGACCCATGATTTTATTGCAAAAGACCCCTTCATATCAGGAGAATTTTCCTACTGATGATTGGCCTAATTATTTTTTAGTTCCATTGTGCTTTTAAATAGCAGGAAAAAAGGACAAGGTAACGTGCTGGCTAATCTTTCCCTTGTCCGCTGCAGCCCCCACGTCCTGATTATTTCCCCCGTAGAAGCTGAACCACGACGGTGGTGGAAAAGAAGAAAAAACACTCACGTTGTTGATATTGCCAAAGTCCAGAAATTCCTGACTAAAAAGACATTGAGAACTGACCCTGGTGAAGAAATAAAGAATTGTACACTGGCAGGAAGAAATTTGGGACTCCTGCTGAGAAATGTGATGTTAATTGGATTTTGGGATTTATTCTACAGGCTGCGCCCTGTGTTTTGGATAAAATTTTTAGCATATATTGCCCTCCCTAATTGGATTGTAATGATATTACCCCCCCATTACTAACCCTGGTTTTTTAGAGTTTAATTGTTTTTTGTTTTTAAAGTTCGAGAAAACTCAGCCAAAAGGTTTCTTGAGTATTCTCAAGGGGGGGGGGGAGTTTATGGTGTTATTAGGCATAAATTTAGGTAATTTGGGAGAATGGCTTTGAATTTATGTGACCCAAAGTACCTTTATGTAAAGTGCTTTTGTTAGCCTTATTAGATTTTGTTAATTTTGTGTTATGTGCTGATTATTGGTTGTTGTAGATTGCTTGATACTAGATGTAGCCTATATTTAAAATAGATAGGCTGATTGCAGATGTTGTAATTAAAGTTTTATGCATAAAATGTAGCCCCCACGGTGGGAAAGTATAGATAATTGCTTGCAGTAGAGATTAGAAGGGTGGGGGCTAGTTAAGAAGTACACCCTCCTAGCTAAATTGATAGTGAAATAAGTTGGTGTTTATGTAAGGAATGGTTTAGCAAGAGGAAAAAAGGATAGGGCCCAGGCGGGTAGGCAACAGACAGAGAATCTGAAGAGGAAAAAAGGATTGGGCCCAGGCGGGTAGGCAACGGACAGAGAAGCTGAAGAGGAAAAAAGGATTGGGCCCAGGCGGCGGGCAACAGACAACAAGCTTGGAAAACTGGTTGATAACCTTGAGGGTGTAATTGATAGAAAAGGTAATGAACTACAAGCGAGTAATGTTAGGCAGAGTAAAAAGTTAACTCTGTGGTTGCTAAAGGGAATAATAGCTGAATTTTGTAAAAATGCTGAGAGAGAAAAGTTTTTGGTGTTTTGAAATTTTTGTAAATACATGTAGGCAAAGAAATTAGTTTGTAATTGTTTGGCCATAAATAATTTTGTTGCATTAGCTGAAGAATGTATATAGTGCTATGTAATTGTAATTGTATTAGGCTAAGGGCATATAAGTGGTGATTTTTTTTTAGTGTTTAAAAGTAGAAGTTAATAGTAAGAACCCTTAAGCTGTGAATAGCTTTGAATTTAGAAGTAAGCCAGGATGCAATTGTATTACTGTAAATGATTTAATTGCTGAAGTGATTCCCCTGTTTTGCCTGAAATTAATAGGGTATTTGTGTATTTTAAGTAATGATTGATTGCCCAGTAGGGGTATATTTGTTTTTGTTTTTTAGATATTTAAGAGAATTGATGTTAGCTGTATAGTATTTAATGTACCATGCATTTATGTACAGAGTTAAATTTATGTTATGTGTTTTATGTTTTGTGTTGTGGTGTTTGTTTGTTTGTTTTCTGGCCAGAAGTGTTTTTTGCATTTTATGTGGTTTATGTTGCGTTTTTTCTAGGACCCCTCCCCCAGTGTCAGTTTGATCGCCTGACATCTGAGGGATGATTTGGTAATAGAAGTTTGCCACAAGTTGGTGTGCTATAGAGAAGGGGGGAATCCTGTAGAATTTACACCATTTATTTGTTTTATTTTTGTTGATTTATGTTTGTTTTGTTTGATGTTGTTGGTGTTGTATGTTATGAATTGCATGGTTATAGGTGAGCCTTGTAGCATAAGATATATTATATTTTTTTGTTCTGTTTTGTACGCCTTTTGTTATGAAGTTTGGAGAGGTTTATTGGATGTTTTTCTTTTTTTTAAGAAAAGAGGGGGAGATGTAGGGTTACATCATCCCTATGCTGCCTTGGTGGAAAGTTACAGCAGCAGGACAACAAGAATAGAGGAGTTAGATAAAGTTGTTATGAGAAAGTTGAGAGCTAGCCCGTGGGAGACAGACGCCAGGTGGCCTAACTGGGATCAGATAAGTTGCATGGGAAATGGGAAACCAGTAAGCAAAGGGCCATGCATGTGAAAAGTGTGTGTATCAGACAAAGAACCAATCAGCAGCAATGTAATGTTGGTGTGTCTGACGTTTGCTAATGTGGAGAAGCCTATATAATATGATGCATTGTAAATAATAAATGATTCAGCTTGCAATCATATTGGTTGTTGTGCTTTATCTGGCCAACATGCAACACAACAGTTCTTGGTCCCTCTTCTTTGAGATTCCCCCTCCCATGGCCCAGAGCTGATTCCTCACCCAGAGTTCCTGAGAATACCAGACATTCTGGTACTTCTGGGAAAGCTGTGGGCCCACCCCTGCCTGCGTGTCCCCACCAGCCAGTGTGACCTTGCATTCAACTCTCATCTATGATATTGAACCAAACCAGATGTGGTTTTGTCTCAGTACCAGACAGGGGACAAGTTACACAAAATGGAGATTATCCGGATTAAAACCAAATGAATGGCCACCTACCTCGACCCCTACCCCCGCCCCCAATAGCTTCTGCACAGATTTCTAGATACCTCCTCTGCCAGGAATATGTTCCAACAAACCAGATCTCCTGCATTCTGTCCCAGAGGCACTGGTGGTGGGTATATTGTCTAACAGTGAACAGTGTGGCTCCCTTCTGGAGTAGGGCCTAATGGAGTTAAAGGAGTCCTTGAGAACTTGCATTTAACTCCTCAGAACTCTTAAAAAATCACAGCTCTGCTCTTAGACCAACGCCCTGTCTTCTCCCTAGACAGGATGCCACCGGGTTAGGTGTCAGACACACTGCCTTGGAGAAGTGCACTTGCTTTATAGGTGAAAAGAAGGATTTAGTTCTTGAAGTCTCTCAATTAAGGAGCCAACTAACAAGAGACTGAAAACAGGCTTTAGTCTAGAATTTTAAAGGTCCGAAGGGAATTTGGTCCCTAGGTCCCATCAATGGAAATGTTTGCAGAATATTCAGAGGATTTAAGGCCAGAAGGGTCCATTAGCTCACCCAGTCTGAGTCTTCCGCCTTCCTGTAGATCACAGGCCATTTACCCCTGTCTTGAGGCCAATAAGTTATGTTTGACAAACTCATGTTCCAGTAGGGCATTCAGTCTTTATCTAAAGACACCAAGCTATGGAGAATCCAGCACTGACCTTGGCAAAAGCTCCTCAGAACTCTTAAAAAACCACTGCTCTGGTATTAGACCAACCTCCTGTCTTCTCCCTAGACAGGACGCCACCGGCTTAGCTGTCAGACTCACTGCCTTGGAGAAGTGCACTTGCTTTATGGGTGAAAATAAGGATTAGTTCTCAAGGGCTCTCAATTAAGAACCAAACTACCAAGAGACTGAATTTAGTCTAGAATTTTCAAGGTCCCTAGAGCAGCAGTTCCCAATATGGTGCCCGCAGGTGCCATGACGCCCATGGAGGCATCTAAGTGTGCCTGTGTCCTGGCCGGCATTCGAACATCCGCCGAAATGCCGCCGAAACTCAACCGCCGCCACGGTCCTTCATCTGGCACCCGCCAGATGAAAAGGTTGGGGCCCACTGCCCATGGGGATCTGGACCCTAGGTCACATCAATGGAAATTTTTGCAGAATATTCATAGAATTTAAGGCCAGAAGGGACCATTAGCTCACCCAATCTGAGTCTTCTGACCTCCTATAGATCATAGCCCATTTACGTCTGTCTTGAGCCCAATAATTTATGTTTGACGAACACATGTTCCAGAAGGGCATTCAGTCCTGATCTAAAGACATCAGGCGATGGAGAATCCAGCACTGGTCTTGGTAAAAGCTGCCAAGGTGAATTGGACGTCCAGTCCCATTGAAGGGAATTTGCAAAGCTACTTGGGGAATCTGATAGATTTGAAGTTCTGAGCCTTATTGTATTCGTGTCCCATCATATGGTTTAGTACATGGCACAAGGGATTTTGCTGCTCTTTGATCATTTCCTCAGTGGCAGTTGCCGTACTGGGAAGAGAAAAGAAGTCTGAGTGAGGACCTGATAACAGTCTTCAAATATATTATGGGCTGTTATAAAGAGGATGGTGATCAATTGTGCTCCACGTCCATTGAAGATAGGACAAGAAGTCATGGGCTGAATCTGCAGCAAGAGAGATTTAGGTTAGAGATTAGGAAAAGTTTTCTAACTCTAAGGACTCTGGGAGATGCTGAGGAGAGGATTGTGTGCTAGCTCAGAGAGAGATGCCTACGTCCCATCAGGGAGGCCCCTGTCTCTGCTAGCGAACCACAAACCAGTGGAAGATAGGCATGTGCTTGATCCACGGACTGATCTGGTAGTATCCATTACTTGATGATATCAAATGGATACTCCCATCTAACAAACATACCTAGCCCACCCAAACCCCCACCCACATATTCCAAAAACATGTGGAACAAAGAAACAAATCAACCAACCAACCAAATACAGTACATCCTTGCTATAAGGAACCCTTGAAAATCTAAGCCATTTGTTCGTTAAAGCCAGGGGTTCATTATAGCAAAAGATCCCTGCCGCTGGGGGCAGCAGCTGACACCTTTAGCCCCATGGCCATGGCGGAGGCTGATAGCTCTTCTGGCCCTGGGTCAGTGGTGGGGGCAGAGAGCTCCTCCATCCTCAGTGACACGGCAGGGACAGAAAGTTTACTCCCCACCCTGAAGAAAGAAGAAGAACCAGAGACGCCATGTGTGACTTTGATATGGTAACTGATTTTATGTGGAAAGTGCTCTGATACCATGGTGATGGGTGGCAGTACAAAAGCCTCAGACTGATCGATTGATCAATAGATGGAGGGGGTAGCTATGTGGATGGAAGGATAGCTAGACAGGGATAAGCTCATTGAGGATAGGTTCAGTAATGACTATTAACCAAGAGGGTCAGGGATGCAACCCTGTGCTCTGGGTGTCCCTAAGCCTCTGACTGCCAGATGCTGGAATTGGACAGCACAGAATGTGTCACTCAATAATTGTCCTGTTCTGTTCATTCTCTCTGAAGCATCTGATATTGGCCAGTGTGTGAAGACAGGATAATGGGCTAGATGGACCTTTAGTCTGACCCAGTATGGCCATTCTTATGTTCTTAGATAAACAGATAGATAGATTTTGATCTTATTTATGTAAGTGTAAATTTATAGTAACTCCATTGACCTGAGTGGAGTTTTTCTATATATTTACCAGTGTAAATTCCTCAGTGTGCATAAACGGATTACATATTATGTTCTCATGGAGACAATAATGTCAACAGTTAATTATATTTTTTTAAGAAACAGAATGAGATGATGGCCATGGGAGAAATATAGCCATTTTATTTTAAGGAGAATAGCCTTGACACAATCATTTTCCACAGGGCAGCTTCCATATAGTTTTTCCTCATGCTATAAGTGATCGGATTCAACATGGGACACACTGTGGAATAAAAAACAGACACCGTGAGATCCAGACCTGAGATTGAGCTTGAGGTGGCTTTAATACAGGCAAATCTGGGAGTGCAAACCAACACAGAGACCACAATGAGGTGAGGGAGGCAGAAGAAGAAAGCTTTGTGCCGGCTCTGCTCAGAGGGGATTCTCGGAGCTGTTTTCAAGATCAGAACATGTAACACAATTATAAAAACAAAGCAGCTTAAGGCAAAGTATACACTAAAGGCGATAGCCCCAGTGTCACTGAGATATGAGTCATTGCAAATAAGTTTGAGGAGCTGGGGGTTTCCACAGAAGATTATTGCAAACGTGTTCCCAGTGTGCAGTGCAGAATTGAGACCTGCACTGATCCAGGTACTGGATGCCATTTGGACACAAGCTCTCTGTCTCACAGTGCAATGCTTGGCAGATGGTGACGTATTGGTTCTACGGCATGACAATCAGTAAGAGAAGCTCAGCTGTAGCAAAGAAAAGGAAAAGAAAAGACTTGGGTGACACATCCATAATATTAAATGGCCCTGGTGCTCAAGAGGGAACTAGCCATAGATTTGGGTACGATGATAGCGATTGAGCCAAGGTATAGGACGGACCGATTCATCAGGAAGAAATACATGGGCATGTGAAAATGGTGATTGAGGGCTATGGGTGCAATGATGAGAAGATTACCCATCAGGGCTGCCAGGTCAATCCGTAGAAACACTATAAAATGCAAAATTGGCAGTTCCCGAACATCAGAGAATCTCAGGAGAAGGAACTCAGTCTTGATGATTCGGATGGATATTTTCTTCCTTGGTACATCATGTGATGGCTGTGGAGGGAAGGACAAAGGCTGCAGGGTTCAGCTGCAGTCAGTATAGGCCTTGCCAGAGCCCTAGGCATAACAACCTTGGTTCGAGTGATCATGAGCTAATTCAGTTCAAACTAGATGGAAGGATAAACAAAAATAGATCTGGCACTAGGTTTTTTACTTCAAAAGGGCTAACTTTAAAGAATTAAGGAAATTAGTTAGGGAAGTGGATTGGACTGAAGAACTTGTGGATCTAAAGGTGGAGGAGGCCTGGAATTACTTTAAGTCAAAGCCTGAATCCCAAGAAAGGGGAAAAAAACATAGGCAGGAGTTGTAGATCAAGATGGATGAGCAAGCATCTCCAAGAGGTGATTAAGAAAAAGCAGAAAGCCTACAAGGAGTGGAAGATGGGCAGGATTAGCAAGGAAAGCTACTTTATTGAGGTCAGAACATGTAGGGATTAAGTGAGAAAGGCTAAAAGCCATGTAGAGTTGGACCTTGCAAAGGGAATTAAAACCAATAGTAAAAGGTTCTATAGCAATATAAATAAGAAGAAAACAAAGAAAGAAGAAGTGGTACTGCTAAACACTGAGGATGGAATGGAGGTTAAGGATAACCTGGGCATGACCCAATATCTCAATAAATACTTTGCCTCAGTCTTTAATAAGGCTTAGGGATAATGGACGGATGACAAGTGGGAATGAGGATATGGAGGTAGATATTACCACATCTGAGGTAGAAGCCAAACTCAATCAGCTTAATGGGACAAAATCGGAGGTCCCAGATAATCTTCATCCAAGAATATTAAAGGAACTGGCACATGAAATTGGAAGCCCATTAGCAAGAATTTTTAATGATTCGGTAAACTCAGGGATTGTAGCATACGACTGGAGAATTGCTAACATAGTTCCTATTTTTAAGAAAGGGAAAAAAAGTGATCCGAGTAACTATAGGCCTGTTAGTTTCACATCTGTAGTATGTAAGGTCTTGGAAAAACATTTGAAGGAGAAAGTAGTTAAGGACATTGAGGTCAATGGTAATTGGGACAAATTACAACAAGGTTTTACAAAAGGTAGATTGTGCCAAACCAACCCGATCTCCTTCTTTGAGAAAGTAACAGATTTTTTAGACAAATGAAATGCAGTAGATCTAATTTACCTCGGTTTCAGTAAGGCATTTGACACAGTTCCACATGGGGAATTATTAGTTAAATTGGAAAAGATGGGGATCAATATGAAAATTGAAAGGTGGATAAGGAACTGGTTAAAGGGGAGACTACAACGGGTCGTACTGAAGGGTGAACTGTCAGGCTGGAAGGAGGTTACTAGTGGAGTTCCTCAGGGATCAGTTTGGGGACCAATCTTATTTAATCTTTTTATTACTGACCTTGGCACAAAAAGTGGGAATGCGCTAATAAAGTTTGTGGATGACACAAAGCTGGGAGGTATTGCTAACACAGAGAAGGACCGGGATATCGTACAGGAAGATCTGGATGACCTTGTAAACTGGAGTAATAGTAATAGGATGAAATTCAATAGTGAAAAGTGCAAGGTCATGCATTTAGGGATTAATAATAAGAATTGGGGACACATCAGTTGGAAGTAACAGAGGGGGAGAAGGACCTCGGAATATTGGTTGATCACAGGATGACTATGAGCCGCCAATGTGATATGGCCGTTAAAAAAGCTAATGCAGTTTTAGGATGCATCAGGCGAGCTATTTCCAGCAAAGATAAGGAGGTGTTAGTACCGTTATGTAAGGCACTGGTGAGACCTCATCTGGAATACTGTGTACAGTTCTGGTCTCCCATGTTTAAGAAGGATGAATTCAAACTGGAACAGGTTCAGAGAGGGGCTACTAGGATGATCTGAGGAATGGAAAGCCTGTCTTATGAAAGGAGACTCAAAGAGCTTGGCTTGTTTAGCCTAACCAAAAGAAGGTTGAGGGGGATATGCTTGCTCTTTATAAATATATTGGAGGGATTAATATTAGGGAGGGAGAGGAATTATTTAAGCTTAGTACCAATGTGGACACAACAACAAATGGGTATAAACTGGACACTAGGAAATTTAGACTTGAAATTAGACAAAGGTTTCTAACCATTAGAGGAGTGAAGTTCTGGAACAGCCTTCCAAGGGGACTAGTGGGGCAAAAGACTTATCTGGCTTGATAAGTTTATGGAAGAGATGGTATGATGGGATTGCCAAATTTTGGCAATTAATTTTGGCAATTGATCTTTGATTATCAGGAGGTAAGTATGCCCAGTGGTGTGTGATGGGATGTTAGATGGGATGGGATCTGAGTTACTGCAGAGAATTCTTTCCTGGGTGCTGGTGGGTGAGTCTTGCCCACATGCTCAGGGTTTAACTGATCGCCATATTTGGGGTTGGGAAGGAGTTTTCCTCTGGGGCAGATTGACAGAGGCCCTGGAAGTTTTTCGCCTTCCTCTGCAACATGGGGCATGGGTCACTTACTGGATGATTCTCTGCAGCTTGAGGTCTTCAAACCACAATTTGAGGACTTCAATAAGAACTGGATGGGTAAGATTCTGTGGCCTGCGTTGTGCAGGAGGTCAGACTAGGTGATCATAATGTTCCCTTCTGACCTTAAAGTCTATGAGTCTATGAGTCTAATAGTATGAACAAAAGGCTGCAAAACAAAGTAGACCTGACCTTGGCAGAATAGTAGCACACCAGGTATTGACTTCCCAAGTAAGCACATTCCTGACTGGAGAGGATAGTACAAGAACAACCAGAGCTCTCAAATAACCTCGTAAACCAATTTCCAAGAGATGATACAGGAGCACACTGACCCCTCATAAAATAAGGAGGGGAGGACAGGATAATGGCTGAGGATGTTTTGTTTGACTCAGCTGGTACAAGTTGTAGGGCTGGTAATTAAGAACGTCTGGGGTGTAATATGTAATTTGTTTCTATCAATGTATAAAAGGAGAAGTTGTGGGGGTGGCATCTTTATGTCAGCTGAAGGCACAGGATCCTGTATGTTGACTGAGCCTTTACCTTGTTGTTAGAGGGCTTATTCCTTCACTTACTCACTTCCCTGGTCCTTCTTGCATGAACAGAGAGCAAGAATACCCAAAGTCAGAAGGTGCAAACAATTCAATGTTTAATGGGGTGAACTTCCAGCAAGCATGATTCCAGTTTCATTCCTCAGTGTCCCCCTTCCCAGCTCTGACACCACAGAGCCTTGCCTGCGTCCCTGTTCCCATTCCCCGCGCCTTAGCAAAACATGATTCCAATTTCCCCACCCCCATTCCCTCTTCCCATTCCCTCCCTTACTTCCTGATTGACTGCAGACTATCTAGTAAAACTGGAGTTTTGCTTAGCTATAATTTAACTAATCATTTTACTGAAATTTAGCTAACCAATCCTGACACATTGTAACATGCTTGTTTAACCAATTATATACCACCAACTTAATTGGTTTACACACAACAAAATTAATTATACAGCAGACAGAAACAATCACAGAACCAGACAGAGATTTTACAGACAAACAATAGGGAAGTGGAGACTACAGTGGTAGAACAATACAGAAATGAGGATTTTACATCCCAGCAATTGATAAGTGAGTTCTTGCCAGACAGGACGCTATCAAACTAAGTTTCCTTTTACATCTTCTAGGCTCTTCCCTTTCTCTGGAGGTGATAGGAATATCAGGGCAGGATTGTATTCCTAATAGCCCAATAGCACCTTATTTCAATGTGACTAGTTTGGAATGTGAGGATGTGACCATTCACTTCCCAGCTGCCTCTGCTGCTTAGCCAAAGGCTTAGCCTAAAACCAGGGCCTCAGACTGTCACAGTGAGAGAAGACCCTTACACCGGCAGACAGTGATTTGATTCTTTTTTTTATACCTCTATAACTAGCTAAGTGATAAGAATACACCTAAATTATTAAAGTATAGGCCTTTGCAACAGGCCTGACTATCTATATCCTAACACTTGTCGTGGGCATACATGTATTAGTGCTGAATCTGGCAGCAGTGTTGCACACCAGATATGGTGCTAGAGCAAGAGGTCTGGTCCTCTTGATCTCCTCCAAGTCCACCTGTCCTCCATGTCAGGATAGAGTCATAGAGTTCAAGGCCAGAAGGAATGACCAGATCATCCAGTCTGACCTGCTCCCACAGACCAATCCGAACCACTGAAATTAGACCAAAGTGTCACAGCTCTCAGGAGACTAGACAGTTCTGTGCCACTGGCAGACCATAGGAGAGACTGAGGTGCATTAATGCCTGAAGGCCCCGCAATGGCAGGAAAATGATTGAGATACACCCAGAAAATCATGGCAAGTGACCCACACCACATGCTGCGGAGGAATGTGAACCCCACCTCCCCCAAGTTCCCTGCCAATCTGACTGGGGGGGAAATTCCTGACCCTCACATGGCAAGCAGTTAGTGGGGGCAGGGATAGCTCAGTGGTTTGGGAATTGGCCTGCTAAACCCAGGGTTGTGACGGGACCATTTGGGGAACTGGGGTAAAAATCTGAGGATTGTTCCTGCTTTGAGCAGGGGGTTGGACTAGATGACCTTCTGAGGTCCCTTTCAATCCTAATATTCTATGTGGGCAAGACCAAGCCAGCTCCTGAATGAGAAAGAACAGCTCAGAGCCTTGTCACATCCTGTCCAGGTAGGGGTGCCCCTATGCTTCAGAGATTTAAAAAAAAACATGGGTGGGGTGGAGGAATCCCTTCCTTAAACCTGCCAGTGGCCAGATGAAACCCTGAAACATGAGCTTTTAGAAACATAAGACATATGCAGCAAATGAGCCCCAAGGCTCTTGAGCCTGGACCCCCACCATCACAAGCAGCCCCATCATACAATCCCACTCAGATATGTGCCCATCTCGCTCTTCAAACTAATTCAGTCATTTGCCTCCCACAACTCCTATTGGGAGGCTGCCCCAGAACATTGCCCTGCTGTTGTTTAGATACCTCCCTGGAAATTTCTAGCCAGTCTCTCCATTTCTCCCACAGAGAATGTATATGTGAGCCAGGCTAACACAGTCTGGCTCCTTGTCCCTCTCTAGTGGTTAGACCACAAATGGTGGTTTATAAGAAAATGAACCCAGTCCCCAGGTTGTGGCAATGGCTATGCAGCTCCATTGGAAGTAGTAGGTCAGATCCACAGATGCTGCAAATTGCATTAGTGCCACCAGAGTCAACAGAACTACACTGATGTGCTGAAGATCTACCCAAAATGTCTTCTCACCTACCCCAGTCTTACACCAGTCTGACTCCTCTGGTACCAACGAAGCCATTCCTGATTTATACATACAAGCAAAACATCTCTCATCATTGCTTTCAGTGGCCATGGAATGAGTGCACATGGCCAAGCAATGGAATGTATATTGTTTTGGCACAGAATAAAAGTCTGATTCCTCTCTCGCACACAATTTAAACCCATTTAACTCCACAACTGGACCAGATTTTCTACTGGTGTAAATCACCCCAGCAGCAGTGACATCAGGGGAGTTAATCTGGGTTTGCATTGGTGCCACAGAGATTAGAATCAGACCTGATTGTGTGCAAGCTGTGTGGTCATGCAAATCACTGACATTAATGAGCAGATACTAAGTAAGCAAACTTTTATTAGATAAAGACAGAAATTAATTCTTGGTGAATTACCTACACCCAGTCAGTCTCCTCAGGGCAGCTTTCATCTCCTTGTTCCTCATGCTGTAGATAATTGGATTCATGATTGGTGGCAATACGGAATAGAGAACAGCCACCACAAGATCCAGAGCAGATGGGGAGCTGGAGGTGGGTTTCAGGTAGGCAAAGGCCCCAGTGCAAACAAACAAGGAGAGCACAATGAGGTGAGGGAGGCAGGTGGAGAAGGCTTTATGCCGGCCCTGTTCAGAGGGGATTCTGAGCACTGATTTGAAGATCTGGACATACGACACAATGATAAAAACAAAACAGCCTAAGACTAAACACACACTAAATGCAAGAACCCCAACTTCACTGAGATATGAGTCAGAGCAGGCGAGCTTGAGGAGCTGGGGGACTTCACAGAAGAACTGATCCACCATGTTGCCTCCACAGAATGTCAATGCAAACGTGTTCCTGGTATGTAGCACAGAGTAGAGAATCCCACTGATCCAGGCACCGGCTGCCATTTGGACACAAGCTCTGCTGTTCCATATTGTCTCAGCGCAGTGGTTGGCAGATGGCGACATATCGGTCATATGCCATGATGGTGAGAAGGGAAAAATCTGCTCCCAACAAGAAGAGGAGGGAAAAGACTTGGGCAACACATCCAGCATAGGAAATGGATCTGGTGTTCATGAGGGAGTTGGTCATGGATTTGGGGACAATCACAGAGATGGAGCCAAGGTCTAGGATGGACAGATTCATCAGGAAGAAATACATGGGGGTGTGAAGATGGTGGTCGAAGGCTATAGCCATGAAGATAAGAAGATTCTCCATCAGGGCTGCCAGGTAGATCACTAGAAACACCACAAAGTGCAAAATCTGCAGCTCCCAAACGTCAGAGAATCCCAGGAGAAGGAACTCGGTCACGGTGGTTCGGTTGGACATTTTCTTTCCCAGAACATCGTGTGGTGGTGTCTGGGGTGGGGGTGTGGAAGCCAGTAAATAATTAACAAGGTTTTGAAAAGATCTTAATGAATGTTAGTTAGCATGAGTTAGGCTAACTGTGACCCTGGTGACGTGAGGAAGCAAGATAATGTAAGACAGAGTGAATTGGGTGAAAGTTATTACGAGCTTGCAATATGCAGTCTTGCAGTCTTGTTTTTCTAGTGAGATAGCAGAAAAGCTTATGTATAAACAAAATGTATTTGTTGCTTTTTACTGTCTCCATGATTGCTAGAAATTGTCTGTAACAAAGGTATAAAGGCTTGATGTAATTGTTTACCAGTTGAGAGACCTGTCCAGGACCCTGTGTCCTATGACACTCTCTCCCTCCATGGTAATTACTGGAGAAATAATAAAGTATTTAATCTTGCTGCACCCAAACAAAAAGCGAGAACTAAGTTTTTCTTCGACAGGGGGTAGGGGATGACAAGAGCAAGGCCATGATTAGATCAATGAACTAACTCTCGTTTTGTGAAAACAACCTTAATTTCCTTGAGTCAGACCCTTACCTTGTGAGGATTGGTGTAATATGGGAATGAGGATAGGGAAAACAGTAGAAAATAATGGAGTTACTCCTGATTTTCACTGGGGTGAGAGAAAATAGAATAATCTCAATGGTCTCCAGTACAGTTACTCCTAATTTACACCAGGGTGATGGAGAGGAGAAACAGGAACAATTGCTTTAGAGGTATCTGTATACCTCTGACACCCCGGGGTGGGCGAACTCTGGATAACAGTTTATAAATGTTGCTACCCTCAGTGTACCAAGGGGAATCAGGGGACTGCCTGGCCAGATTCTACTGTCGGGGCACTGCTGTGAATGTGAGGTAATTTCACTGCATGCCATGAAATTACTCCCCATTTATACTTCTCTAACTGGGAGCAGAATCTCGCATGGAGGTGACTGAACCCAGCCAGCCATATTTACACAGTGAACTCGAGTCAGAAATAAAGCCCAGGAGTCCTGACGCCCCGTCCCCTGTTCTAGCTGAAATTCTAACCAAAATTGTTCTGAAATGAGACATTCTTAGTCTCTCCTGTTGAAGCTGCTCCACTTTGTATCAATAATTAAATAGTCATTGGAGCAGGGACTTGAATTTGGTTCTTCCAGACACCAGGTGAGTGCCCCACGCAGGAGAATCTCTCACACACGTTCGCTGGCCCAATGACTCTCCATTGTCACTCGCAGCAGTCATTGCTGATGGCAGTGGAGAGGCTGAGATGCAGTCTGATGTAGTGGTTAGAGGAGGGGACTGGGAGTCGAGACACATCAGTTGTGTTCCCAGCTCTGGGAGGAAGTTGAGTCCAGTGGGTAGAGCCAGAACTCCTGGCCTGTATTTCCAGCTCCGGGAGGGGTGTTGGATTTAGTTGGTTAGTGCAGGGGGCGAACTGGGAGTCAGGACTTCTGGGTTCTCTTCCAAGCTCTGGGAAGGAGTTTAATTGAGTGGTTAGAGAAGAAGAAGGGGAACCATGTAACCCTGGCTAGAATCTAGAAGCTCAGGCCCTCTCCTGTAAAGTAGGAATTCAAATCCTTTCTCATCATCAGTCAGAGGGAGGAATTGAACCTGAGTTTGTCACAAGCCAGCAGAGTGCCCTAAGCACTCAGCTTCAAGTTATGAGGGGTACCTGCCCCAGAGTCCTTATGAGAGACAGAAATAGAACCGCCAGTTCTGGTTCCTCTCCTCTCCACCCTTGACTGAATTTCTGCCCAGGGCCACACATAAAACTCAGGAGGCCTGGCTCCCAGCCCCCGCTACTCTTACCCACTAAACCACTGCTGGGCAAAATACGGCCTTGGGCCACATCCGGCCTGTGGAACTGTCATGCCTGGCCCCTGAGCTCCTGGCCTGGGAGGCTAGGCCCCTGCCCCTCACCTGCTGTCCCTTCTCCCCTGAAGAAATGCTCTGGGCAGCAGGTTTGTGAGCTCCTGGGGCAGCAAATCTGCAGTGCCCGTCCTGACACGGTGCTCTGAGCTGTGTGGTAGCTGTGGCGGCAGTGTGGCCCAGCTCTAGTGGGGCAGCGCAGCTGTAGCGCTGCCAGTCAACAGTGCTCCAGGCAGTGCAGTAAGGGGGTAGGAAGCGGGTTGGGGGCAGTTGCATAGAGAGTGGTGAGTTTGGGGTGGTGGTCGGGGGCAGGTGTCTGGATAGGGGGCAGAGAGGTCATAAGGGAAACAGGGGGATGAATGGGGGCAGGAGTCCCGGGGGGGCAGTCAGAAAGGAGGAAGGGTTGGATGGGTTGGCTGGGGGCAGTCAGGGGCAGGGGTTCCAGCAGTGGTCAGGGGACAGGGCGAAGGGGTGGTTGGATGGGGCAGGGATCCCAGGGGGCCCATCAGTGAACGAGGGAGATGGATGGGGCAGGAGTCCGGGGGGCAGATAGGAGGTGGGGGCCAGGCTCTCCATACAATTTACAAAATCTGATGAGGCCCTCAGGCCAAAAAATTTGCCCTCCCCTGCACTAAACCTCACTCCCTTCCCAGAGCTGGCGATAGAACCCAGAAGTCCTCACTCCTCGTCCCCACTACTCTAGCCCTCTAGACTCAATGTGTAAAAGACAGGAGTAACAATAAACTGAGAACTAGACACAACCTGATGTAGATAGATAGATAGATAGATAGATAGATAGATAGATAGATAGATAGATAGATATCAACAACAAATTAACAGAAAGACACAAGTAAGAAAAGAAAATTTACAGAGAGTGAGAGAGAAACACAGAACTAACACAAACTGACAGAGAAGTAAAAACAAGTGAATTGAGAGAGAAAAGTGCAGACAGTGAGCAATAACAACAAACTAATGTATACAGAGAGAAAACTAACAAAGAGCTGAAAACGTTTGTCACAATTTTTGGACAATTTTAATGTAAACTCCTCAATCCATTCTAAAAAATGTGTGTGTCTATTTGATCAATTCCCACACTCCCAAGAGAAGGAAACTGAGGCACAGATATTCTGCTCTCTCTTTCCTAAGGTAACTGCTTGGGACTACTTCGTTTCCCATGCTCAAATTGAGCTAAGAGTGAAACTCTGAAAAAAATATGTATTGTCATTTACAGTTTTGTTATTAAAGACCCACTCTGTAACTCCCAAATATATTTAATTGCAAGAGCAAACTTACGGTGTTGGTGTGGAATCCTCCCAGACTGAGATGTTTTTTCTCCTCCAGCTACATACGGCAATTAATTTCCCCTCTCTCTCTAGCCCCTTGCAAACTGCTCTATTGATCAATCTCTCTTTCTAATACCCTTATCACTGTACTATGAGAGGCCGTTCCCCCGTAACACTGAGGCTGAGATGCTGGAAATACACTGAGATCTGTGCTGTCTGCAGATGAGCTGTGTGTCAAAAACTTTGGTGCTGCGGGAAGGCGATTTATCCATGTCTGTTTTCTAAGGCCTTGTGGGACTCACTCCCTGGAGCCCTCAACAGCCCAGAAGCAACAGTTAATTTCTCTTCCCCTCTACTTCCCTGAAGAGTTTCCAGAAACTAAAATAATCACAATTCTAACAAGGCAGCAGAGTGTAGAGGAAAGATTGTGGAGGAAACACTGCGGGCACACAGGACTGTACTCCAGACATCTGGCATCAATTCCTAGCCCTGCCGCTGACCTGCTATGTTACCTTGGGAAAGTCATTCCTTCCCACCCTTTGCCTGTCTTTTCTACTGTAAGCTCCTTGGGGTGGAGTGTGTGTTTTATGTAATATAATGGGCCTCTCATATCAGGTGCCACATTCAGATAATTAATTATTAAAAAGCTAAGGGTCAAGGTGTCCTGAGATCTGATCCCAACCATTCCCCTGACTTTGTTCAGTCCCTTCACAGCTCCATTCCACAGTTTGTCAACCATCCAATGGGGTTAACGATTACAATGTGGAGGATAATTCATAATTAGTGGAGATGCTCAAAAATATCTTCCTGTCAAAACAGCCTTTCTAAGAAAAATTACTGTTGAGATGAGTTCCTGTCTGCATCCTGTAGAACTTGCCATACCAGTATTGCCCTGGCCTCTTCTTTTGTCATTCAGTGTTGTACGCATTCTATACCAATATGCATTTCCTCACCTTTTGGGGGCAAAGCCAGACTTTAAGGCACCTGCTCCCCTATGTGGTGTAAACTTTGCTTGTGCCAATCAGAAACGAACACAAACAGGTTTTGGGCCCTGTCCCCTATGACACTTCTATGATGTCATAGTGGGTACTTTATGGCGTGTCTGCCATGTGCAGGCAGGGAGAGGAGAAAGAAAAACGAATCCTGTGTATACCCGTGTATTCTGTGTATACCCTTGTATTCTGTGTATGCCCGTAACCGAGCCTGATCACCTCGAAGCCTCTCTCTCAGCTCACGTGTTTCAAACAGAGCTTCTACGTTTGCCGGTCGTTATGCGTTGGTTTGTATTTGTAAGTATCAGTTATTACTAAATGCTACATCTTTGTTTATAAATATTGTTAGTAGATATTTTAGTCATTGTGTGTTTTAAGTTTCATTAACTCTATTAGCTAATCATACACTGCTCCCTTACCCCTTGTAATTATCCCCAATAAAACTTTTAAATTGATTAAGTTTAGTGTGTGTGTGTGTGTGTGTGTTTCTGCAGTTTGCATCGTGACCCACACTCTCCTTGCATCCCTTACCAATATAGTCTGTTGCCACGTGCAGCCTGGTAAGTAACAGGCCTGCATTTTCTTTCGCCCCTGCGAGTCTGTGGCAATCCACGATTACTTGTCATTGAAAATAACTGTGGTGTGGAAAAAAATCATTTTGAACTTATGGCTTTTTGTTTGTTGGTGGGGGGAAGCTGTTTTTGGCTCTGTTTTTTATAAAAAACCTGGAGATGGAAAACTTTTTTGTATATTTTTTCAGGCTTTTGGGGGGAAATTTTCAAAATCAGAAATCTTTTCCCAAAACTAGAACATATTTACTATAAACTGGCATTTTTACTAGAGAAGGTTATTGAAAATCAAACACTTTTCAGTTCCCAGTGTCATTTTTTTGCCCAACGCCCATCCAAAAGGAATATTATGGGATGTTTCAATGAAAACAAAAGAATGGCATTCTCCACAAAAATATAATTTTCATTTTTGACCTGCTTTAATAATGAGTAATTAAAACTAAATTAAATGTGTATGAGTTGATGGGGGTATAACATTCACCGCAATTTTATTTGACAGCATTTGCTTATCATAGGAACTGTCTAACTGGGTCAGTCATTTTGACCATTCAGTCCTGTATTCTGTCCCTGACATTGGCCAGTACCACCTGATTCAGAGGAAAGGTACAAGGTGCTATAGAGGAAAATTCTTGAATGACCTGCCCATGGCGAAGTCTCATCAGCAGCAGGTGATGAATGGTCTATGGTGTGAGGAAGGTGAGTTTCTACCATTCATATTGTTTTATCTATTACAACGTAACTGCATGCTCTCATTATCCAGATAAACTGGAATATTCAAAGGAACCTACTGGATTTGTGTGTCTGGCTTTCAACAGGAGAGGAGTGCCCAGCTCCATTAATCTCCTTTGAATATCTCACTTAGTTTATTATTAATTACTATTGTCAATTCTATCACTGACAACTTTCAAATCAAGATTGGATGTTTTTCAAAATGGGGAATCACTGGCTAGGTGGTGGCATTGCTGAAAAGGATCTTGGGACTAGAGTGGATCACAAATGGAATATGAGTCAACTATGTGATGTAGTTGTGAAAAAGGTTAATGTCATTTGGGGTGTATTAAAAAAAGTGTCATATGTAAGACATGGGAGGTAATTGTCTCGCTCTACTTAGCACTGGTAAGGCCTCACATGGAGTACTGTGTCCGGTTCTGGGTGCTACACTTTAAGAAAGATGTGGACAGATTGGAGAGAGTTCAGAGGAGACCAACAAAAATGATCAAAGGTTTAGATAACCTGACCTATGAGGAACAGTTAAAAAAACAGACGTGCAGAGGAATGGGGTTTAATCTGGAAAAGAGGACCACCAACCTCAGTCTGTAGCACAATCCAAGAATTTTTTGTTAAAAATACTGTTTGAATGGTGCCTCACACAGCCAGGTTAAAATATATATATACAGACTAAATGGGGAAAATGTTAGAGAAATTGTGGTGAAAGAGGAGATTTGATGCGTTGGACATGTCCAGTCATTAGAGAGTATTGGAAGCAATCTGTAACAAAATGACCCCATTGTTGGATATTTATGATCTAATAACCTTCTGGTAATCGTCCTGGGGCTTCCTGGTGAAAATGGTCACACAAAAGGAAATGAAAAATTAACCTCTGATCTGCTAGTAACTGCTCAGCTATTAGTAACCTGTCAATGGGTAAAGAAAAATAGTCCAACCTTCAAGGAATGATTAAAAAACAATATGGGAGATTGGTTATGGAAAAATTAACACAACAATTACATATTCTGCAAAATCAACAGAGGTCTGAACTATATCCATCACTGTGACATTTGAGGAATGTGTAGGGCTGCTGTCATTTCTCCTACATGAGAGTTTTCATTTATATTGCCTTCAGAACACACCCAATATTATTCTTACCTATCTTTGGTGGAAAAATGGCAGCTCTGCAAAATCTGCACAGGGCCTGCCTTCTCCGAGAGTGAGGCCAAAGCAGTGTGCTGGCTTATTTTTCTTACCACCTTTGAGATGCTTTGGGGTCAGATGCCTGTTGTGAATGAGAGTAATATTCACATCATGTATTGTATCCAGGTCAGTATTTCTGGGTAGGATTTTTGCCTTTCTCCAAGGTATGTGAAAGAAGACAACTGGGTTTGGAATATATCCAGCTGATGTATTGATCTATAGTTATAAATTGCTGAACAAGACTATCTAGGAGCCAAATTTTGTTATACTTATAAGTGTTTAATCAAGCAAGACTGTGGTTGGGCCAGACTGGGATCTCAATAACACCAGAGTAAAGCTGAAGTCATTGGAATTATTTTGGCTTCATCCCCGAGATCAGAATTTCCTCCACTGTGAGTTTTGCTTGATTGAAGACAGAGTAAAAACTGTCCATCCCATTGTACCATTTTTTCAGTGGTGTAACCTCACTGAAATCAGTGGAATTATGGTGGCATAAATCTGGTATAATGGAGAGGACAATATAGCTCAAGGACTTCAAGATTTAATACCATTTAAATTAAATATTTTGTTGCTTCAGAGCCTAAATGGAACAAATTCATCCTTATGTTTAACCAGTGTAGCTAAAAAGAGACACTGGGGATGAATACAGTACCAAATATTAAAAATAATAAGATATAATACACACAGAGAAGAAAAGAGATAAAGACCTAATTACACAGAGTTCAAGTCCCAGATGTCACAGTGAATAATCCAGTCCCACCTGCATCCTCCCCATGGACCTGGTAGGATTTGGTATGTAGGAGCCCACACCCCTCCTACCGGCCAATATGCTTGGAAGAAGTACTTGCAACTCCATCCTGAAAATCTCCAAGTATATCTCCATAGCCACAAATCAGTTGGTACTCCTGAAGTAGTAGTAAGGGCAGTGGGCCAAGGCTAATGCTCAAGATCATTCTGAATAGCCATTAGCTGGTCATTCAGGAAATCCTGCATCTCTGAACATGCTAGATCCCACTGCAATTTCCTGCCTCACTGACCTTCAATACCATCTCTGTCAACAGCTCCTGGGTCATCGAACTAAGGGCAGAAATAACATGTAATTCACCAACTCCAGCTTGCACCTGGGTCAGCTGTGCTTCAGTAATAAGACCAGCAGCTTTCTGTAGTTGTCCTAATTTCTCATCATGTTGTTGGCCTTTCAGAATATTCCAAATTGCTGCTGCACTATTTGCACCATCCCATAAGTGTCCAGCTAAGCCTCTTTTCTTCCTAGAAGAGACCTATGCTCTTTGCTGATCTAGCCGGATAGCAGTCCCCTTGGAGAAATCTGGATTTACGGAAGTGATTTGAAAGCTGGATAGGGGCAGGGTCAATTTCACAGTCCCTAATGTGGCATTAATTATGGTTATTCAATGTCCTAGTATATCTGTTTTGGGGATAGAATTATACCACATCTGTTGTTTAACTATTTTCAAATACTTTCGAGAGGCATTAACATCAATAGCATAAGAAGGAGAATATTGGAAGATGGTACAGGTAAAATTATTAGTTACTGGGATAATTTCAGTACAGGTAAAATTTCCAGTGGCAGAACATACTCTCTGAGTATGGGTCTGGTTATTTACTAACTGGGTAACTAAATAACAACAAAGGCCCCTTTCTCCAAATACACTACAAACCCATGGAATGGCCATCATATCAACCCCTTCATAAAACTCATCTATCTCATTTCAAATTCTCTAGAGTTATTTGTGGTAATATCATATACTTCTGTTTGTACTGATCTATTTGTTCTCCATCCAATTGTTTGCTCATATGACATGTCCTGAACCTTAAAAAATATTTTGTTCCAAACAATACTTAAATAACGTCACTAACATGTGAAGGCTTTGGCCATTGGGTTTCATCAGAATAGATAGTATTGTCTATGTCTGGATATATTACAGGGGTGGCAATGGTAGTGGTAATGGCAGGGATAGTGATTGTGGCAACAAGGCGCTTTTGGTATTCCTTATCTGAAAGCCAATTAGGGAGGGCAGTACATTCCCAAGGTTCTTGCCAACAGCGCGCTGTGCAGCCCCCGGGAGAAACCCCAAATACCAAGTAGTACCACATTCCCAAGAAAAGATTCCACAACTTCCTCCTTATCAGTGTACAATTTTCCGTCTCTTCCACCAGGACCAGTTCTTAATGTCCTTTGTATTCAGGAACTCCTGGGCCTTGGCAGGTTCAGTGGAGCAAGCATTTCTTTTTCTTCTTTCCTGGAACATTTGTGGTGTAGCATTGTCATAAACAGATAGTTAAGGGTTAAAGTCTGTTTTACCTGTAAAGGGTTAACATGCAGTACCTGGTAACCACCTGACCAAAGGACCAATCAGAGACGAGATAATTTCAAATCTCTGTGGAGGGAAGCCTTTGTCTGTGTTCTTTGTTAGTTCTCTTTTTGAATCTAAGAAAGGCCAGTCATGTCTCCAAGTTCTCCTGGAGTAGTTTCTACTAATTAATAGTGAGTATTAATTAGAAAGGCGAATTAGTCTTATGATTTGTTTTCTACATTTGCAATTGTGTGTTTGCTAAAGGAAATGCTTTATTCCTGTTTGCTGTTACTTTGCTTTCACTGAGAAAGAAAGGGGGAGAGGGGATTCTCTCCAGAGATTGATAAGGTTATACCCTATGAGTGTCCAGCTTGGGCTCATAGAGATTCTGTATTTTCTTTTTGTTCTCTTAATAAATTCTTTTCTTTTCTTTGGACCTGGTTAATTCCTTCTTCTGTGGAAATTCAGGGGAAGGTGAGGGGGGGAAGAGACAGTTCCTCCTGTGTGTGAGATTCAAGGAGTTTGAATCAAGGTATCTCTCTCTCCGGAGCAGGCTGGAGAGAGGGAAGAGGGGGGAGGGGGAAGGTTCCTCCTCTGTGAATTGATCTGTGTTCCCAGGGAGTGTCTTTGAAGGGAGACAGGGGGGAAACAGGGGTGTCCCGGCCCACAAAATTGACCGGGTGGTGGCAGCAAAAGGGGAGACCTACCCTAGGATTTTGGGGTGGGGGAAGTCATGCGGATCCTCACTTAGAAACCCCCCAGTTTCAAGTGAGGGTAGATTCTGACAAGCATCATACAGGGGAGAGGTTACCAGCACATCACCCTGTCATGCTGTGGTTTCTTTAGCAAATACTGATGACACAATGATTTCATCAGTGGA
The DNA here is from genome assembly GCF_016161935.1 of Mauremys reevesii. Taxonomy (NCBI): domain Eukaryota; kingdom Metazoa; phylum Chordata; order Testudines; family Geoemydidae; genus Mauremys; species Mauremys reevesii. The sequence goes on along the minus strand of NC_052637.1, from coordinate 9,920,471 downwards.
CAAGGGAGAGGTTACTAGCACTTCACCTTGTCCTTTTCTCCTGCCGTTCAGGAGGAGGAACAGAAGTACCAGAAGTAGAAACAAGCTGACTAGAAATTGATGTAGAATCATCTTGAGGTGGAAGGGTCTTTTTGCAGTAAAAAGCGTGGGTCCAGGCAGTCAGTCCTTGGCACTTCACAGCAGTGTTGGTAGTCAGCAGGACTTGGTAAAGGCCTCTCCAGCATGGAGCCAAAGCAGTCTTTCGCTGGTGGACCTTTACGTAGACCCAATCTCCTGGTTCCAAGGAGTGGCAGGGCTGTTCAGGGTTCTTGGGTAATGCTTCTTTCACCTGTCAGTAAAAAGGCTTAGCACATTTTATTAGTGCCTGGCAGTAATTAAGCATCATATCATCCATCAAATGAGTGTCCATCTGAGCAAGGACCAGTGGGGGAGCTACTGGAAGTTGCATCAGGCGCCCTGTCAAAAACCCATGTGGGCTTAGACCAGTCTTTTGGCGGGGAGTGGCCCTTATGCTCATCAGTGCTAACAGCAAAGCATCTGGCCATTTGAGGTTTGTCTCTGCACAAATTTTAGCCATTTTGTTTTTCAGAATCCCATTGTGATGTTCCGCTGTCCCAGGAGATTGTGGATGGTGAGGGCAGTGGATGTTGTGTTGAATCTGCAAGGCTGCACATAATTCTTTTACAATCTGTCCAGTAAAATGAGTGCCATGGTCACTGTTGATACACACAGGTATACCAAATCTCGGTAAAAAGTCTGAGCAAAATTTTCACAACAAACTTGGCATCTGCCCTCCTGCAGGGGAACACCTCAACCCAGCTTGAAAAGAAAAAATAAGAACTAATAGTAATACATATTCATAATTACAACATTTAGATATTTGAATAAAATCAATCTGAATATTTACAAACAGTCCAAATGGAGGGGCTGGGGGGTGAGGATGGGCTGCTTGTCTGGTTATAACAGATTTACCAACATTGTGTTGCTGGAATATTGAACATTGTTGGCAGTAGAGCTGGACCACAGAAGGAAAACCTGGGGTATACCAATCACGTCCCACTGCAGCAAGCATCCCCCCTTTGCTCACATGTGACACCCCATGATGAGGGTGGGCAAGATAGGGCAAAAGCATCCATGGTGCAACCAGCCAGACGTCCTGGATGCACCAAAGATGGTCAGGGCGTAAGGTGCACCAAGCAACACTCCAAGACTCATGGCACCAAATATTGTGGAAGAAACAAACTCCACACTCAGGTTGGAAGCATCAATCAGACAGAGCTTTATTCAAGCAATTGCAAGGGAAGAATACAGCTGGCCGAGAGTATCTCTGCCTCAGTTTCTCCAAAGTACCAGCAAAATCACACAAGCATTTATACCTCTTTGTGACGTGCATTAATTAAAACATCTGCATTTTATTTAGGCTATTTACTATCTATTCCAGTATTTTCTCACTTTCTCTTCTCAAAACATCATCTCAAGGCTGGGTCACACTGACTATTTTGCTGTTTCTCATTCACTTCTGATGTGAGTCCTGCTTCTACGGTCTCACAATATTAGGCTAAGACTTAGCTCAACAGTTGCTCTGTCTCTGACACTTAAATGGCTGCACTTAAACCCTCTCTTTCTTTCCCTGCTTCCACAGAGGTGTTTGAATATTTGCCAGTGTAAATACCTCATTGTGCATAAATGGATTGCACGCTGGGTTCTTATGGAAACAATAATGTCTTCATTTGATTATATTTATAAAGAAACACAGGATGAGACAATGATCATGGGAGAAATATGGCCCTTTTATTTTTCGGAGAATAGCCTTGACTCAATCATTTTCCAAAGGGCAGCTCTGATCTCCTTGTTCCTCAGCCTATAGATGACTTGAATCATCATTGGTGGTGCCATGGAGTAGAGAACAGCCACCAGGAGATCCAGACCTGATGTTGAGCAGGAGGTGGGTTTAATGTAGGCAAAGATGCCAGTGGAAACAAACACATAGACTACTGTGAGGTGAGGGAGGCAGGTGGAGAAGGCTTTATGCCGGCCCTGCTCAGAGGGGATTCTCAGAACTGTTTTGAAGATCTGACCATATGAAACAATTATTAAAACAAAACAGATGAAGGCTAAGGACACACTACAGGCAAGAACTGCAGTTTCAGTGAAGTCCAAATTAGAGCAGGAGAGTTTGAGGAGTTGGAGGATTTCACAAACCATCCTGACAACATGCCCTAGTTGGCCCAAACTCCAAAGAGGGGAAACAGCGCCTGTCCTGGACCTCACCTGATGGCAGGACAGGCGCTGGGTAAAAAACAGGTAGGACTGAGGCCTAGGGAGTGTCCCAAGTGGGTTGCAAGAATAAATATGTATTTATAGCACAGAGATGTGATCTTTAGCTAACAGAACTTGGGAGGAATTCAGGGTGAAATAGTTTTTTCTGTAGCTGATCTTCAGCTTCTGTTGGTATGAATGGCCCAACTGAATATCAGTGATGTCTTCTTATATAAGAAAATAAGAATGGCCGTACCGGGTCAGACCAAAGGTCCATGTAGTGAGGCGGCCTGGCCCACAGGGGCCCCAGAGGGCGAAGAGCCCAGCCGGAGGCCAGACTGGGCGGAGCCCCGGGGTTCTGGGCCCCCCCAGGAAAGGGTCAAGCCCCGACCCGGAAGTGCAAAGGCAGGCCCTCCGGGCTCAGTGAGGCCCCGGCGGTCAGCGAGGCCGGACGTCCACGACCGAGCTCCCGCTGGGGAGGCCACAGAAGGCAGCAGCCGACCCAGCCTCCCCCTCACCCACTACCCAGAGGAGGACTGGCCGTGCCTACCCCGCTCCCGCTACTCCGAGGGGGACTGGCCGAGCCTACCCCGCTCCCGCTACCCAGAGGAAGACTGGCCAAGCCTGCCCCACTCCTGCTACCCCGAGGAAGAGTCGAGCCGGACCGTGGCCACCAACCCCGAGGAACCGCTGCACCCACCCATGCACCCATACCCTGAGGAGCCGATGGTGGTGGACCCCTCTGCCAAAGCCACGACGACTCAGGTACCTGAGGAGGGGGGAACTGGAAGTAGCCCGTGGGTAGCCGACCCCCGTCAGTCTGCAGACACACCCGAGCCCATGTCAGTGTGTTGCGGCCTGGATCCCCACTGACTGGCTGGGATGCAGTGGTGTGGGAGGGCCTGCGTCCCCCCTGCCACCCACTCCTTGGGTGGCAGACTCCCCCCTCCCCTTGGGAGGGCTTTATAGACTTACCCTGAACTGAGGGTCTGAGCCTTGTACTTGTGTTTGCTGCCCCGCCCTGAGCTAGGGCTTGGGCTTTGTGGGCGCCTAGATGGTACTACCCATGTGTAGGGGGGTGGCCTGGTCCCCAGGCGCCCAGCGGGCGAAGAGCGACCCCTCAGCCAACAGGGGGACCCTTACAGTCCATCTAGCCCAGTATCTGTCTACTGACAGTGGCCAATGCCAGGTGCCCCAGAGGGAGTGAACCTAACAGGCAATGATCAAGTGATCTTTCTCCTGCCATCCATCTCCATCCTCTGACGAACAGAGGCTAGGGACACCATTCCTTACCCATCCTGGCTAATAGCCATTAATGGACTTAACAACTATGAATTTATCCAGTTCCCTTTTAAACATTGTTATAGTCCTAGCCTTCACAACCTCCTCAGGTAAAGAGTTCCACAAGTTGACTGTGCGCTGCGTGAAGAACTTCCTTTTATTTGTTTTAAACCTGCTGCCTATTAATTTCATTTGGTGACCCCTAGTTCTTGTATTATGGGAATAAGTAAATAACTTTTCCTTATCCACTTTCTCGACATCACTCATGATTTTATATACCGCTATCATATCCCCCCCTTAGTCTTCTCTTTTCCAAGCTGAAGAGTCCTAGCCTCTTTAATCTTTCCTCGTATGGGACCCTCTCCAAACCCTTAATCATTTTAGTTGCCCTTTTCTGAACCTTTTCTAGTGCTAGAATATCTTTTTTGAAGTGAGGAGACCACATCTGTACACAGTATTTGAGATGTGGGCGTACCATGGATTTATATAAGGGCAATAATATAGTCTCACTCTTATTCTCTATCCCCTTTTAATGATTCCTAACATCCTTTTTGCTTTTTTGACCGCCTCTGCACACTGCGTGGACATCTTCAGAGAACTATCCACGATGACTCCAAGATCTTTTTCCTGACTCTTTGTAGCTAAATTAGCCCCTATCATATTGTATGTATAGTTGGGGTTATTTTTTTCAATGTGCATCACTTTACATTTAGCCACATTAAATTTCATTTGCCATTTTGTTGCCCAATCACTTAGTTTTGTGAGATCTTTTTGAATTTCTTCACAATCTGCTTTGGTCTTATCTATCTTGAGTAGTTTAGTATCATCTGCAAACTTTGCCACCTCCCTGTTTACCCCTTTCTCCAGAACATTTATGAATAAATTGAATAGGATTGGTCCTAGGACTGACCCTTGGGGAACACCACTAGTTACCCCTCTTCATTCTGAGAATTTACCATTTATTCCTACACTTTGTTCCCTGCCCTTTAACCAGTTCTCAATCCATGAAAGGACCTTCCCTTTTATCCCATGACAGCTTAATTTACGTAAGAGCCTTTGGTGAGGGACCTTGTCAAAGGCTTTCTGGCAATCCGGATCCCCCTTGTCCACATGTTTGTTTGACCCCTTCAAAGAACTCTAATAGATTAGTAAGACAAGATTTCCCTTTACAGAAACCATGTTGACTATTGCTCAACAGTTTGTTGTTCTATGTGTCTGACAATTTTATTCTTAACTATTGTTTCGACTAATTTGCTCGGTACCGACGTTAGACTTACCGGTCTGTAATTGCCGGGGTCACCTCTAGAGCCCTTTTTAAATATTGGCGTTACATTAGCTAACTTCCAGTCACTGGGTACTGAAGCTGATTTAAAGGACAGGTTACAAACCTTAGTTAATAGTTCCGCAACTTCACATTTGAGTTCTTTCAGAACTCTTGGGTGAATGCCATCTGGTCCCGGTGACTTGTTAATGTTGAGATTATCAATTAATTCCAAAACCTCCTCTAGTGACACTTCAATCTGTGACAGTTCCTCAGATTTGTCACCTACAAAAGCCAGCTCAGGTTTGGGAATCTTCCTTACATCCTCAGCCGTGAAGACTGAAGCAAAGAATCCATTTAGTTTCTCTGCAATGACTTTATCATCTTTAAGCGCTCCTTTTGTATTTCGATCGTCAAGGGGCCCCACTGGTTGTTTAGCAGGCTTCCTGCTTCTGATGTACTTAAAAAAACATTTTGTTATTACCTTTGGAGTTTTTGGCTAGCCGTTCTTCAAACACCTCTTTGGCTTTTCTTATTACACTCTTGCACTTATGTTTGTTGCTGTGTTTGAGAGTCTCATTGCATAACACCACCCTCCCATTTTCTTGCCCAGGAGTGATTCTGGAACTAAGCTCCCTCTCTGTCACCATTCCCAAATCCATGGCCATTTCCCTCATTTCTCGAATACTGTGTACAGATGTGGTCTCCTCACCTCAAAAAAGATATTCTAGCACTAGAAAAGGTTCAGAAAAGAGCAACTAAAATGATTAGGGGTTTAGAGAAGGTCCCATATGAGGAAAGATTAAAGAGGCTAGGACTCTTCAGTTTGGAAAAGAGAAGACTAAGGGGGGACATGATAGAGGTATATAAAATTATGAGTGATGTTGAGAAAGTGGATAAGGAAAAGTTATTTACTTATTCCCATAATACAAGAACTAGGGGTCACCAAATGAAATTAATAGGCAGCAGGTTTAAAACAAATAAAAGGAAGTTCTTCTTCACGCAGCGCACAGTCAACTTGTGGAACTCCTTACCTGAGGAGGTTGTGAAGGTTAGGACTATAACAATGTTTAAAAGGGGACTGGATAAATTCATGGTGGCTAAGTCCATAAATGGCTATTAGCCAGGATGGGTAAGAATGGTGTCCCTAGCCTCTGTTCGTCAGAGGATGGAGATGGATGGCAGGAGAGAGATCATTTGATCATTGCCTGTTAGGTTCACTCCCTCAGGGGCACCTGGCATTGGCCACTGTCGGTAGACAGATACTGGGCTAGATGGACCTTTGGTCTGACCCGGTACGGCCTTTCTTATGTTCTTATGTTCTTATGATCATAATGGTCCCTTCTGATCTGAAGGTCTGATTCTATGATTCTATGAACTTTTACCCCATCTTCAGTTCAGTTTCACAGGCAAAGAATATGGATTTGAACCTGTTTCGAAGGTCAGATCTCCACCAGCTGTCAATAGCCTGGTTACTCAGAAGTCAATGGAACTTTATCAATTTACACCTGCTCAGGAACAGGCCTGTACTTTTTAATCTTTGCTTCTGCGTACCTCTTAGTGACCAATGACAAACAGCCCGGGCTGCCTGAGCTCCCCCAGAGGTAATTATGTGGAGTTAATAAAGGGACAGGCCATTGCAGGACAACTGAGGTTCTGGTGTCACTAGGCTCTTAGCTATTGTAGGTCACATGTCTGTGCTATAAATATATATTTTTTTCTGAAAACCCCAGCCACAAACTTTAAGCCTCAGCCCTTCCTTGTTTTTAGCCAAGGGTCCTTCCAGGGATGCTGCCATTGTGTGAGATCCAGGGCAGGTGCTGTTCCCCCTCTGGGGGGTTAGGCTCAGCTAGGGCAGGTTGTCAGGGCAGTTTGCTCAGAGCTGAGATCAGAGCTGGGGTCAAAGCCCTGGAAACTTGATTCAGCTATTTAGCCCCTGGCCCAGTACATCCTGGGCTGTGACCATCTCTGAAGCTTGCACAAGCCAGGATCAGCTCTAGAGCTGGGAGAGGCTTTCAGTCCATAATCACTCAGCCATTGCTGCCCTAGGAGGGGAGCAGGGAGCCCTCATCTGTGGAGTAGATCCCTGTCTGCTAGTAACAGTAGAGAGACCCAGTAACTCAAGACATCTAGCGAAGGGACATGACAACGGCTTCTGTATAAGACAGTGATAGATAGATAGATAGATAGATAGATAGATAGATAGATAGATAGATAATGCCCAAACAATTCCGATGCCTGAGAATCGAAGCTGAGACAAATTCCACATAGACCAGCACAGTAAGTTTGCTATTTCAGTTACATATTTTGGAGGGATTAATTATACAGGGGAAATTTAAGAACATAAATGTGAAATGACAATCTGAACTCTTTTAGACTTTTAGTGTCAAGTTAATTAAAACAACTGCTGCTGGCCAGAATTTTTTTTCCTCTCTGGAAAATTTTGAATTTTCACCATAAACCAACAGATTTTGGCAGTAAAAAATAAATAAATACATTAAATTAAATAAACGCATGTAAACTGGAAATTTGAAGCTGAAAACAAAGCATTTCTTTCTTTCCAAGGATGATATTTTTTTCCAGGGAAGCAGACAGATTATGAGGAAAAAACTGTTTAACTGAAAACCCAATTTTCCATAAAAATAAATAAATAAATTAACAGCTAGCTTAACAAAGAGAACATACAGGGATGACTTGATCACAGTCTGTAAGTGTCAACATGGAGAAAATAAATTGTGGGTCAGGTCTAAATAAATGATTCATTGCAAATGACCTATCAATGCTCAGTAATTAACTCCTAGGATACAGTTGGAGAAACTGAGGCACAGTGTGCAGGACCTCAGTTGACTATCTGGAACTAGATCACAGGAGCTCTAGTGTCTTGATCACATCTAACTCCTGTTGCGTGGCTGTACTTGTTAACATTTGAGGCTGGGATTCTCAAGGGAGTCTAAGGGAGTTAGGTGCCCAAGATGTACATGCCTTACTCCCTTAGGTTCCTTTTCAAATTCCATCCTTCATCTGTCTGAAATTCAAAAGAAGTGCAGACCTTGGAAGTTATCAAGTTAGATGCAGGGCTACTATTACAAAGGGCTTTAGGCACATAGAGAAGGTGATAGGTACCTAGTGGGATTTATCTTCCCACAGTATTCTTGACAGCAAGTTAAAGAAGTATGGGCCGGATGATTGGACTATAAGGTGGATAGAAAGCTGGCTAGATCATTGGGCTCAATGGGCAGTGATCAATGGCTCCATGTCTAGTTGGCAGCCTTTATCAAGAGGAGTGCCCCAAGGGTCAGTCCCAGGCCTGGTTTTGTTCAATATTTTCATAAATGATCTGGAGTATGGCATGGATTGCATTCTCAGCAAGTTTGCAGATGACACTTGTGACGAACTGGGACTGTCCTTACTGTGGTCTGTGAATGCTGAGGGAGGAGGATCTGCACTGGGGGATGGGAGACTGGCTGTAGAGAGGATACCTAAGCATGTAACGTGAGAACCAAGGAAGGGGGAGAGGCCAGGTGACACCTCTGCCCGGGAAGCTGTACAAAGGGCTGGAGAGTGAGAAGGGTTTCCAGGAGGTGGCTGGGGAATGGAGGGAAGCTGAGACAGGGCTCTGACCTCCCAAAGGGGGCTGTGGTGCTCCTGGGACCCCAAGATGGACCTAACTGGGGAGGATCCTGTTATCTGTGCCTGCAAAACCTGTGTTCTTGTTGTCTAAATAAACCTTCTGCTTTACTGGCTGGCTGAGAGTCATGGTGAATCGCAGGAAGCCGGAGGTACAGGGCCCTGACTCCCCCGCACTCTGTGACAACACTAAACTGGGAGGAGGAGTGGTAGATACGCTGGAGGGTAGGGATAGGAAACAAGGGGACCTAGACAAAATTAGAGGACTGAGCCAAAATAAATCTGATGAGGTTCAACAAGGACAAGTGCTTAGTCCTGCACTTAGGATGGAAAAATCCCATTCACTGTTACAGATTAGGGACCGAATGGCTTAGAAGCAGTTCTGCAGAAAAGGACCTAGGGATAACAGTGGACGAGAAGCTGGATATGAGTCAACAGTGAGCCCTTGTTGCCAAGACGGTGAATGGCATTGGACTGTATAAGTAGGGGCATTACCAGCAGATCGAGGGATGTGACCATTCCTTTCTTTTCAACATTGGTGAGGCCTCATTTGGAGTACTGTGTCCAGTTTTGGGCCCCACACTACAAGAAGGATGTGGAAAAATTGGAAAGAGTCCAGTGGAGGGCAACAAAAATGATTAGGGGGCTGGAGCACATGATTTATGAGGAGAGGCTCAGGAAACTGGGATTATTTTGTCTTCAGAAGAGAAGAATGAGGGGGGATTTGATAGCTGCTTTCAACTACCTGAAAGGGGGTTCCATAGAAGATGGATCTAGACTGTTCTCAGTGGTACCGGATGACAGAATAAGGCATACTGGTCTCAAGTTGCAGTGTGGGAGGTTTAGGTTGGATATTAGGAAAAACTTTTTCACTAGAAGGGTGGTGAAGCACTGGAATGGGTTACCTAGGGAGGTGGTGGAGTCTCCTTCCTCAGAGGTTTTTAACGTCAGGCTTGACAAAACCTGGATGATTTAGTTTGGGATTGGTCCTGTTTTGAGCAGGGAGTTGGACTACATGACCTCCTGAGGTCCCTTCCAACTCTGATAAGCAGGTTAGGCATCTAACTCCCATTGAATGTCCTTGGGACTTAGCCATCTAGCTCACTTAGGAGCTTTGATAAATCCCTTTAGATGCCTGTCTCCATCTTTAGGTGCCTAAATCCCTTTGTAATCCTGGCTCACAGATTAGAAGATGGGCTGGAGTCAAGTTATCCTGGGGGAGATCCAAGGTCCTGTGCCATGAAGAGTCAGACTAGGAGATCATAATGGCACCTTTTGGCTTGAAATGTATTAGTTTATGAATTTTTTGCCTCTGGGCCTCAGCTTCTGAGCTGTGCTGGGCTTCAGGGAGTGAGTCCCCGCAAGCCCTTAGGAAATAGACATTAATAGACAGCCTTCTACAGCATCAGTCCTCTAGTGTCTGTGAAGTTCAAAATCAGCTACAGTGAGCAACAGGTTTGAATCTAGTTCAGTCAGTTCATTCTCAGGGTGAGAGGCAGTGGTGCTGGAACAATTTTCATACTGTACTGGAGTACTGAAGGCGGAAACCATGTATTTGGGGTGTTATTACTACTTCAAGCCAGGGGATGAGGCAGTACCCCCACCACCCATAGTTCCAGCACCTATAAATGAGGGGTGAAAGGGCTCTTACATAGCAGTGTCTTTCTCTTCTATATACTACAGTGGTAGGGATGATAGAGATAGAGAAATAATGACCAAAGAACCCTGGTGCTGGAGGATCGAACACATCCCACTATGGGGGACAATCCACAGGGACCAGCACAGTAAATTCACTATTTCAATGAAATATATTTGGGGATTAATATGCGGAGCAAATGTAAGGCCTTAAATTTAAATCACAATTTGAACTCTTTAAGGCTTTAGCTATCACTTTAGTCATACATCTAGGAAAAAAATGCAAAATTTTGACTGCATCAGAAACCCAAAATCAGAAAAAAATTCAGGATTTGGCAATCAAAAACAAATTTATTTTCAACTAAAAGCTGATGAAAATTGAAAATATTAAGTTCTAAACAAAATAAAATTGGAGATTTCAGTTGGGGAAAAAAAAAAGGGGGAGGAGATTTTTTTCAAGAACAGCAGATGTTTTCCCTGGACATTTTCTGATGAATTGAAAATCCCATTTTTGAAGAATAAGTGGATGGAAAATCTCTGACCGCCTCTATTTGGAAACTGAGCTTTAAGCAAAGGTGGGAAACATTAATACCTTTAAATAATAAATCAATTTCAAACCCTTTTGTTCTATTGCAACCATGTTTATTTCTGTTTCAAAAGAATAGTTAGAGGCAGGTAAAAAATGAGCAATGCCTGCAGACTGTGTTTTGTACACACTAGCACCTCTAACTCAGAGTCAGAGTCAAACCAGCCACCTAAAGCCTGTCTATTTTGACCCTGCCCAAGGATATAGAGGAGGTCAATGGGATTGAACCCAGATCTTCTACTTTAGCCCCATATCCTCTGTCCCACACTGATGCCAACTAAACATCAGTGCTGTAAACAGGTGCACAGAACATACACATAGTAAAGCACAGACCCTCCTTAACTGAGATCACAGTCCTAGCAGAGAAGGCAGAGAAAAGGAAAGGGGAAACAGAGACACAGAAAGGGGAAGTGATAGGTCCAAGGTCACACAGCAGGTCAGTGGCAAAGACAGGACTAGAATTCAAGTCTCCTGACTGCCGTTGACACACACAGCACAGAGGTAAAGGTACAGAAGTAAATGATAAACTGTAGCAGTAACAGAGGGATGCTCCTAGCCCATCATTACACAGAGACACAAGTGCAGCAGGTATCAGGTCCATAAATCCATCTGTAAGCAAGTAGCAGGAAATCTGTGCACACAACTTGGTGTGGAATCATCACAGGAGAGCTGGCACTCAGAGTGCAAGGTGTGTCCATATCATGTTTCCCTGGGAAGAGGCATCAGGCTGTGCTGATGGTTTCAAAGTTTAATTTCCTATGCAAGTTGTGAGCCTGCTGTTTGTTATAAGAACATACAACTGAAAAGGCCTTCTGGTAATTGGATCCAATCACCTGAGTTTACTGGCAACTCCATCATACTATCCCCATAAAACACTGATCCAGCCCCATGCTAATACTAGTTGGGTTGTTTGTCTCCACCTGCTCCTACTGGGAGTCTGTCCCAGACCCTCCCTCATCTGCTGGGGAAAAAATCTGTTTCTCATCTCCAGCCTAAATTTACTCATGGCCAGCTTAGCCTCATTAGTTCCTGTGCTAGCATTGTCCTTTAGCTCTTCTCCCTCCCTGGTGTTTATCCCCTGATCTATTTATAGAGAGTGACCACATCCCCTCTCAGCCAGTGTTTTTTTGTTTGTTTGTTTTTTGGCTAAACAAGCCAAACTCTTTTAGGCTACAGCTATACTACAAGCTAGGGCTAGATGTATGAGTATAAATCACAGTGCAGCCGCAGTAGCATGGGCAGAACCATAGCTTAGTCATGACACGTATCTTGTCTGAACCTCAGGGTCATCTACTCAGGATGGCTGCCCATGCTACCATAACTATACAGTATTTATTCTTCTGCTAGCTCTCACTGAGGCATCTCAAGGACATGGACCCAAGCTGGGACTCACTCCCCTGGCTTGTAGTGTAGATATAACCTCACTCTTCTCTTGGAAAATAGCTCTCCATTGTCGCAATAGGAGAATTGTCATTCCTAAGAATGTAGACCAGCCCTCACAGGTGCTTGTCCAACCTGTTCTCCAAAAAAACCCTCCAGTGATGGGGATTCCAAACCCTCTCTTGCATTCCTCAAACATAAGTTATTGGGCTCAAGACATGCTAAATGGACTGTGATCTATAGGAGGTCAGAAGACTCAGACTGGGTGAGCTAATGATCCCTTCTGGCCTTAAATTCTATGAATATTCTGCAAAAATTTCCATTAATGAGACCTAGGGTCCCGATCTCCTAGGGACCTTTAAAATTCTAAACTAAAGCCTGTTTTTAGTCTCTTGCTAGTTTGGTCCTTAACTGAGAGCCCTTGAGAACTAAATCCTTCTGTTCACCTATAAAGCAAGTGCACTCCTCCAAGGCAGTGTGTCTGACACCTAACCCAGAGGTGTCACGTCTAGGGAGAGGACAGGAGGTTGGTCTAAGACTAGAGCTGCAATTTTCTAAGAGACATGAGGAGTTAAATGCAAGTTCCCAAGGACTCTTTTAACTACATTAGGCCCTACTCCAGAAGGGAGCCACGGTGTTCACTCTTGGACAATATACCCACCACTAGCGCCTCTGGAACTTTATGCAGGACATCTAGTTTGTTGGAACATATTACTGTCAAAGGAGGTATCTAGGAATCTGTGCAGAAGCTGTTTGGGAGGGAAGAGCATGGCGGGTTGGGGTAGCTGGGCATACATTTGGTTTTAATCTGGATAATCCCCATTTTGTGTGGCTAGTCCCCTGTCTGATACTGAGACAAAACCAGATGTGGTTTTGTCCAGTATCACAGATAAGAGTTGCATGCAAGTTCACACTGGCTCGTGGGGACCCGCAAGCTAGGGTGGAGCCTCAGCTTTCCCAGAAATACCAGAATGTCTGGTACTCTAGGAATGTGTCAATGGCCAACCAAGTCGAGGGAACAGGGGGGCAAGATTTTTCCAAGCCATTGGCAGATTGTTTAACTCAGCTAAAAACATAGCAACATCTGTCACGAATAGGGTGAGGAAACCATTTTCCATTGATGAGTTACTTTGACCAGCTCTACCAAACTGAGGTGAAAGCAACACACACACCCATGCCCATGCCATGCATCTTTGGTCTCCAGAGTGCAGAGAGACTAGGAATGGGCATTGCTGAGATGATCCAGGAATAAAACTGCTCCTCCTCTCTCTAAAGAATTCTTCCCCCTTAGGTCTCACTCCCATTGTTGTTCTGCAGTAGCTTGTCAGGCAATATCAGCCTCTGATTAGTGCAGGAATAAGGTCCCCTGAAGTTCTCAGGCCACTTCCGCATATGCGAGAGTCACCATCTAATCTAGGCTGGCACCCGAGGGACTCAACCAGAGACATCTAGGGCCCAAAGAACAAGTTTCTACAGCTTGAGCTGAACAGCCAGGCTGCCTGACAGCCTCCTATCCTCTAGGTGGGGCACAGAGAGGCCTCATAGCCTGCACTGCCCATGGGTGGGGTTTATACAGCAACACTGCACAGCTGCAAGAGTCGAAGGCTTCATTTGAGCTAGAGTCACCTCCCTCAGCCAGGACGACAGGGAGACACAGACAGATATACTAATGCAATGCTATGGACTATACTGGAGTTTATGCTCTGTGTGGCCCGTTCTTCTCTTCCCCATCCATGAACATCCATAAATTCACAGAGTCATAGAGTTCAAGGCCAGAAGGAATGACCAGATCATCCAGTCTGACCTGCTCTACGCCAACACCACCCGGCATCCACAGACGAAACCCAACCACTGAAATTGGACCAAAGTGTCACAGCTCTCAAGAGACTAGACGGTTCTGTGCCACTGGCAGACAATAGGAGAAACCAAGGGGCACCAGTGCCCAAAGCCCCTGCAATGGCAGGGAAATGATTGAGATATATCCAGAAAATCCTGGCAAGTGACCCACACCACAGGCTGCAGAGGAATGCAGACCCCACCTCCCGCAAGGTCCCTGCCAATCTGACTGGGGAGGAAATTCCTTCCTGACCCCCACATGGTGATCAGTTAGAGCATGTGGGCAAGACCAAGCCAACCAAGCTCCCGAGTGAGAGAGAATGGCTCAGTGACACCTCAGAGCACTGGCACATCCCACCCATTGGCCTATCTCCAGCTAGGGCTGCCCTGATGCTTCAGAGATTTAAAAAAAAGGCCTCCCAGAATACACTGGTTGGGACAGAGGAATCCCTTCTTGACACCTGCCAGTGGGCAGACGAAACCCTGAAGCATGAACTTTTAGAAACATAAGACATATGTGCAAGTGAGACCCAGGGCTGTTGAGGCTGCCCCCCCACCATCACAAGCAGCCCCCTCGTACAATCCCAGTCAGGCATGTGTCCAGATCTCTCTTCAAACAAATTCAGTCATTGGACCCCCATAACTACTGCTCCAGAATCTCCCCCTGCTGGTGGTTAGAAACCTTCCAGTAATTTCTAGCCAGTCTTTCCATCTCTCTCACGCCCGAATGTACATGTGAGCCAGGCTAACATAGTCTGGCTCCTTGTCTTCCTCTAGTGGTTAGGCCATGAATGATGGTTTATAAGACAATGGGCCCAGTCCCCAGCTGGTGGCAATGGATATACAGTTCCACTGGAGGCAGTAGGTCAGATTCACAGATTCTGCAAATTGCTTTTCTTCCACCAAAGTCAATGGAATTACACATGTGTTGAAGAGCTACCCCAAATGTCTTCTCATCTATGCCAGTCTTACACCAGTCTGACTCCTCTGGTTCCAATTAAACCACTCCTAATTTATACAGAAGCAAGACAACTCCCATCATTATTTTCAGTGGCCATGGAACAGGTGGTAGTGGCGAAGCTGTGCAACGGGTATTGTTTGGCATAGAATGAAAGTCTGATTTGCACACACAATTTACACCCATTTAAATCCAAAACTGGACCAGATTTTCTACTAGTGTAAATCACCATAGTGCCAGTGACATCAATGGAGTTAATCTGGATTTGCATTGGTGCAAAAATCAGATGTGTTTGAGTGCAAGGTCATAGAAATACCTGACATTAATGAACATATTCTATGTGAGCAAACTTTAATTAGAGAAAAACGAAAACAAAAATTATTGCTGATTTACCTACACCCGCTAAGTCTCCTCAAGGCAGCTTTGATCTCTTTGTTCCTCAAGCTGTAAATAATTGGATTCATGATTGGTGTAAATACAGAATAGAGAACTGTCGCCATAATATCTAGAGGAGATGGAGAGTTGGAGGTGGGTTTCAAGTAGGCAAAGATGCCAGTGCAAACAAACAAGGAGGCGACAGTGAGGTGAGGAAGGCAGGTGGAGAAGGCTTTATGCCGGCCCTGCTCAGAGGGGATTCTCAGCACTGATTTGAAGATCTGAACATATGACACAGTGATAAAAATAAAGCAGCCTAAGACTAAACACACACTAAAGGCAAGAACCCCAATTTCACTCAGATATGAGTTAGAGCAGGCAAGCTTGAGTAGCTGGGGGATCTCACAGAAGAACTGATCCACCATGTTGCCTCCACAGAAGGTCAATGCAAATGTGTTCCCGGTGTGTAGCACAGAGTAGAGAATTCCACTGATCCAGGCACTGGCTGCTATTTGGACACAAGCTCTGCTGTTCATCATTGTGTCATAATGCAGTGGTTGGCAGATGGCAACATATCGGTCATATGCCATGACGGTGAGAAGGGAAAAATCCGCTCCGAAAAAGAAAAGGAGGAAAAAGACTTGGGCAACACATCCAGCATAGGAAATGGACCTGGTGTTCATGAGGGAGTTGGCCATGGATTTGGGGACAGTGACAGAGATGGAGCCAAGGTCTAGGAGTGACAGATTCATCAGGAAGAAGTACATGGGGGTGTGAAGGTGGTGGTCGAAGGCTATGGCCATGAAGATAAGAAGATTCCCCATTAGGGCTGCCAGGTAAAGCACTAGAAACCCCACAACGTGCAAAATCTTCAGCTCCCAAACATCAGAGAATCCCAGGAGAAGGAACTCGGTCAAGGTGGTTTGGTTGGACATTTTCTTTCTCAGGACATTGTGTGGTGATTGCAGAGGGAGGGACAAGAACAAGGGCCAGTATTAGATCAGTAAAATACCTCTCCTTTTGAGACATCCACCTTAATTTCCTTGAGTCAGACCCTTATCTTGTGGAGATTGGTGTAATATGGGAATGAAGATGGAGGAAACAGTCCCAGTGACTCCAGTGGAGTTACTCCTGATTTACACTGGGGTGAGAGAAAATAGAATCAACTCAATGGACTCCAGTGCAGTTACTCATAATTTACACCAAGGTGATGGAGAGGAGAATTAGGAACAAATGTTTTGAGGTATTTGTATACCTTTGTCACCCAGAGGTGGGCAAACTCTGGATAATGGTGTATAAATGTTACTATTCTCAATTTACCGAGGGGAATCAGGGGTCTGCCTGGCCAGATTCTGCTGTCAGGGCCACTGCTGCAAATGTGGGGTAAATTCACTGCATGCCATGGAATTACTCCACATGTATACTGCTCTAAATGGGAGGAGCATCTCACATGGAGGTGACCAAACCCAGCCATAATTACACAGTGAACAAGAGACAGGAATGCAGCTCAGGAGTCCTGATGCCCCTCCCCCTGTTCTAGCTTGATTCTCATGCTCATTGCGAAAGACAAATGTTTCGGCTCCCCTCCAGCTTCTCTGTCCACTCAACTAACCTCCTTCCCAGAGCTTGGAAGAGAACCCAGGAGTCCTGACTCCCAGTTCACCATCTGCTCTAACCCACTAAATCTAACACCCCTCCCGGAGCTGGAAATACAGGCGAGGAGTTCTGGCTCTACCCACTGGACTAAACTCCCTCCCAGAGCTGGGAACACAAGTGACATGTCTCAACTCTCAGTTCCCTCCTCTAACCATTACATCAGACTGCATCTCAGCCTCTGTCCCAGTGACTCTCCATTGCCATCAGGAATGACTGCTGCGAATGACAATGGAGAGTCATTGGGCCAGTGCATGTGAGAGAGAATGATTCTCCAGCGTGGTACTTGGGTCACTCACCTGGTGTCTGGAAGAGTTCAAGTCCCTGCTCCAGTGATTATTTAATTATTGATACAACGTGGAGCAGCTTGAAGAGGAGAGACTGAGACAGTCATTTCAGAACAGCTCATAGCCTAGCGGCTCAGGCACCCTCCTGTAAATTGAGAATTCAAATCCCTTCTCATCATCAGTCAGAGGGAAGAATTGAACCTGAGTTTGTCACAAGCCAGCAGAGTGCCCTAACCACTCAGCTTCAAGCTATGAGGGGTGCCTGTGCCATACTCCTTATTAGAGACAGAAATAGAACCCCCAGTTCTGGCTCCTCTCCTCTCCACCATGGACTGAATTTCCTCTCAGAGCCACACATAAAACTCAGGAGGCCTGGCTCTCAGTCCCTGCTACTCTTACCCACTAGACCCCAGTCTCTTTCCAGAGCTGGGGATAGAACCCAGGAGTCCAGGCTCTTAGTACCTACTACTGTAACCCACTTGACTCAACTGCTCTTGCAGCAATGTAATAGACCGAAGAAACAATAAACTGAGAACTAGACACAAGCTGATGCTAGATAGATAGATCTAACAACAAACTAACAAAGAGACATGAGTAAGAAAAGAACAGATACAGAGAGTGAGAGTTAAACACAGAACAAACCCAAACTAACAGGTAGATAGAGAACTATAAACAAAGTAATATAGAGAGAAAAGTATAAATAGACAGACAGACAGCAATAACAACAAACTAAAGTATACAGAGAGAAAAATAACAATGAGCTGATAGTGTTAGTCACATTCTAAAAAATGTGTGTGTCAATTTGATCAATTCCCTCACTCCCTTTCCTAAGGTAAATGCTTTGGACTGCCTCAGTTTCCCATGCCCAAATTGATGTAAGAGTGACACTATGAATAAAAAAATCTATTGTCACTCACAATTTCATCCTTAAAGTGCCACTGTGTGACCCACAAATATATTTCATTGCAAGAACAAACTTACGGTGCTGGTCTGTGTGGATATCCTTTCTCTTCCAGCTACACACCGCAAATGGTTACTCCTGTCTCTCTAGCCCCATGCACGCCCCTGTATCAGTCAATCTCTCTATCTAATGCCCTTATCACTTTACTATGAGAGGCCTCCACCACACTGAGGCTGAGCTGCTGAAAATACACTGAGATCTGTGCTGTCTGCAGATAAGCTGTGTGTCAAAAAGGCTGGTGCTGCAGGAAGGTGATTTATCCATGTCTGTTTTCTTTGGGCTTGTCGGACTCACTCCCTGGAGCCCTCAACAGCCCAGAGGCAACAATTAATTTATCTTGCCCTCTACTTCCCTGAAGAGTTTTCAGAAACAAAAATAAACACAATTACAATGAGGCAGCAGGATCTAAAGGAAAGATTGTGAGTCAAACACTAAGGGCACACAGGTCTTGTTCCTGCCTCTGACCTGCTGTGTTACCTTGAGAAAGTCATTCTCTAGGGCTGTTTTTTCCCTTCCTCCCTTTGCCTGTCTTTTCTACTGTAGGTTCCTTGGGGAGGATACTGTGTCTTACCTAATATAATGGGCCTCTCACATTAGGTTCAAGTATCAGATAATTAATTAATTAATTGATTAAAAGCTAAGGTCCAAGATGTCCTGAGATCTGATCCCAGCTATTCCTCTTGCTTTGTTCAGGCCCTTCACCGCTCCTTTCCTCAGTTTGTGACCAGTACCACCTGATTCAGAGGAAAGTCTAAGAGGACCTATAGAGGACAGTGCTCAAATAACCTGCCCATGGTGGAGTCTCATGATCATCATCTTGTGAATGGTCTATTGCGTGAAGAAGATGAGTTTCTTCCCCTCATAGAGTTGTATTTACTACAAAGTAACTACATGCTCTCATTATCCAGATAGGCTGGAATATTCAAAGGATCCTACTGGATTTGTGTGTCTAAATCCCATTGGCTTTGGACAGGAGAGAAGTGCCCAGCTCCATTAATCTTCTTTGACTATCTCTCTTAGTTTATTATTAATTACTTATTTTGTTGATTCCATCACTGACAATTTCAAATCAAGATTGGATGTTTTTCTAAAAGATCTGCTCTAGATATTATTTTGAGGATGTTCTGTGGGCTGGGTTATACAGGAGGTCAGACTAGACAGTCACTATGGTCCCTTCTGGCCTTGGAATCTATTAATCTAATTTGATCTCCACCAAAAATAGGAACAAAATTTCTCCCAAAACCTCACAAAATGGTAGATTTTTTTAAAGATTCTAAATGTCCATGAATTAAAAAAATATTTTTTTCTTTAAATAATGGTGTAGAAGGATTCTGATCCTCTCCCCTGTTTTTGACTAGATCTATTAAAATCATTTCCAGGAGATTTTAGCTGAATTAGGCAACACCTCAGAGTAGCACAACTCCACCTCTCTCTTGGCGATGTAGGCTATTTTGAGTTCATAGAGGGGGCAACATGGCCACCAAAATTCCAATTACTTTTAATGGGAATTTGATATCCCAGTCCCCTAGGTGAAAATCTCCACTCATAGTTTTACAATCAAAACCTGCAATTTTTTTCTGGTGGGATTTTTAAGGCCATTATTCAATATTTTTATTAACAACTTGGATAACGGAGGAGAGAATTTGCTTATAAATCTTGCAGATGAAACCAATCTGGGAGGGGCTGCAAACACTTTGGAGGACAGGATCAGAATTCAAAATGACCTTGACAAATTGGAGTATTAGTCTAAAATCAAAAAAGAGGAAATTTAATAAAGACAAGTGCAAAGTTCTTCTCTTACCAAGGAAAGATCAAATGTAGAACTACAAAATGGGGAATCACTGGCTAGGTGGTGGCATAATTGAAAAGGGTCTAAGGGCTAGAGTGGATCACAAATTGAATATGAGTCAACAATGTGACATAGTTGCGAAAATATAATTTGTATTTGCATGTATTAAAAAAAGTGTTGTATGTAAGACACGGGAAGTAATTGTCCTGCTCTACTTGGCACTGGTGAGACCTCAGCTGGAGTACTGTGTCTGGTTCTGGGTGCCACACTTTGAGGAAGATGTGAACAGATTGGAGAGAGTTCAGAGGAGACCAGCAAAAATGATAAAAGGTTTAGATAATCTGACCTATGAGGAACAGTTAAAAAAACAGGCACGCAGAGGAATGGGGGTTGATATGGAAAAGAGGACCAGCAACCTCAGTCTGTAGCACAATACAAGAAAATGTATTTAAAATACTGTTTGAATGGTACCTCACAGAGCCAGGTTAAGTATAAATATACACCTCTACCCCGATATAATGCGAATTCGGATATAACGCGGTAAAGCAGTGCTTGGGGGGGGGGAAGTGCTGTGCACTCCAGTGGATCAAAGCAAGTTCAATATAATGTGGTTTCAGCTTTAACGCGGTAAGATTTTTTAGCTCCGAGGACAGCATTATATTGAGGCTGACATGTATATATATATATATATATACGGACTAAATGGGGATAAATGTTAGAGAAATTATGGTGAAAGAGGAGATTTGATACGTTGGACATGTCCAGTCACTAGTGAGTATTGTACACAATCCATAAAAAATGACCCAATTGTTGGATATTTATGATCTAATAACCTTCTGGTGATCGTCCTGGGGCTTCCTGGTGGAAATGGTCACACAAAAGGAAATGAAAAATTAACCTTTGATCTTGCTAGTAACTGCTCAGCTATTAGTAACCTCTCAATGGGAAAATAGTCCAACCATTGAGGAATGGTTCAAAACAATATGGGAGGTTGGTTATGGAAAAATTAACACAACAATTACATATTCAGCAAAATAGACAGAGGACAGATAGATACTTAGATAATTGGTTACCTGTTATTCAGTGCTCAAAGTATATTCTCCTGCAAAAACAAAACAAAAACAAACAAACAAAAAAACCAAACCAAAACAAAAAGAAAGCACACCTGTCCAATTCTTTGCATCTGACCATTTGTTAGACATACCTGGTCTGTTAATATGTGAATACAGAAATGTCACTCACTTTAATAAAATCACCAGAAATGACATAGGAGTTATAATGATTCTCACTCTGTACTATGGTAAAAGCCTGTTAAATAGAAAGATCTGGTGATTGTATTCCTGTCTGATGTCTCTTTAAACCAAAGTTCACTGTTGTAATGATTGTTTTGTTTCTGATATTTACAGGACAAGGATTTGTAAACTTGTTAAAACTTCCTAAATAAACAGTTAAAAAAACCTGGGCATGTTGATCAAGCTGCCAGAGAAACGTTCAGCTCCTAGTTTAGACTGATGTAAATTTGCAGTAAATCCACTGACACTCAAGTAGATTCAATGGATTTATACCAGTGTGAGAGAAGAATTAAGCCCATTCTTAAAATTTGCACTGGTCAGAGGTTAAAAAAATGGCATTGTCAGTTGAAGTGTAAAACAATTTCCCTTTTTCTAATGAAACATTTTGATTGACCAGAACAAAACAACTTTTCATTTAAAATTTTTCCTTAATTTTACTTCACAATATGGTCAACATTGAAAGAAAATATTTAGATTTTGTGAAAATGAAACCTGAAACAAAATTGTTTTTGAATTTTTGATTCACCTGAAGATTGGAAAATACCATTTTCAGATTGACCCACAATTATTTTTTTCTGATTTTTCAAAATTGCCAGTGAAATGAAAAATCTATCATTCGCCCAGCTCTATTTGGATTTTGCTTCCCACGTATCATGGAGAATTTGATGTGCTAGATTAGGAGCAATAAAGAAGGAGGAAGGTCAAACTCACACAAACATCCATGCAGTATCTTCCATACACTGTTGCACACACACACACACACTTCACACAAGCAGGCACACATGTATTATCCAACAAGCAAACACTCACTCTAACACACCACTGTAAATGCACCAAACACACTCTTTCCCCCAGCACAAAAACAATTATAGCACACACTTGCTAGCTCTCACACACAAACACAACACCTTTATGTCCCAGTTTAGATGGTGTACTGTGTATAGTGATGTTACAAAACAAGGAACCAGATCTGAGTTTGGCAATGAGAACAAAACACTTTGAGGGCCAAGGCATCAGTTCCCACACTTGGGAATATGAACTGAGAATTGGCAATGCATGGAGGGGGGGCGCTGTCTACAACCCTCTCCCACAAGCAGCTCCCCAGCACTGAAATGGAAACATGGGAACCCATTGGAAGTCTGCTGGCTTCTTGGTGCTGAGGCACTTGCACGATCTATCTCTTTATTCCCATATATAATCTGTTGCCCCACTGTCTTAAACCTTCTGTCTGAACTATGTATATCCATCACTGTGACATTTAAGGAATGTGTAGGGCTGCTGTCATTTCTCCTACATGAGATTATTTATTTATATTGCCTTTGGAACACACCCAATATTATTATTACTACCTAACTTTGGTGAAAAAGTGGCAGCTGTGCAAAATCTGCACAGGGCCTGCTTTCTCCTAGAATGAGGCCAAAGGAGTGTGGTGGCTTATTTTTCTTACCACCTTTGAGATGCTTTGGGGTCGGATGCCTGTTGTGTATTGACTCCAGGTCCGTATTCCGGGGTAGCATTTTTGCCTTTCTCCAAGGTTTGTGAGAGAAGACAACTGGGTTTGGAATATATGTAGCTGATGTATTGATCTATAGTTATAAATTGTGGAACAAGCTCATACAACCTTAACTCTGCCCCCAGGAGCTGATAATAGCCCCATGGATTTCTCTGCGTTAAACTCCAGCTGCATTCCTTGTGTTAGATGTAGCTTACTTGAATGGTGGAGGGAGAAGAGTGGTGTGTTTGTGATATGAGGAGCTCTGGGGATTAGTTGAGGAGCACCATAGACCTGTGTTTGTGATATAGGTAGCTCTGGTCTCACCCCCGCACCCCATGTGTGGGACCAAAGGGAAGATGTACATGTGTCCCTTGAGGGACCTGTCTGCATCATTTCAATACAGAATTGTGTAGGTCATGTCAGTAGCAGGGCCCTGGGGTCATCTTCTCAGCAGTGAGGGGGGATATGAGAGCAGGCTCTGGGTTTAATGAGGGGTGGGGGGAAGTAGAGGTTTACGTGGTCTTATGTGTGCAAGTGTGAAGGGGCGGTAAAAGGGGATGTAGTTAAATTGTACCAATGTGGCATTCTGTGGGGGAGCAGGCCCAGTGTTTGAGTTTAGGGCAAGCACAGGTAACATCTGTCCATCTCAGTGACAAGGCAGAGCGGGAGTGTGGGTATTACAGGTGTTGTGGGGCATAGCCCAAAGGGGGCAGAGTTAAGGTTATGTGAGCATTTATTTTAATTCTGTATGTCCTAAATTTCAGAAGTTTGAGTTTTGCTGAATTGGACCTTCTGGACAGGCATGAGCTCTCACTGGGAGACCTTAACTCTGTTTCAATGAAGTTTTTGGCTATTTAATTTCCTAGCTGGTTGAAGAGAAAAAAAATGTTGGTAGGAGTAAGTGGTCCGTGTGGTGGCTGTAGATAGCAGTACATAAGGATGACGAAAGATGCAAAAGGAACTTTTCAGGACCACCATGGGGGGAGGGATAGCTCAGTGGTTTGCGCATTGGCCTGCTAAACCCAGGGTTGTGATTTCAATTCTTGAGGGGGACACTTAAGGATATGGAGCAAAATCAGTGTTTGGTCCTGCTGGTGAAGGCAGGGGGCTGGACTCAATGACTCTTCAGGGTCCTTTCCAGTTCTAGGAGATAGGTATATCTCCATTACTTTATTTTATTTCTGGACAGGAGCTGTATTCTGTGCCTGTCTGGGTTCCTCTCACATCCACCTCTAGAACCTCTCCATAAGTGCAGCACAAAGCCAGACACATCTGTCTGCCAGTGAAGTGGCCTATTTATCTTAATGAGCTATTCTGAGCAGAGTGAGAACCCCTCCAGGAGACGGTGCAGCCTGAAACAATCGCTTCATGATGTGTGAACTGCTCCACTTGTATCAGCACCCCAGTGCCAGCAGGTCTTCACAGTGTTGTTGGTGCACGCTCCACATGTGCCTCTTCTCAGCTTCACACCACAAGGGACGGCGCTTCCCTAGACCCCGCAAACATGATCCCAAGATTATGTGAGGTGAGCAGTGAGCATTGGACCCCCATATTTGGGAACCCCCGGATATTGGTATAGACATGGGAGGGGAATGTGGGGATGTCAGGTGCTCCTTTCCCCATTTTCCCCAAGGCTGCTGTCACTCACCCTCATGTTACCCTCCCCATCTCCTGACCCCCAAACCGTCTCCTGACCCCCAACTCATCTCCTATCCACCCTCCTTATTTATCCTTCTCCCAATAATCTCCCCTCCTTTCACTGCCCCTAAAACTCCTCTCTTCCTTTCTCACCAACTCTTCTGCCCCCAATCATCGCCCTCCCCCAGTGAGCATGTGTATGGGTTATGTATTTTCATTTCAAAAATAGTGTCAGCACCTTCTCAATATTCGGCTGTGCTCAAGTGACAGTTCCCCAAGATTAGAAACCCTTCAACAGAGGCAGATGCCTCCTGTTTTTAGTCACAGATTTCTGCCCAGGGTTAGATTTTAAGTCACAGGGCCTAGGTTTGTTGGCCAGAACATTCTTCTTTCAGCAGCTGTGGGGCTGTGAGTCAGAAACAGCTTTCATCCAGCTCCTCCTCTCGCCATGCACATGCACAGTGCAATCCGTTCAGCGCGACTCCAAGCACTGCAAAGGCTGACGCGCCTCACTGAGAACTAAACACTGTGGCTAATAACACTGTCACTTTATTTCCCCCTGAGGCCCAGTGGGTGGACTGCACTCTGCTGGGGTGGCCCTTGAGCTTTGGAGACCCTGGTGTGAGGATCTGAGCCCCGGTTTGATCTCTAGCTGTGCACAATAAATCAGCACCAAAATGCATCAACTATAAGAAAAGTTAGAAATACTCCACTGCAGTCAACTGATTTCCCTCTCACTCAGCCTAGTGTAAATCAGGAGTAACCCCACTTGAGTCAATGGGGCTGATTCCCCTGTCACTCATCTCACGGTAAGTCCATGGTGTTATACTGGAGTATGTCTGGTTTCAGGGAGAGAAGATTCATGCCCTTTGACTCCAAACACTGACACATCCTCCACCCCCTGAATGTTCTTACTCTAGTCTCTGGATGTCTCCTTCCCTCTGCCTCACACAGCCCAGACCTCCAAACAACCCCCACAGCCCTCCTTCCCCTCTGACAACCGTCCAACTCACGGACGCTCTCAGTCCCTGTTCTTTGAGATTCCCCTTCCCATGGCCAGAACCAATTCTCCACCCAGAGTTCCTGACTCAGCTTCCTCAGAGATCCCGGCTGAACCCCTCTGCCCACAAGTCCTCTCCTCTGCTCAGCCCCACTCCGTTGACGTGGCCCCAGACCCAGGGAACAGCCCCCCATCCCTGCTTCCTTCTGTCCCGCCTATAAACACCAGACATTCTCTCCTGCTTCTCTCCATTGGCCAGCTTTGGCCACCACTTCCTTCCCACACCACTCTCCTCCTTCCTCTGCCTGGCCCTCTCTAGAGCTGGGGGGGGGGGGCGCGTTCAGTCCCTCATCCCATTTATTCCATCACCTCTCAGCCAAGCCTGCCTGAGGAGGGGAGCAGGGAGCGCTCATCTGCAGAGTAGATCCCTGTCTGCTAGGAACTGCAGAGACCCGGCAACTCAGGACATCCAGCAAAGGGACACGACAGCGGCTGCTGGATAATACAGTGATGGGGACATGAGAGAGAGGGCTAACCAAACAATCCTAGCAGTAGGTGCATAGATAGATAGATAGATAGATAGATAGATAGATAGATAGATAGATAGATAGATAGATATGACCGATGATTCCTAACACTGGAGGCTCAAATGCATCGCAAGCTAGGAAAAATTCCACAAAGACCAGCACAGTAAGTTTACCATTTAAATTAAATATGTTAGAGCATTAATATACAGGGCTAATTTAAGAACATAAATTTGAATTATGTTGGAACTCCTTAAGACTTTTGCTATCAAGTCAATCAACCATCTAGAGCCTACCAGCGCTTTTTTTTATCAAAAAAAATTGGGTTTTCATAATAGACTCCCCAAAATCTCCAATTTTTCATGTTTTGGCAAGTGAGAAACAAACATTTTTTGTAGCAAAACTAATTTTTTTCTGCCTAGATTCACCCAAAAATGAGTTTTCAGTATTCCTGTGTGTATATATAGAAAGTCTCAGGTATCCTCAAATATATTTCATGAAGTATCCATGAAATATATTTGAGGATACCTGAGACTTTCTATGAAAACACAATTATTTGAAAACACAATTTTCCTTTGAAAACAATTTAAGTAGAAAATTTCTGGCCATGCATAATTGGAAACTGAGCTTTAAGAAAGCCTGGGGAATGCAAATATTGTCCAATAATATAATAATTTCAAAGCCATACATTCTATTTAATCTCTTTTTATTTGCAGCCATTGGTTCATACAGTTAGTTATGCCTAGGGCTCCAGTGAGGCCTATGCTGACTGCAGCCGAACCCTGGCCATTGCCCTTGTCCTTCCCTTCACAGCCATTACACCATGTACTGAGGAAGAAAATGTCCAACCAAATCACCATGATCGAGTTCCTTCTCTGGGATTCACTGACATTCAGGAGAGGCAGATTTTGCATTTCATGGTGTTTCTAGGGATTTACCTGGTAGCCCTTACTGGGAATCTTCTCATCATCAAAGCCATAGCCCTCGACCACCATCTTCACACCCCCGTGTATTTCTTCCTGATGAATCTGTCCATCCTAGACCTTGGCTGCATCTCCATTGTCGATCCCAAGTCCATGGCTGTTATACCCTTGGGGGCAGCCGGTTTAGGAAGAAATCACTTGAGGCCAGACAGCAGACAGCTAACAAAACTACCATTTTATTTACAGACACAGAGCTCACCCAACTGGCTGAAGCTGGCTGGGCTATCCCCTAATAATCTAACTCAGTTGCCATAGGAACAAAAAACATGACAACCAAATACACAACAATGGCCAATTCCCTCATGAGCACCAAGGTCATTTCATATTACGGATGCATCATCCAAGTCTTTTTCTTCCTTTTCTTTGCTACAGCTGAGCCTCCCTTACTAATCATCATGGCGTACGAATGGTACATTACCATCTGCCAACCACTGCACTACAAGTCAATGATGAACAGGAGAGTTTGTGTCCAAATAGCAGCCAGTATCTGGATCAATGGTGTTCTCAATTCTGCACTGCACACTGGGAACACGTTTGCAATAATCTTCTGTGGAGACAATGAGATGGAGCAGTTCTTCTGTGAAACCCTCCAGATCCTCAAACTTGCCTCCTATGACTCATATCTCAGAGAAATTGGGGCTATTGCCATTAGTGTGTACTTTGCCTTAAACTGCTTTTTTAAATATATATAAAATTGTGTCTTATATTCTGATCCTCAAAACAGTGCTGAGAATTCCCTTTGAGCAGAGCTGGCATAAAGCCTTCTCCACCTGCATTCTTGACCTCATTGTGGTCTCTGTGTTTGTTTGCACTGCTAGTTTTAACTATATCAAACCCACCTCCAGCTCAGTCTCAAGTCTGAATCTCATGGTGGCTGTTTTATATTCCGTGGTGCCTCCCATGATGAATCAGATCATTTATAACGTGAGGAACAAGGATATCAAAGCTGCCCTATGGAAAATGATTGGGTCAAGGCTATTCTCCAAAAAAATAAAATGGCCATATTTCTCCCATGACCATCGTCTCATTCTGTGTTTCTTTATAAATATAATCAACTGATGACATTATTGTCTCCATGAGAACATAACGTGCAATCCGTTTATGCACACTGAGGTATTTATACTGGTGTAAATATCTAGAAAAACTGCACTCAGGTCAATGGAGTTACTATAAATTTCCACCTGTATAAATATCCTGTGTTCACAAAGTGGCTAATGTCAGATGCTTCAGAGAGAATGAACAGAACAGGACAATTATTGAGTGACCCATCCTGTGTTGTCCAATTCCAGCATCTGGCATCCAGAGGCTTAGGGACACCCAGAGCATCCCTGACCCTCATGGTTAATAGCCATTGATGGATCTATCCTCCATGAATTTATAATGTCTCGCTATCCATCCATCCCCATACATTCCCCTCCATCTATTGATCAATCGATCAGTCTGAGGATTTTGTACTGCCACCCATCACCATGGTATCAGAGCACTTTCCACATAAAAAGAGTTATCATATCAAAGTCACACATGGGGTCTCTGGCTCTTCTCCTTTTTTCAGGGTGGGGAATAAAAATTCTGCCCCTGCTGTAGTCCCTAGGCCAGAGGAGCTCTCTGCCCCCACTACTGACCCAGGGCTGGAAGAGCTATCAGCCTCCGCCATGGCCATGGGGCTCAAGGTGTCAGCTACTGCCCCCAGCAGCAGGGCTCTTTTGCTATAATGGACCTGTGGCTTTAACAAACAAATGGCTTGGATCCCCAGGGGCTGGTTATAGCGAAGATGTACTGTATTTTGTTGGTTGGTTGATTTCTTTCTTTGTTCCAGATGTTTTTGGTGGGTGGGGGTTTGGGAGGGCGAGGTATGCTTGATTGGAGGGGAGTATCCATTTGATGTCATCAAGTATTGGGTACTACTAGATCAGGCCCTAGACAGAGCACACGCCTATCTTCCACTGGTTTGTGGTTCGCTAGCAGACACAGGGGCCTCCCTGACTGGACTGAGGCATCTCTCTGTAAGCTAGCACACACTCCTCTCCTCAGCATCTCCCATCGGCTAGCTCAGGCACCTCCTCTCCTAGCATGTGGATTTTGTGACTCCCATTCTTGGGTGTCTGTCTCTCTCTATCTGTTTTATAGGGAGCCCGGAGGCCTGACTCAGGCTGTGTGACCCTATTGTTGTCCCAGTGATTTTCTAGGTGCCTAAAAGTTAGGTGTTGCTGCACTGTGGGTCACCACGCCTGGTTCTCTTTATGGATCTAGGCCCCAGGGGTATTTAGGCATCTAGTGGGATTTGGAAAAGCAATTAGGCATCTAACTCCCATTGAAATCAATACGTTTTGGACACCTATACCCTTTAGAAAAACCTACCATGCACCTAAGCACCTTTGAAAACCAGGCCTTAGGTGATGAAGTGCAGGTGTCTATACTGGGCAATGATACCCTGGTATGCAGCTATGGGACCATTGACTCATGATCTTCAATATCCACCAGAGATCCTAGAATCACAGAAATGTCGGGCTGGGAGGGACTGGAAGTCTCTTGTTAGTTTGGTCATTAATTGAGAGCCCTGGAGAACTAAATCCTTCTTTGTACCTATAAAGCAAGTGCACTTCTCCAGGCAGTGTATCTGACATGTAGACGTGTGGACTCACCCCTGCAGCGCCTCCTGCTGGTGACTCCTGGGAATTAGCTCAGTTCCAGCTCCAGAACATCCTCTGCAGGCTGGTGATCCACCTGTCCTCTGGCTCCCGAGTCCCTCCCTGGACCTGTTGCCCTTTTACCTGGGGTGCTGCCCCTGGCAGTAACCCCTCAGTCTTAGGGTCTCCCCTCCCCAGGGAACCCCCACTATTCCCACCTTGCCTCAGTATACGGCTACTGCCAGTCATTGTCTAGCCCCCACACCCTGGGGCAGACTGCAGTATCAGCCACTCATCACTGGCAAGGTTGGATTTGGACCTGCTGCCTTGGCCTTTCCCTGGGCTGCCCCCTGCAAGCCCCAGTACCTTTTAGCCCAAAGCTAAGCTGTAGCCTGGGTCTTTCCAGGCTGGGCCTCCCCAGCTCCTTTGCCTTTCCCCAGCCCTGCTTCACTCAGGTACCTTGTGTTTAGCCCCCTTCAGCCAGACCCTTGTCCCTCTACACACACAGGGAGACTGCCTGGGCTCCTGGCTCACAGCCTTTTTATACAGGCCAGTTGTGGCCTGATTGGGGTGTGGCCCAGCTGCAGCCTCTTCCCAATCAGCCCAGCTCAGTAGCTCCCAGCCACAACCTTCCCCCAGGGCTGTTTTAAGCCCTTCAGGGCAGGAGCAGGGTGAGCTCCCTGCTACAGACATCTAACCTGAAGGTGTCATGTCTAGGGGGAAGACAGGAGGTTGGTCTAAGACCAGAGCTGTAATTTTCTAAGAGGCCTAAGGAGTCAATTTCCCAAGGACTCCTTTAACTCCATTAGGCCCTACTCCAGAAGGGAGCCACAATGTTCACTGTTGGACAATATACCCACCACCAGTGCCTCTGGGGCAGAATGCAGAAGATCCAGTTTGTTAGAACTTATTCCTGGTAGAGGAGATTTCTAGGAAGCTGTGCAGAAGCTATTTGGGAGTGGTGGGCATGGCCTGTAGCTGGCTATTCATTTGGTTTTAAGCTGGATAAAACCCTTTTTGTGTGGTTTGTCCCCTGTGTGGTACTGAGAGAAAACCAGACGTGGTTTTGTCCAGTATCACGGATGAGGGACGCATGCAAGGTCACACTGGCAGGAAGGGCCATGAGGTAGGGGCAGGGCCACAGTTTTCCCAGAAGTACCAGAATGTCAGGTGTGATGTTGCTTTCTAGAAATAATAAACCCCATAATGCTTTATAGAAATATGCTTGTAAGTGTAAATATGACAGGACTGGAATATGTTTTATGTTAGATGTGCCATTTAACATCTCTCTGCAAAGGTTATTATCTACTGGATATATTCATCTTATTTACATTCATGTATTATTTTGTATTCGAACTTATGAATATTGGCAATGTACTTGTTTGATTTTAAGTAGCTTCAGTGAATCAGTTGGTCAACTTCTTGATAAAAGGCTATTCTCAGTAAGTGCCCAATCAAGACACACTTAAGCTAACAATGAACTCTGAGAGACACCAATCCACATCTGAGCTTTCCTGGGAATGTGGCATTGTCCGGTAAAGTTTTGAGTCATTCATGGACATATGAGTTGCCCATGTGAATCCAAAACTTCATCTTGCTGCTGGACCCTGCATAGGATAGGAGAAGTAGTTTCCACCCACAAGAGAAATTCTATTTAAGCCCCTGGAAACCCTCCATTCTGTCTTCATCTGGCTCAAGAGATAGCCTCTTCACCCCCATAGGATACCTGAAAGAAACTCTAAAAATGGATAGTAACCACAGGGGTGTGAGTAATTGCTGGACCCAGACTAGAAGGAGGCTAGGCTGTAAAAGAAGCTTACTGGAACATCTCTGAGGGTGAGAGTTCATCTGGAATCATTTTCTTACTATATTAGGCTTAGACTTGCATGTTTTGTTTATTTTGCTTGGTAATTCACTTTGTTCTGTTATTTCTTGGAACCACTTAAATCCTACTTTTTTTTTTAATAAAATCACTTTTGACTTATTACTTAACCTAGAGTATGTATTAATACCTGAGGAAAGGGGCAAACAGCTGTGCATATGTCTCTATCAGCGTTATAAATGGTGAACAATTTATTAGTTTATCCCTTATAAACTTTATACAGGGTAAAATGGATTTATTTGAGGTTTGGACCCCATTCAGAGTTGGGTATGTGGGTGTTGGAGACAGGAACACTTCTTAAGCTGATTTCAGTTAAGCCTGCAGCTTTTGGCGGATGTGATTCAGACATGGGTCTGTGTTTGTAGCAGTCAAGCGTGTCTGGCTCAAACCAGGCAGGGCACTGAAGTCCCAAGCTGGCAGGGAAGACAGGCTCAGAACTAGTCCAGGCACAATAGGTGGCAGTTCCCAAGGGGGTTTCTGTGATCCAACCCATCAGATCTGGTATTCTGGTATTCTGGGAATGCATCAGTGGCCAACCTAGTTGAGGGAAGAGCTGGGAAACTTTTTTCTGAGCCCTTGGCAGATTGTTTAACATAGCAGCATCTGTCATGAAGAGGTTGAGGAAACCATTTCCCATTGACAAGTTAATTTGACCAGCTCTACCAACATGAGCTGAGAGCAACACACACACCCTTGCCCATGCCATGCATCTTCTGTCTCCAGGGTGCAGAGGGACTAGGAATGGGCATGTCTTAGATGATCCAGGAATAAACCTCCCTCTCCTCTCACTAGGGAGTCCCTCCCCTTTTAGGTCTCACTCCCGCTGCTGTTGTGCAGTTGCTTGGTAGGCAACATCAGCCTCTGATTAGCGTAGGTATAACGTCCCCTGAAGTTCTCAGGCCACTTCCGCGTATGCGAGAGTCACCATCTAATCTAGGCTGGCACCCGGGGGACTCAACCAGAGACATCTAGGGTCCAAAGTACGAGCTTCTACAGCTTGAATTGAAGAGCCAGGCTGCCTGACAGTCACGGGAACAGCCACCTATCCTGTAGGTGGAGCACAGAGGGGCCTCATAACACGTCCTGCCCATGGGTGGGGTTTATACAATGACACTACGCGGCTGCAGAGGTCAAGGGCTTCATCTGAGCTGAAGTCACCTCCCCCAGCCAGCAGGACAGGGCGTCACAGACAGATGTACTAATGCTGCTTGTAATCGTGTGGGTCCGGGGCTCAACCCTCCACGGGGAGGAGGGGAGCCACACCGGCCCGTTACACTCCCCCCCCCCTCAAGTCTGGCTCCCACTTGTCGGGGCAGGATCCTTCCATCTCCCTGAGGCGGGATAGGAAGTCAGCGTTGGTGTGGTCCTTACCTGCCCAGTGTTGGATGTTAAAGGCATAGGGTTGCAAGGCCAAATACCAGCGCATGATACGGGGGTTGTTACCCTTCATGCGCATCAACCACTGGAGGAGCACATGGTCTGTGACGAGGGTGAATGGGGCAACCAGAAGGAAAAACCGGAGGATGTCACAGGCCCATTTCACTGCGAGGGCTTCCTTTTCAATCACAGCATAATTCCGCTCGCGGGGGAATAATTTCTGGCTTAAGTACAATACCGGGTGGTCTCCCCCATCCACTTCCTGGGACAGGACAGCTCCTATGCCTGTCTCTGATGTGTCTGTTTGGAGGATGAACAGTTTGTTGAAATCCGGGCTATACAAGACCGGTTCCTGACACAGGCAGCCCTTGAGCGTCCTGAAGGCAGTCTCGCACTCAGGGGTCCACTGCACTTGTCGGGAGCTATTCTTGGTTAGCAGCTCAGTTAGGGGTGCTGCGATCGAGGCAAACTGCGGGATAAACCGCCGGTAATACCCCGTGAGGCCCAGGAATTGCCACACCTGGTGTTTTGTTGTTGGCGTTGGACAGTCTGCGAGGGCTTGTACCTTCCCCACAAGGGGTTTTATTCATCCTCCTCCAACTGTGTAGCCGAGATAGGTGGTCTCTTGCCAGGCTATCCGGCATTTCTTGGGGTTAGCTGTCAACCCTGCCTCCCGCAAGGTTCTTAGGACCGCGGCGACCCGGTTTAGGTGATCCTGCCAGCGGTGGCTGTAAATCACTACGTCGTCCAGATAGGCGGCCGCATACTCCTGGTGTGGCCGTAGTAGATGATCCATTAGCCGCTGGAAGGTCGCCGGGGTGCCATGGAGCCCGAAAAGCATTTGGGTAAACTGATAAAGTCCTGATGGAGTGGCAAAGGCGGTCTTCTCTTTGGAGCCCTCGTCAAGCGGGATTTGCCAGTAGCCTTTACTAAGATCCAGGGTAGTGATAAACTGAGCTTCCCCAAGGCGTCCTAGGAGCTCGTCCACCCTGGGCATCGGATAGGCGTCAAAGCGAGAGATGGCGTTTACCCGCCGGAAATCTATGCAGAACCGGCGGGTGCCATCTGGTTTGGGCACCAGAACCACTGGACTGTGCCACTCGCTTCGGGACGGCTCGATAACCCCCAGGGCCAACATGGCCTGGACCTCCTCTTCAACCTCCTGGCACATGCGATATGGTACAGGCCGGGTGGTTTCTCGTATCGTCTTCCCTGGCTCGGTTTGGATCGTATGACAGGCCAGGGTCGTGTAGCCCGGTACCGTCGTAAATGTCTTCCAGAAGACCCGCAGGAGACATTTGGCCTGCTTACGCTGTTCCTCCGTGAGCGAGTGGCCCAGCGGGGGCTCCTCCAAGTCCCCCGTCTGGATCACCTCGGGGCCCAGATCCGGTTCGGGTGGGTAAGGGTAGATTAGCAGGCCCTCCCGGTCGCGCCAAGGTTTTAACAGATTGACGTAGTATAGCTGGGTCTTCTTTCATTGATCTGTCTGGTGAACCCCATAGGTAACGGGTCCCACTCTTCGAGTTACTTCATACGGCCCCTGCCAGCGGGCCAATAACTTCGACTCGCTGGAAGGTAGGAGCAGCAGGACCCGGTCCCCAGAAGCAAATTCCCGTGCCTGCGCCTCCCGGTTGTAGTTTCGCTCCTGTCTCACTTGGGCTATCCTCAAGTTCTCCCGTGCCAGGGTGCCTGCTTGAGTGAGGTACTCCCGCAACTGGAGGACGTACTGAAGGAGACCCTGGGATGGGGAGGCCGACTGTTCCCAGTTCTCCCGCATTAAATCTAGGAGGCCCTGTGGCCTCCGTCCGTATAACAATTCAAATGGGGAGAACTTTGTTGATGCCTGCGGGACCTCCCGGATGGCCAGCAACAGGGGTGGTAGGAACTGATCCCAGTGGCGTAGCTCCCCCGAGGGAAATTTCTTCAGCATTTCCTTGAGGGTGCGGTTAAACCGCTCCACCAACCCATCGGTTTGCGGATGGTACACGGAGGTGTGGAGCTGTTTCACCCCTAGGAGCTCGGAGACCTCTTTGAGTAGTCGGGATGTAAAATTAGTACCTTGGTTGGTTAGGATTTCCTTGGGCAACCCTACGAGGGCAAAAATCTTTACCAACTCCCCGGCAATAGTCCAGGCTGTGATGCTCCGCAAGGGGATAGACTCTGGGAAGCGGGAGGCGTAGTCCACGAGGACCAAGACGTACTGGAAGCCGGTCGCGCTTCTGGGGAGCGGGCCTACTAGGTTCATGGTGACCCGTTCGAACGGGGTCTCGACCAACGGCATGGGGACTAGGGGCGCCTTGGATACCCGAGGTGGAGCGGCCAGTTGACACTCTGGGCAGGAGTTACAATACCGCTTCACTTCTTGGTCGAGTCCGGGCCAAAAGAACCGCGCCAGGATGCAGGCGAGGGTCTTCTCATGCCCTAGATGTCCAGCGGCCAGCACGTCGTGGGCCAATCTCATCACGGCCCGCCGGTGACAGCGGGGTACCAGCAACTGCGTTTGTGGTTCCCGTGTGCGAGGGTCCCGGTCGACCCGGTAGAGTCTGTCCCCGGCACAGTTCGAAATGGGGCCACTGGGTGGCTCGATGAGGATCGATCACGGATCCGTCTACGGCCGTGAGTTGCTCATAGGCCCAGCTAAGAGTAGGGTCCGCGCGCTGGTCGCGGCAAAAGTCAGTGTCGAAACGGGGTTCGGGGCGGGCCTCTCCCAACGGTCCACTGGCTTCTTGGCCTCCTGCTTCGTTCTCCTCACCGTCCTTCTCCGCCTCTGGCAGAGATTCCTGGGGTTCGGCCGCTAACGCCGGAGTTGACCGGAGAACCTCCTCGAAGGTGGGCCAGTCCCGCCCCAGGATCACGGGGTACTCCAGGCGGGGTGCCAGGCTGACTACTAACTGTCGGGTGAAACCACCCACTGTTAGCCGGACTCAAGCGCTTGGGTAGGGTCGGACGTCCCCATGAATGCACTGCAAATGGATTGGCTTCAAATGGGGGTCGACCGGGGGTCCCAGAGCCTGGCGAACCAACGTCTGGCCGCACCCAGAGTCAATCAAGGCCTGCATGGCTTGGTCCTCAACCATCACCGGGACCGTGAGCTTGGGGTAATCGGGCCCGGCCGGACCTCGCGTAGACCTGCCCAAAGCTA
Source organism: Mauremys reevesii (assembly GCF_016161935.1). Lineage (NCBI taxonomy): Eukaryota > Metazoa > Chordata > Testudines > Geoemydidae > Mauremys > Mauremys reevesii. The sequence goes on along the minus strand of NC_052637.1, from coordinate 9,884,623 downwards.
CAGTCCATTTTGGGGCAGTCCCGTTGTAGGTGTCCCGCCTTCCCGCATCCAAAGCAGGGACCGAGCTCGGGGCATCCACTCCAAGGGAGGGCTGCTCGTGTACTACGAGGGGGGCTCTGACGGGCCCTCGGGGCCCCCTGATTGAAGGCTGGGGTTACCAGCTGGGGGGCTGCGTCCGAGCGCTGAGGTTGGGACACCGCCCGGGAGTCTGATCCGTGACCCGGACCTCGCGGGCTGGGCAGGTTGGTCACCTTCTCATTATGGGGGCATTCAGGCCCAGAGGTAGGTGGCCAGAAGGTGGGCCCTATGGAGGCTTCCGCGGCTAGGAAGCCCTCCATCAGCGAGACGGTATCAGCCAGGGTCACTGGCCGGTGGCGGAGTACCCAAGCCCTTCCCCAGGCGGGCAGGGTGTGGACAAATTGCTCCAAAACCACCTGCTCGGTTACTTCTTCCGCCGTCCTGACCTCCAGTTGCAGCCACCAGCGGCAGGCCTCCTTCAAAGTCTGGGCCACCATCTGGGGACGGGCGCCCGCAGGGTAGGTCTGGCACCGGAAACGCTGTCTAAAGGTCTCTCGGCTGACGTCCAAAGCGTCCAGGACCGCAGCTTTCACTCGGTCGTAGTCCCTGGCCTCTTCCGTCGCCAGTCCGCGTTAGGCCGCTTGGGCCATCCCAGTCAAATACGGGGCCAAAAGGGTGGCCCATTGGTCTCAGGCCCACCCTGCGACAAGGGCCACCCACTCAAACGTGACCAAGAAGGCCTCGGGGTCGTCATCTGGGCCCACCTTGGTCAGGCGCAGGGGGGCAGCCGAACGTGGGCCCCTCCCAGCACCCTCACCCGCTGGCCAGTCAGCAGGGCGGGGGGCAGTGCCCATGAAGTGCTGCAGCTGGCTCCCCAGCTGCTGTACTAGCTGCTGCTGCTGTTCCAGCTGAGCCGCTTGCTGCTGCTGCTGTTGTTGGAGATGGGCGGCATCTTGTTGCTGCTGCTGCTCCAGTTGGGCGGCATGCTGCTGCTGCTGCAGCTGGGCCGCCTGCTGTCGCTCCTGGCTCTCCACCAGCAGCTGGAACAGCCGCTCCATATCCATTTTTCTGGCTAGGAAGGGGCGAACCACCACCCGCTTACTGGCCCCTTCTCACAGGGGCAAGGGTTCGAAGTCCCTCGTCAGGTGCCACTGTAATCGTGTGGGTCCGGGACTCAACCCTCCACGGGGAGGAGGGGAGCCACACCGGCCCATCATTCCTATGAGGGTTCTGGCTGGCTCCTTTAAGACTGAGCAATAAGACAAGAATCAGTTAGGGCTCAGGCCTTCTGCTGCAAGGCTGAGCAAAACTACAGTTCAGGGAGCTCAGGCCCTTTGTGGCAGGGGCTGAGCGGCAAACAGTTCAGGGAGCTCAGGCCCTTTGTGGCAGGGGCTGAGCGGCAAACAGTTCAGGGAGCTCAGGCCCTTTGTGGCAGGGGCTGAACAGTAAACAGTACAAAATGGCTCAGGCCCTTTGTGGCAGGGGCTGAGCAGTAAACAGTACAAAATGGCTCAGGCCCTTTGGTTCAGGGGCTGAGCAGAAAACAGTACAAAATGGCTCAGGCCCTTTGGTTCAGGGGCTGAGCAGTAAACAGTACAAAATGGCTCAGGCCATGGCTCAGGGGCTGAGCACTGGGGTGAGGGGGAAAGCTGCCACCCGTGAGTGGGGTGGCAGGGGGGGCGCAGACCCACCCACTCCACTGCATCCCAGCCCGGGGCCCTAGCAGCGGCTACTACCGCTGCTGGTCAGTGGGGTCCTGACCGCAACACACTGACATGGGTACAGGTTGGTCTGCAGCCTGACTAGGGTCGGCTGCCCCCGGGCCACTTCCGATTTCCCCCTCTGGGCCTACCTGGTCCATGCCGTCCGCTCCCGGGAGATCCACAGCATGGGCTCCTCGCAGCCCTGGCTCAGGGGTAGATCCGGCAATTCCTCAGGGAAGTCCAGCCAGTTCTGCTCTGGGGGTTCCTCGGGGTAACAACAGCGGAGAGGGGAGGTCTCCGGCGGCTCCTCGTCGTAGGTGGCATGGGGAAGCTCCGGCAGGTCCTCCCAGTAGCGAGCGAGGGGAAGCTCCGGCCAGTCCGGGTAACTGCTTTGGGCCCCCCCGGCTTCCCCATCACGAGCTCCCTCGGGCAGGTCTGCTCCCAGCGGTGGCTGGGCCCTGACTGAGCTAGGATGGCCGGCTTTTATACTTCTGGGTCGCCGCCTCACCCTCTGAGGGGCGGGCTCACTGCTCTGTAGCCCCGCCCCTTCCGGTGTCCGGGGCTCAACCCTCCCAGGGGAGGAGGGGAGCCACACCCGCCCGTTACACAGCTCCATGGGCTCTACTGGAGACTAGATGGTTCTGTGTCATTGGCAGAGAATAGGAGAGACTGAGGGGCACCTGTGCCCGAGGCCCCCTTAATGGCAGGGAAATGATTTAGATACACCCAGAAAATCCTGGCAAATAACCAGCACCATACGCTGCCGAGGAAAGTGAACACTTTACACCCTGCCAATTTGACCAGGGAGGAAATTCCTTCCTGACACCCATATGGTGATCAGTGAGCATGTGGGCAAGAACCTGCCAGCCAAGAACCCGAGAAAAAGAGAATGGCTTGGTGTCAGGTAAGAGCCCTGGCACATCCCGCCCAATGTCCCATTTCCAGCCAGGGCTGCCCAATGCTTCAGAGATTTAAAAAAAAAAACTCCTAGAATACACGGTCAGGGGCAGGAATCCCTTCCATGAATCCCTGAAGCATGAGCTTTTAGGAACATAAGACATGCCCCTCAAGTAATCCCCAATGTTGCTGAGTTCTGCCCCTCACCATCACAAGCAGCCACGTCATACAATCCCACTCAGACATCTGTTCAGTTCTCTTTTAAAACAAATTTTGTGATTTGCCCCCCACAACTCCGATTGGGAGGCTGCTCCAGAACCTCACCCCACTGGTGGTTAGAAACCTTCCTGTAATTTCTAGCCAGTCTCTCCATCTCTCACACACCTGAATGTACACATGAGCCAGACAGACATAGGCTGGCTCCTTGTCCCCCTCTCGTGGTTAGGCCATGAATGGTGGTTTATACGATAATGGACCCACTCCCCAGATAGTGGCAATGGATATAAAGCTCCTTTGGAGGCAGTAAGTCAGATGCTGCAAATTGCTTTAGTGCCACCAGAGTCAATGGAACTACACCGATGTGTTGAAGATCTACCCGAAATGTCTTCTCACCTACCCCAGTCTTACACCAGTCTGACTCCTTTGGTTCCAACGAAACCACTCCTGATTTATACACACAAGCAAGACAACTCCCATCATTGTTTTCACTGGCCATGGAACGGGTGCAAGTGACCAAGCAGTGTAACAGGTATTGTTTTGGCACGGAATGAAAGTCTGATCCCTCTCTTGCACACAATTTACACCCATTTACTCCACAACTGTCCCAGATTTTCTACTGGTGTAAATCACTCCAGTGGCAGTGACATCAGCGGAGTAAATCTGGATTTGCATTGGTGAAACTGAGGTCAAAATCAGACCTCGTTGTGTGCAAGCTGTGTGGTCATGGAAATCACTGACATTAATGAACAGATACTAGGTAAGCAAACTTTAATTAGAGAAAGACAGAAAATTAATTCTTGGTGAATTACCTACACCCAGTCAGTCTCCTCAGGGCAGCTTTCCTTGTTCCTCATGCTGTAGATAATTGGATTCATGATTGGTGGCAATACGGAATAGAGAATTGCCACCACAAGATCCAGAGCAGATGGGGAGCTGGAGGTGGGTTTCAGGTAGGCAAAGGCCCCAGTGCAAACAAACAAGGAGACCACAGTGAGGTGAGGAAGGCAGGTGGATAGGGCTTTATGCTGCCCTGCTCAGAGGGGATCCTGAGCACTGATTTGAAGATCTGAACATACGACAAAATGATAAAAACAAAGCAGCCTAAGACTAAACATACTGTAAAGGCAAGAACTCCAATTTCACTCAGATATGAGTCAGAACAGGTGAGCTTCAGCAGCTGGGGGATTTCACAGAAGAATTGATCCACCATGTTGCCACCTCAGAAGGTCAATGCAAATGTGTTCCCGGTGTGTAGCACAGAGTAGAGAATCCCATTGATCCAGACACCAGCTGCTAGTAAGATACAAGCTCTGCTGTTCATCATTTCCTCATAGTGCAGTGGTTGGCAGATGGCGACATATCGGTCATACGCCATGACGGTGAGAAGGGAAAAATCTGCTCCCAACAAGAAGAGGAGGAAAAAGACTTGGGCAACACATCCAGCATAAGAAATGGACCTGATGTTCATGAGGGAGTTAGCCATGGATTTGAGGACGGTGACAGAGATGGAGCTGAGGTCTACCATGGACAGATTCATCAGGAAGAAGTACATGGGGGTGTGAAGGTGTTGGTTGAAGGCAATGGCCATGAAGATGAGAAGATGCCCCATCAGGGCTGCCAGGTAAATCACAATAAACACCACAAAGTGCAAAATTTGCATCTCCTGAAAATCAGAGAATCCCAGAAGGAACTTGGTCACGATGGTTCGGTTGGACATTTTCTTTCTCAGGACATCGTGTGATGTCTGTGGAGGGAGGGAAAAGAGCAAGGGCCAGCATTAGTTCAGTAAAATAAGTCTCCTTTTAAAAAACCACCTTAATTTAATTGAGTCAGACCTTTGGCTTGTGAAGATTGGTGTAATATGGGAATGAAGATGGGGAAAACAGCCCCACGGACTTTAATGGATTTACTCCTGATTTACACTGGGGTGAGAGAAAGCAGAATCAGCTCAATGGATTCTAGTGGAGTTAAACTGCTCTAAATGGGAGCACTATATCACAGGGAGAAGACCAAACCCAGCCATAATTATGCAGTAACCTCAAGTCAGGAATATAGCTCAGGAGTTCCGATGCTCCATCCCCCATTTTAGCCTGATTTCCACGCTTGCTGCGGGAGACAGACCTTCCGGTTCCCCTCCTGATACTCTTACCACTCAACTCAATACCCTCCCAGAGCTTGGAAGAGAACCCAGGAGTCCTGACTTCCTGTTCGCCCCCTGCTCTAACCCACTAAATGCAACAAGTCTCCTGGAGATGGAAATACAGGCCAGGAGTTCTGGCTCTACCCACTGGACTCAACTCCCTCCCAGAACTGGGAACACAAGTGAGGTATCATGACTCCCAGTCCCCTCCACAAACCACTACATCAGACTGCATCTGAACCTCTCCAGTAACTCTCCACTGCCATCAGGAATGACTGCTGTGATTGACAATGGAGAGTCATTGGGCTAGCGATCATGAGTGAGAGTGATTCTCCGGAGTGGTACTTGGGGCTCACCTGGTGTCTGACAGAGCCAAGTTCAAGTCCCTGCTCCAATGACTATTTAATTATTGATAGAAAATGGAGCAACTACAACAGGAGTAGGGTGACCAGATGTTCCGATTTTATAGGGATAGTCCCGATTTTGGGGTCTTTTTCTTATATAGGCTCCTATTATCCCCAACCCCTCGTCCCAATTTTTCACACTTTTTGTCTGGTCACCCAAAACAGGAGAGGCTGAGACAGTCTCATTTCAGAACAGCCCATACCACTCAGCTTCAAGTTATGAGGGCTGCCTGTCCCACAGTCCTTATGAGAGACAGAAATAGAACCTCCCAGTTCTGGTTCCTCCCCTCTACACACTGGACTGGACTTCCTCCCAGAGCCACACATAAAACTGAGGAGTTCTGGCTCTTAGTCCTCACTACTTTTACCCATTAGGCCCGAGTCCCTTTCCAGGGCTGGGGATAGAATCATAGAATCATAGAACTTAAGATCAGAAGGGACCATTATGATCACCTAGTCTGACCTCCCACAAGATGCAGGCCACAAAAACTGACCCACCCACTCCTGAAATAATTCTCTCACTTGACTCAGCTGTTGAAGTCCCCAAATCCTGATTTAAAGACTTCAAGTAGCAGATAATCCTCCAGCAAGCGACCCCTGCCCCATGCTGCGGAGGAAGGCGAAAAACCTCCAGGGTCACTGCCAATCTACCCTGGAGGAAAATTCCTTCCTGAACCCAAATATGGCGATCAGCTGAACCCCGAGCATGCGGGCAAGACTCTCCAGTCAGACACTCAGGAAAAAGACTTTCAATATCCCAACATTGACCCTCGGTACTAATTACCAGTGGTGGCACGTTATTGACCTATTGACTAAATCACGTTATCCTATCAAACCATTCCCTCCATAAACTTATCAAGCTTAATCTTAAAGCCAGAGAGGTCCTTTGCCCCCACTGTTTCCCTCGGTAGCCTGTTCCAGAATTTCACTCCTCTGATGGTTAGAAACCTTCGTCTAATTTCAAGTCTAAACTTCCCGACTGCCAGTTTATATCCATTTGTTCTCGTGTCCACAGTAGTAATGAGCTGAAATATTCCTCTCCCTCCCTGGTATTTATCCCTCTGATATATTTAAAGAGAGCAATCATATCTCCTCTCAACCTTTGTTTGGTTAAGGAAAACAAACCGAGCTCCTCAAATCTCCTTTCATACGACAGGCTTTCCATTCCTCGGATCATTCTAGTGGCCCTTCTTTGTACCCGTTCCAGTTTGAATTCATCCTTCTTAAACATGGGAGACCAAAACTGCACACAGTACTCCAAATGAGGTTTCACCAATGCCTTGTATAACGGGACTAGCACCTCCTTATCTCTACTAGAAATACCTCGCCTAATGCATCCCAAGACCGCATTAGCTTTTTTAACGGCCACATCACATTGCCGACTCATAGTCATCCTGCGATCAACCAGGACTCCGAGGTCCTTCTCCTCTTCCGTTACTTCCAACTGGTGCGTCCCCAGCTTATAGCTAAAATTCCTGTTGGTCATCCCTAAATGCATAACCTTACACTTCTCACTATTGAATTTCATCCTATTACTAATACTCCAGTTTACAAGGTCATCCAAAACTCCCTGGAGGATATCCCGATCCTTCTCCGAATTGGCTCCTAGTCATCATTATTTTAACACACTTGACTCAAGTGCCTTTTCAGCAATCTAACAGACAGAAGTAAAAATAAACTGAGAACTAGACACAAACAGATGATGTATGATAGATAGATAGATGTAACAACAAACTAACAGAGAGGTACAAGTAAGAAAAGAATAAATACAGATAGTGCAGGAGAAACACAGAACTAACACAAATATGTAGATAGAGAAGTAAAAACAAACTAATTGAGAGAGAAAAGTACAAACAGACAGATAGACTCCAATAACAAGAAACTAATGTACAGAGAGAGAAATAACAATGAGCTGATAGTGTTTGTCACAATTTTTGGAAAACTTTAATGTAAATTCCTCAATCCATTCTAAATATATTGTGTGCCAATTTGATCAATTCCCCCACTCCCAATAGCAGAAAACCGAGGAAAAAATATTTTGCCTTCACTTTTCTAAGGTAAATGCTTTGGACTGCCTCAGTTACCCATGGCCAAATTGAGGTAAGAGTGAAAGTATAAAAAATATCTATGGTCACTTACTATTTCTTCCTTAAAGTGTCACTCTGTAATCCCCAAATATATTTCATTGCAATAGCAAACTTACGGTGCCGGTCTGTGTGTGGAATCCTCCCAGACTGAGATGTCTTTTCTCCTCCAGCTACAGACTGCAATTAATTTCCTCTCTCTCTCTAGCCCTATACATACCCCTCTATCGATCAATCTCTCTATCCCTGTATTATGAGAGGCTGTTCCCACATCGCACTGAGGCTGAGCTGCAGGAAATACACTGAGATCTGTGCTGTCTGCGGATGAGCTATGTGTCAAAAACATGGGTGATGCAGGAAGGTGATTTATACATGTCTGTTTTCTAAGGGCTTGTGCGACTCACTCCCTGGCGCCCTCAACAGCCCAGCGGCAAAGGTTCATTTCTCTTGCCCTGTACTTCCTTGAAAAGTTTTCAGAAATTAAAATAATCACAATTACAACGAGGCAGCAGGGTCTAGAGGAAAGATTGTGAGACAAACACTGCGGGCACACAGGACTGTACTCCAGACATCTGGCATCAATTACTAGCCCTGCCGCTGACCTGCTGTGTTACCTTGGGAAAGTCATTCCCTGGGGCTGTCTTTCCCCTCCTGTCTTTTCTACTGTAAGCTTCTTGGGGCGGAGACTGTGTCTTACCTAATATAATGGGCCTCTCATATCAGGTTAAACTATAATATAATTAATTAATTAAAAAACTAAAAAACTAAGGTCTAAGATGTCCTGAGATCTGATCCCAACTATTCCTCTGGCTTTGTTCAGTCCCTTCACCTCTCCATTCCTCGGTTTGTCATCCATCCAATGGGGATAATAATTGCAACATGGAAGATAATTCATAATTAGTGGAGATACTCAAAAATATCTTCCTGTCAAAATAGCTTTTTGAAGAAAAATTGCTTGTCATTGAAAATAATCTGGGTGTGGAGAAAATTCATTTTGAACTCATTATTCTATGGGTTTTTTTTTGTTGGTGGTGGGAAGTTGTTTTGGGGTTTGGTTTTATGAAAACCTGGCGATGGAAAACTCTTTGGTATATTTTTTCAGGGTTTGCGGGAAAGTTTTCAATCTTTTCCCCAAACTAGAATATATTTACCATGAACTGGCATTTTTACTAGAGAATTTTATTGAAAAGTAAATGCTTTCCAGTCTCCAGAGCGGTCACAAGGGAGCATTCTGGGATAGCTCCTGGAGGCCAATAACGTTGAATTGCATCCACAATACCTTTAACCTGGGATTGCGATCTCGATTTAAGCGCTACTCCACTTGCCAAGGTGGAGTACAGAAATTGATTTAAAGAGCCCTTTAAATCGAAAAAGCTGGTTTGGTCATGTGGACGGAATCTTTTTTTTTTCAAATTAACTTGGCTAATTCCGAAATAACAGACTAGTGTAGACCAGGCCTTAGACTTTCCTCTGAATCAGGTGGTACTGGCCACTATCAGGGACAAAATACTGGACTGGATGGTCCAAACGTCTTACCCAGTCAGAAAGTTCCTATGACAAGCAGGTGCTGTCAAATAAAATTACAATGAATGTTGCACCCACATCAACTCAAATGCATTTAATTTAGTTTTAATTACTCATAATTAAATCTGGCCAAAAATTAAAATTATATTTTTGTGGGAAATGTCAAGGTTTTGTTTTCATAGAAACATCCCATAATATTGATTATGGATGGGGTGCTGGGCAAAAAAATAACATTCTCAACTCTTATGCACTAGTCAGGTGGGCAGGAAAAGCCCCGGGAATGTTTGAATTTCCTTTCTTGTTTGGTCACCATCAGTACAGGTGACCATCAGCACAGTCCACCATCACAGGTGACCATGTAGAGTCCACCATCGCAAGAGATCATGCAGTCCCAGATTCGCAGACGAGCTCCAGCATGGTCTGAACGGGAGGTACTGGATCTCATTGCATGTTGGGGAGATGAATCTGTTATGGCAGAACTATGTTCCAAAAAAAGGAATGCAAATACGGACGCTAAAGTCTCCAGGGCCATGATGGAAGCAGGCTACTCCAGGGAGTATCATACAAAACTCAAGGAGCTCAGGCAAGCATACCAAAAAGCCAGGGAGGCAAACAGGCGCTCTGAGTCACAGCCCCATACATTCCACTTCTACCGTGAGCTCCATGCAATTATGGGGGTGACACCAACACTACCCCACCACTGTCTGTGGACACCTGCCAGGGGGGAGTTGCATGGAGCAAAGATGAATAGTCATTGGAGGAGGAAGAGGAGCACAGTGCACAGGTGGCAAGTGGGGAATCCATTTTCCCCCCAGCCGGGAACTATGCTTAACGCTGGAGCCAATAGCCTCCCCCCCACTCCCAACGTGGGCTCCCAGCACATGACCCTGGGGAAAGTACTTCTGGTGAGAGAGAGCCTGATCAAAGCCACTCTGGGCTGTTCAGGTGTAGTTTAAAGGGTTCATACCTGCTCAGAGCCTCATCAGAGCCACGCAGTGGGTGCGGGGGGGCAGGGGGTTGGGTGTTGTGTGAAGTGATCACCCCAGAGAGCCCGCAGGCCCTTCTTTATGGCAAACCCACCAGGCATTGCTTGCTGTGGGAAAGGGGGCCCAGCAGTTTGAAAACATGGAAATGAATGTAGAAGAAGCAGAACCCCGCGTGCCCCTAGGCTTCCTGCAAGCTGAATTCTGTTGCCCGGCTGTGTGTGATGGCTTACTCATACCAAAGTGTCCCCTTTGTTCTCTGAAATGTATCTTTTAAAATACTACCCTCCCTTTTTCTCCTCCCAAAGGTGCAAATGTTTCAACGCGGCCCCTATCTACTCCATTCCAGAGGCTGATCCAGATTAGAAGGCGGAAAAAATGAACTCGAGAAGACATGTTTGCCAAGTTCATGCAGTCCTCCCTCACTGATAGGGCCCAGCTGAATGTGTGGAGGCAAACAATTGCAGAATCCCTTAAAGCATTACAGGAACACAAAGAGAGGAGGGACTCGCGCGATGAGAGCAGGCAGGACGCTATGGTCAAGCTCATTGGGGAGCAAACTGACATGCTCCACTGTATGGTGGATCTCATGCATGAAAGGCAGCAAGACCACAGTCTGCCGCTGCAGCCCCTGTATAACTGCCCTCCCTCCTCCCCAAGTTCCATAGCCTCCTCGCCCAGATGCCCAAGAACATGAGGGAGGAGGCTACGGGGACCCACACACTCAACCACAGAGGATCGCCCAAGCACCAGAAAGCTGGCATATGTGAACTTTTGATTTGGTTTCTGGACTTGTCCTTTCCTCCTCCTCCACTTCCACCCCCCTTCCTCCACCCCACCCCCCAGTCTGCCTTCTGATTTCTCTCAATGTGTTGTGCAACAAACAATAAAGAACAGTTTTTAAACAATTTAGACTTTATTTCCTTTCATATATGGGGGGGGGGGCGAGTAACCTCAAGAGAAACAAACACAACTGTCACACCAAACCCTGGCCAGTCATGAAATTGGCTTTCAAAGCTTCTCTGATACGCAGCACACCCTGCTGCACTCTTCTAATAGCCCTGTCTGGCTGTGCGAAATTGGCTGCAGCCGAATTGCCTCAACCTCCCACCCTGCCATAAAAGTCTCCCCCGTACTCACAGATATTGTGGATCACACAACAAGCAGCAATTATAATAAGAATATGGGTTGTGCTGAGATCTAACTGAGCCAGTAAACTGCGCCCGTGCCCTTTAAAATGTCCAAAAGCACATTCTACCACTATTCTGCACTTGCTCAGCCTATAGTTGAACTGCTCCTTACTACTGTCCAGGGTGCGTATGTATGGCTTCATGAGCCATGACAATAAGGGGTAGGCTGGGTCCCCAAGGATAACAGTCGGCATTTCAACATCCCCAACAGTAATTTTCTGATCTGGGAATTACGTCCCTTCCTACAGCTGTTCAAACAGACCAGAGTTCCTGAAGATGAGAGCATTATGCACCTTTCCTGGCCATCCCATGTTGATATTGGTGACATGTCCCTTGTGATCTACCAGTGCTTACAGCACCATGGAAAAGTACTCCTTGCAGTTTATTTACTGGCCGCCCCGGTTTGCCGAGGCCAAGATAGGAATCTGTGTTCCATGTATCACCCAGCTGCAGTTAGGGAACCCCAGCACATTAAAGCCATCCACAATGGTCTGCACATTTCCCAAAGTCACTACCCTTGATAGCAGCTGGTCAATGATTACGTTGGCTACTTGCAGCACTGCAGCCCCCACAGTAGATTTGCCCACTCTAACCTGATTCCCGACTGACCGGTAGCTGTCAGGCGTTATGAGCTTCCACAGTGCTATGGCCACTCACTTTTCAGCTGTGAGGGCTGCTCTCATTTTGGTGTCTTTGCACTTCAGGGCAGGGGACAGCAAGTCCCAAAGTTCCATGAAAGTGGCCCTACGCATACGAAAGTTTCGCAGCCACTGGGAATCATCCCAGACATGCAACACTATGTGGTCCCACCAGTCTGTGCTTGTTTCCCGGGCCCAGAATCAGCGTTCCACTGCATGAACCTAGCCCAACGCCACCATGATCTCCCAATTGCCACATGCCGTGCTGCTAGGAATGTCTGTGTCCATGTCCTCATCAGTATAGTAATTGTGTTATAGTCACTTCCTCGCCCAGTTTTGCAGGTACTGCACATACTGCTGGATAATGCGCGAGATATTTACAGTGGTCAAAACTGCAGCGGAGATCTGAGCGGGCTCCATGCTTGCTGGGCTATGGCGCCTGCAAGGGTAATCCTGGAAAAAGAGCGTAAAATGAGCTATTCAGTTCAAGACGGCTGATAAAAGGCAGTAAATGGTTGTCTTCTGTAGATTTCACAGAATCGGTAAGCTTGTTAGAGCTGCAAGAGCGGGAGAGCAGAGTTTGCGGCGGAAGCTGTGCAGCTCTATTCATGACGGCCGAAAAACGGTGGGGAATTGTTGCCTTCTGTAGCTTCCATGGGAGCCCATGACTGACAACATGGAAAAAGTGGTGGAAGCTGTGTGGCTCTATTCATGGTAGCCGAAAAAGGTGGGAAATGCTTAGATGAAAGAGTAGATAGAAAGACAAGAGGACATGCGAGGTGGATTCACAGTACCAGGAGACAGGCGGTGCACCATGCTGCACCATCTGCTGGTGGTATGGTGTCTGCCGTAACTTTCATGGACAGAGGAGCTAGTGACGGCACACACCCAGAAACACCTGTGAGAATATTTTTGGCCCATCACGCACTGGGAGCTTAACTCACAATTCCAATGGGCAACAGAGACTTTGGGAACTGTGGGAGAGCTTCCCACAGTGCACCGCTCTGACATTCAGTGGTAGCCTCGGTACTTTGGATGCACACCACCGAATTCATGCACTTTAGTGGGGACACACAACTGCAAATGTATAAAATCGCTTCCGAAAATTCAAATAAAATAAGTTCAAATTAATTTCGTACTGTAGACATGTCCTAAGAGGCCCTATAGAGGACAGTTCTCGAATAACCTGCCCATGGTGGAGTCTCATCATCCTCAGCTAGTGAACGATCTATAGCATGAGGAAGGTGATTTTCTACCCCTCATAGAGTTTCATATGTTACAATGTAACTGCATGCCCTCATTATCCAGATAGGCTGCAGTATTCAAAGGAACCTACCTGATTTGTGTGTCTAAATCGTATTGGCTTTCTACAGGAGAGGAGTGCCTAGCTCCATTAATCCCCTTTGAATATCTCACTTAGTTTATTATTAATTACTTATTTTGTAGATTCCATCACTGACAGCTTTCAAATCAAGATTGGATGTTTTTCTAAAAGATCAGCTCTAGGTATTGTTTTGGGGATGGTTTCTGGCTGGGTTATATAGGAGGTCAGACTAAACAGTCACTGTGGTCCCTGATGGCCTATTAATCTAATTTGAACTGCACCAAAAAGGAGTACAAAATTTCTCTAAAAATGCTACAAAATAGTAGATTTTTAAAAAAAAATCTAAATTTTTATGAATTATTTAAACAAAGTTTAAATTGTTTGAAGGGAGCAAGAGGATTCTGCTCCTCAGCCTCATTTATTGACCAGATCTATTAAACTTAATTCTGGGAGATTTTAGCTGTATTGGGCAACACCATCTCTCTCTTGGCAATGTAGTCTATTTTGTGTTCATGGTTTGGCCAACCTGACCAGTGATGGGATTTTCAAGGTTGCCTATAGATATTTGGACACCAAAATTCCAATTAGTTTTTATGGGAATTGGGAATCCCAGTCCCCTAGGTGAAAATCTCCTCCCATAGTTTTACAATTAAAACCTGCAACACTTTTCTGGTGGCATTTTTAAGGCAATTATTTAATATTTTTATTAACAACTTGGATAACAGAGGAGAGAATCTGCTCATAAATCTTGCAGATGACACCAAGCTGGGAAGGGTTGCAAAGACTTTGGAGGACACGATAAGAATTCAAAATAACCTTGACCAATTGGAGAATTGGTATAAAATCAACAAGAGGAAATTCAATAAAGAGATGTGCAAAGTTCTTCTCTTACCAAGGAAAAATCAAATGTACAACTACAAAATTGGGAATCACTGGCTATATGCATGTTGTGAATGACAGAAATATTCACACTGTGGATTGGCTTCAGGTCCTTATTTCTTGGTAGCATTTTTGCTTTTCTCCAAGGTACATGAGAGAAGACAAGTGGGTTTGAAATATCTGCAGCTGATGTATTGATCTATAGTTATAAATTGCTGATCAAGCCTATTTAGGCGCCAAACTGTGAGTTACTTATAACTGTGTTTAAAGAAGCAAGACTTTGGTTGGGCCAGACTGGGTTCTCAGTAACACCAGAGTAGAGCTGAAGTCATTAGAGTTATTTTGGCTTAATCTCTGAGATCAGAATTTCCTCTACTGTGAGTTTTGGCTGAGTAAAGATTGAGTAAAAACTGTCCACCCTACTGTACCAGTTTTGCAGTGTTATATAATTGTGTCATATGTTCTGATCTTCAAAACAGTGCTGAGAATCCCCTCTCATCAGGGCGGCATAAAACCTTCTCAACTTGCCTCCCTGACCTCATTGTGGTATCCATGTATGTTTGCACTGCTATTTTTGCCTGTATAAAACCCACCTCCAGCTCAATCTTAGGTCTGGATCTCATGGTGGCTGTTTTTGTATTCTGTGGTGCCTCCCATGAAGAATCCGATCATTTATAGCATGAGGAACGAGGATATCAATGCTGCCCTTTGGAAAATGATTGGATCAAGGCTATTGACCAAAAAATAAAATGGCCACATTTCTCTCAGGACCATTGTCTCATTCTGTGCTTCTTTATAAATATAATCAACTGTTGACATTATTGTTTCCATGAGAACATAATGTGCAATCCATTTTTGCACACTGACATATTTACACTGGTAAATATCTAGAAAAACTGCACTCAGGTCAATGGACTTGCTTTAAAATTTCACCTATATAAATAAGATAAAAATCTATCTATCTGTCTAGCTAAGAACATAAGAATGGTCATAATGGGTCAGACTAAAGGTCCATCTAGCCCATTATCCTGTCTACACACAGTGGCCAATATCAGATGCTTCAGAGAGAATGAGCAGAACAGGACAATTATTGAGTCACCCATTCTGTGCTGTCCAATTCCAGCATCTGGCAGTCAGAGGCTTAGGGACACCCAGAGCACGGGGTTGCATCCCTGATCCTCCTGGTTACTAGCCATTGATGGATCTACCCTTTATGAACTTGTCATGTCCAGCTATCCATCCATCCCCATACATACCCCTCGATCAATCTGAGGCTTTTGTACTGCCACCCCTCTCCATGGTATCAGAGCACTTTCCACATAAAATCAGTTACCATATCAAAGTCACACATGGGGTCTCTGGCTCTTCTCCTTTCTTCAGGATGGGGAGTAAACATTCTGCCCCCGTCGTGTCACCGAGGCCGGAGGATCTGTCTGCCCCCACTACTGACCAAAGAGCCTCTGCCATGGCCAAGGTGTCAGCTGCTGCCCCCAGTGGCAGGGATCTTTTTCTATAATGAACCCCTGGTTTTAACGAACAAATGGCTTAGATCCTCAGGGGTTCGTTATAGCAAGGATGTACTGTATTTGGTTGGTTGATTGATTTGTTTCTTTGTTCCACATGTTTTTGGAATATGTGGGTGGGGGTTTGGGTGGGCTAGGTATGTTTGATTAGATGGGAGTATCCATTTGATATCATCAAGTAGTGGGTACTACCAGATTGGACCCTGGATCAAGCACACGCCTATCTTCCACTGGTTTCTGGTTCGCTAAAAGAGACAGGGGCCTCCCTGATGGGACTTAGGCATCTCTCTCTGAGCTAGCACACAATCCTCTCCTCGGCATCTCCCAGAGTCCTTAGAGTTAGAAAACTTTTCCTAATCTCTAACCTAAATCTCTCTTGCTGCAGATTCAGCCCATGACTTCTTCTCCTATCTTCAATGGACATGGAGGACAATTGATCACCATCCACTTTATAACAGCCCATAACATATTTGAAGACTGTTATCAGGTCCCCACTCAGACTTCTTTTCTCTTCCCAGTACGGCAACTGACACTGAGGAAATGATGAAAGAGCAGCAAAATCCCTTGTGCATATACTAAACCATATGATGGGACACAAATAAAATAAGGCTCAGAACTTCAAATCTATCAAATTCCCCAAGTAGCTTTGAAAATTCCCTTCAATGGGACTGGACGTCCAATTCACCTTGGCAGCTTTTGCCATGGCCAGTGCTGGATTCTCCATAGCTTGATGTCTTTAGATCAAGACTGACTGCCCTTCTGGAATGTGCATTTATCAAACATAAGTTATTGGGCTCAAGACAGGGGTAAATGGCCTGTGATCTACAGGAAGGCGGAAGACTCAGACTGGGTGAGCTAATGGTCCCTTCTGGCCTGAAATCCTATGAATATTCTGCAAAAGTTTCCATTGATGGGACCTAGGGTCCAACCCCCCTTCAGACCTTTAAAATTCTAGACTAAAGCCTGTTTTCAGTCTCTTATTAATTGGCTCCTTAACTGAGAGCCCTTCTTTTCACCTATAAAGCAAGTGCACTTCTCCAAGGCAGTGTGTCTGACACCTAACCCGGTGGCATCCTGTCTAGGGAGAAGACAGGGTGTTGGTCTAAGACCAGAGCAGTGACTTTTTAAGAGTTCTGAGGAGTTAAATACAAGTTCTCAAGGACTCCTTTATCACCATTAGGCCCTACTCCAGAAGGGAGCCACACTGTTCACTGCTGGACAATATACCCACCACCAGTGCCTCTGGGACAAAATGCAGGAAATCTAGTTTGTTGGAGCATATTCCTGATAGAGGAGATTTCTAGGAAGCCATGCAGAAGCTGTTTGGGAGGGCTGAGCATGGTGAATCCAGGTAGCTGGTCATTCATTTGGTTTTAAACTGGATAATCCACTTTCTGTGTGGTTTGTCCCCTGTCTGGTACTGAGACAAAACCAGACATAGTTTTGTCCAGTATCATGGATGAGGGACGCATGCAAGGTCACACTGACAGGCAAGGCGATGAGCATGGGGAGGGGGCCACCGCTTTCTCAGAAGTACCAGAATGTCAGGTGTGACGTTGCTTTATAGAAATAATAAACCCCAAAATGATTCATAGAAATATGCTTATGAGTGTGAATATTACATTACTGGAATATGTTTTATGTTAGATGTGCCATGTAACATATCACTGCAAAGGTTATGATCCACTGGATATATTCATTCTATTTACATGCATGTATCATTTTTGTTTTTGAAGTTATGAATATTGGCAATGTACTTGTTTGATTTTAAGTAGCCTCAGTGAAGCAGTTTGTCAGCTTCTTGAGAAAAGACTATTCTCAGTAAGTGCTCAATCAGGAAACACTTAAGCTAATAATGAACTCTGAGAGATGTCAATCCACATCTGAGCTTTTATGGGAATGTGGTATCTTTCGGTAAAGTTATGAGTCATGCATGGACATATGACTTCCCCATGTGAATCCAAAACTTCATTGTGTTGCTGGAGAGGAGAAGGGGTTTACACCCACAAGAGAAATTTCATTTAAACCCCAGGAAACCTCTCCATTCTGTCTTCAGCTGGCTCAAGAGATATCCTCTCCATCCCCAAAGGATACGTGAAAGAAACTCAAACAGTGGATACTAGCCACAGGGGTATGAGTAATTCCTGGACCCAAACTAGAAGGAGGCTAGTCTGCAAACATCTCTGAGTGTGAGATTTCATCTGTGATCACTTTCTTACTGTATTAGGGCTTAGACTTGCGTGTTTTGTTTTATTTTGCTTGGTAATTCTCTTTGTTGTGTCTCTTATTACTTGGAACCACTTAAATCCTACATTTTGTTTTTAATAAAATAACTTTTGACTTATTAATTAACCCAGAGTATGTATTAATATCTGGGGGAAGGGGCAAACAGCTGTGCATATGTCTCTATCAGTGTTATAAAGGGTAAACAATTTATGAATTTATCATTTATAAACTTTATACAGGGTAAAACAGATTTATTTGGGGTTTGGACCCCATTTGGAGTTGTGTATCTGAGTGCTGGAGACAGGAACACTTCTTAATCTGTTTTCAGTTAAGTCTGCAGCTTTTAGTGGAAGTGGTTCAGATCTGGGTCTGTGCTTGTAGCAGTCAAGCATGTCTGGCTCAAACCAGGCAAGTCACTGAATCCCAAGCTGGCAGAGAAGACAGGCTCAGAAGTAGTCCAGGCACAACAGGTGGCAGTTCCCAGGCGGGGTTTGGTGATCCAACCCGTCAGATCTGGCATTCTGGGAATGCATCAGTGGCCAACCTAGCTGAGAGAAGAGTTTTTCTAAACCTTTGGCAGATTGTTTAACTCAGCTAAAATCATACCAGCATCTGTCATGAAGAGGTTGAGGAAACCATTTTCCATTGATGAGTTACTTTGACCAGCTCTACCAACCTTAGGTGAAAGCAACACACATACCCCTGCCCATGCCATGCATCTTTCGTCTCCAGAGTGCAGAGAGACTAGGAATGGGCATTGCTGAGATGATCCAGGAATAAAACTGCTCCTCCTCTCACTAAAGAATTCTTCCCCCTTAGGTCTCACTCCCACTGCTGTTCTGCAGTATCTTGGTAGGCAATATCAGCCTCTGATTAGCGCAGGTATAAGGTCCCCTGAAGTTCTCAGGCCACTTCCGCATATGCGAGAGTCACCATCTAAGCTAGGCTGGCACCCGGGGGACTCAACCAGAGACATCTAGGTCCCAAAGTATGAGCTTCTACAGCTTGAGCTGAACAGCCAGGCAGCCTGACAGCCACTGGAACAGCCTCCTATCATCTAGGTGGGGCACAGAGGGGCCTCATTACACACAGTGCCCATGGTTGAGGTTTATACAGCGACACTGCACAGCTACAGGGGTCAAGGGCTCCATCTGAGCTGGAGTCACCTCCCTCAGCCAGGAAGAGAGGGAGTCACAGACAGTTGTACTAATGCAATGCCATGGACTCTACTGAAGTTTATTCTCTGTGTGGCACCTTCTTCTCTTCCCCGTCCATGAACATCCATAAAGTCACAGAGTCATAAAGTTCAGTCTGACCTGCTCTACGCCAACACCACCCGGCACCCACAGACCAAACCCAACCACTGAAATTAGACTGAAGTGTCACAGCCCTCAGGAGACTAGACAGTGCTGTGCCACCGGCAGAGAACAGGAGAGATGGAGGGACACTAGTGTCTGGGGCCCCTGCAATGGCAAGGAAATGTTTGAGATACACCCACACCGCAAGTTCCCAGCCAATCTGACGGGGGGGAATTCCTTCCTGACCCCCACATGGTGATCATTAGACCCTGAGCATGTGGGCAGGAACCAAGCATCTGAGAGAGAGAGAGAGAGAGAGAGAGAGAGAGAGAGAGAGAATGGCTCAGTGCCATCTCATAGCCCTGGCACATCCACCCAATGTCCCAACTCCAGCCTGTGCTGCCCAATAATCCAGAGATTTAAAAAAAAAACCCACCTCCCAGAATACACTGGGTCACGGGGAGTAATCCCTTCCTGACCCCTGCCAGTGGCCAGATGAAACCATGAAGCATAAGCATTTAGGAACATAAGAGATACGCTGCAAGTGAGCCCCAGGGCTGCTCAGCCCCGCCCCCCACCATCACAAGCAGCCACGTCATACAATCCCACCCAAACATGTGTACAGCTATCTCTTAATACTAATTCTGTCATTGGACCCCCCTCATAACTCCTATTGGGAGGCTACTCCAGAGCCTTGCCCCACTGGTGGTTAGAAACCTCCCTGTAATTTCTAGCCAGTCTCTCCATATCTCACACACCGAAATGTCCATGTAAACCAGGCTGAAAAAGTCTGGTTCTTTGTCCTCCTCTAGTGGATAGGCCACAAATGGTGGTTTATAAGACAATGGGCCCTGTCCCCAGCTTGTGGCAATGGATATACAGCTCCATTGGAGGCAGTAGGCCAGATCAACAGATG